>NC_142337.1:42148500-42457100 GCF_054954075.1 Amborella trichopoda | reverse complement strand
TGAGGTCTCTCAAAAGACTCCTGCTATGTTTCATTGCATTTTGACATGTCTAAGGTAGTGCTGAATGGGAAACAGTTCTGGCATAATCGACCTCTTACACCCCGAAACGGACCACTATAACTAGAGCTACATTTTCAGCATCTCAAATTGCTGTGGGACCAACACCAATTGTTCCAAAATGGTTGAAAACCCCCAATGAAATACGAGAAGCCGCACGCTAGTCCCGTGTGGCTACCCTACAACACTACACCATTGAAGGGACAATTACGACCACTGACCTTTGACACTCATATCTCACTCGTTCTAAGTCAGACCGTACTCAAATTTGGTGAGTATGTTCATCTAGTCAAGACGAGAGATTCAGTATGTGACATTCCCCATGATGATACTCGAGCACAAAGAACATCTATAGAAAAGTTGTTGATCTGCGAAGAAAAGTATAGGAAATTTAGCAATGTCGTACCTCACTCGAGTAGCCTAATCACGTCGCTCGTGAGCCTGATCGATTAGAGAGCAATTCCATTATGAGTGGAAGGTCTCTGGCCATCTATGACCTGAACCTCGTACATGATTAGTGGTCAGATTCTACAATCAAGTCCACGAATAGACTGTAAATTCTTGAAATCCTTGATTCCGGCCAAAATTCCAAACTTACAATTTCTTTGTTCGGGCAAGGAATTGAGCTGCCTTTGGTGCCCTATGATCATAGTGGCATGCTCAATGTTATTCAGTGAAGAAAACACAGAAAACTATCAAGGAATCAACATAGTATCGATGAGAAGTTTCAAGATTTACTCAAATTTCAAGTCACATGATTGTGCACCAAAACACAATCCATGGCTCCAAGTTGGTATCAAATCGATCACCATTCTGAGCCCTACAATAAAACAATCATCTTACGATCAAGGAGGCAACAGAACGAACCAGGATCAGCCAGGAAGCATCATGCAAGTCCTAGGGCAACAAGGGACTGTTATGAAATTCCACAACTTGTTAGGAAGGGGTAAATCTGTCACTTTGCACCCTATTTTCCAATTTCTTGTAGTTGAATTTAATCTTAATTTCCAGTAATGAGGGTTACTTTTGATCATTCACCCATGTTTATGGCATACTTCTATATATACGTACCATCAGTGTACGCAGAAAGGAGGCATAAGCACACACAAGAGAGAGTTTTCTCTTAATACAAGTTTCTCTTTCATACCATTATGGTTTCACGTTTGAGAGAAAGTTTGAGGTGAGAAAAAATTTTGGTCGATACCCTTAAGGTTTAGGTAAACCTTCCCTCTCTTCTTTTTTTCTTCTTCTCTCTATCTTCTCCCTTCTTTTCTCCCTCTTCTTCATTTGAGTTCCGTGCAAAGGTCGTGCACGGCAGTTGCAGTGTTGTGCATGACACTCCCTTAGTCCCACAGGTTGTTCATGATGATGGCAGTGCCATACAAGAGTCCCCCCCCTTCTATTCATCTATTTCTCTCTTCCAGTGAAGTCTATAGACGGTGCTACCTATCAGCACCCACAAACGTAGCTGTGACATCTCAACAAAGAACCTAGATGAAAAAGCTTATTGCCGCCCGTAGGGGTCTTCCTTTACTGCATGTCTCGCTGAGACGACGATACCTATCACGGCCCACTAGAGCCTTTTGCGACACTCATTACTATCTGCAAGCTTCCTCCTCAAGATTGGCACACATCGTCGTTCTTCCCGTCTCCCACGCCTCTCACCATGCGAACTAAGAGACGTTATTGTAGTTTCCTCGATAGGAGGTAGCGTCATCAATAGGAGATGCCCCGTGTCCTTGCAATGCCCACAGCGACACCTATTGACATCTGGACTTCCTTTTTCTCTTTGCCATATCATTCTCTCCTCTTAACCTTTTTCACTTGACAGAGGGTAGACCTAGCCTATCACTGATGCGCCGATCTCGGTTTCGAGTAGTATTGCCATTGTGTTAGTCATGAGAACCACTCCCGTCTTGCTACTACTCCGAGTCGGTAATTTCTGGTTGTCTTGCTAGTCTCACTCCCACGTCAAGATCTCTTCTCTTTTTTATCTTTCACTAAACCTTATCATCACCTCCTCATGTAAACGTGCATTACCCTAAGACAAGGATGGGTCCCTTCGACCCACTTGTCTTATAAATTAACCCTAGAAGTGTTGTGCAGAAAAACAAGAGGATTACATGTCAAGGGAGGAAATTCTGAACTAGCTCAAGCAGCTGGGGGATTTGTTTGTGATCAAAGAGGGCTCCCACGTGAGCTAGCCCATGTAAGTCCCGAACCCACCTAAAATTTCACTTTCATTGGTTGTTATACCTACCCTTGCCCTTGAGAAAGATTCTGAGAGAGAGATCTCAAATCCCGAGTTCACCAGAAACCTGAGACACGTACCGCCAGATCACCTTGATCTAGAGGGTGAGTTCAAGGCACCTAACCAATAGTCTTTAGTCGAGGCGCCCGGTAAAATCCTTGATGGGGTGCATGACACTAGCCTTCTGATGAGGCACCCGGTGCAAGTCTTGAGAAGGCACGTGATGATGTTGCTTCGAGTCTCAAGCTTGGCCCGCCCCGACCTGATCTTATCGCCATCAAGAGCCATGACTGGATCGTCATTTTGAGTTTATCGACGGCAGTCTTCAGTACTATCGGGTATAAAAATGGAAGAAACCCCAGTTTACTATTTTAATGAAGGGTAAAACAGTAGAAAACGTTTTAGAGAGAGAGCCAAAGCTTTTTGGTGAGGATTGTCCGGTGAGCACTTCCCGATTAAAACTTACAGATACAGGTCCTTAGGGATTTTTCTGGCGAGCTTCAGGAGATGTGAAGCTTCACAACGTGATTGCAAAGACTTTTCAACAAGTTTCGACGCTTTCTTAGTATGGAAGAGGGTCTCTAGGGGCCTTAAAAAAATTTGCAGAGGTTCCTTGCCATTCGAGTGCTACTCCAGACGTTCAGCTACTGAAGTGGAGGTTGCAGAGATTCTAGAGGGCTTTGTTAGCCTCTGGTTGTTGGAGGAGAAGGACAAGGGGCTGCATTGAGTTCGCTGGAAACTTAATGGAGTTTCAGTGAGCTTTGGTGAAATGCTGAAGTGGGAACCAGGGAGAAGGCAATCCACAGGGTCACATGGAGCTTTCGAGGATTTTCGATGGTTTTCGCCAACTCCAGCACGGAGCAAAAGGTAGGAAGGGGTTTTCTGGTCGAAGGAGTGAATTCTTGACGAAATTTAAAGGATTGCGGGGAATGCAAAAAGTCACAGGAAGGTGGACCGTCAGCAAGGGGTGAATATTGGGGGAACCAAAGAGGTGTTAATGCCCCCGAAAAACTGAGAACATTGGGAACTGGTGCATCAAAGTCACACATGCCATTAAGTCACATGTTGTACCACCGTCGCACGTCCTTGGGTCACACACGATGATAGCCACACTTAGGGGCATGAGGCTCGCAACGTTAGCGTACTCGTGATGATGATAGGACGTGGCATTGTGTTGTGCACGACGATGAACTCGGACGATGATGTCTTGCGGGGTTCAAGAGTGATGGCAAACGGGGAGGACTTGACGTTGCAGTTTGTTGGAAGGCAAGTCCTCCAACACGACTATGAAGCCCAAATTGTTCTGTGGAAGGGCATCCACTGTGAACAGGGTATGCTCTCCATCATGGGCCAGTTCCTTGCCAGAGAAGTTTGCCTCGTATGTTAGATATACCTGTCAGGAAGTGGTTGAATTTTTCTTTTCGCTTGTAACAATACTCCTTGGAGGGACCGAGACTAACTTCTCCAAGTTGTTATGCCACTTCTTCATGGGGCAGGCATTTCTTTCATGAGTTTGCTTCCTCAGTATGAGGAGGGCATTTCTCATGGCCTATAATTGTCCTCTTACACTCAGATGCATGAGCTTTGTAACTTCCTTGACAATGGGCCTTCAGTTGTAACTTGCAACTTTTTCTAATGCAATAAAAGAAATGAATTTCCTTTGATTTTTCTTGATGTTTCCCATCTTTCATTTCTATCTTTTTATAGCACACACCACACTTTATTGCCATGTTAGGGATAATACTTCTTTAAACATCCTCTGTTCTCCATTAGAGTTCGTCAGTATATAAGCCCCACTTGGTGTAACCTTCTTGATTACGAATGGACCCTCCCACTTAGGCTCAAACTTTCTTTTGCGATGCCCGTGCATAACGATCAGTCTCTTAACTACTAGGACTAGGTTCCCACAAGTGAATGAAAAAACCTTGACAGACTTGTCAAAGGCTCTCTTCATTCTTCCTTGATTGATCTCAAGGTTCTGTTGGGCCTCTAGTCTCTTTTTATCAAGGGCATCCTGCTCTTGGTAGCAAAGCCTGACCCTCTCATCCTCAGTTAGTCCTTGATTATAGCAACACGGAGTGAGGGTATTTGAATTTCGAGGGTTAAAACTGCCTCACCCCCATAGACAAGGGAATAAGGGGTGGAATTCATAGCATTACGAGTGGTAGTGCGATAGGCCCACAGAGCCTCAGGCAACTTCTCATGCCAGTTCTTCTTTAACTTTGACACTGATTTCCAGAGCACCTCACACAAAGTCTTGTTGAAGACCTCAGCCAACCCATTGGCTCGAGGGTAGTACATAGTCGAGTACTTCCACTTAAAACCGAACTGGTTGACTAGGCGATCCACATGCTAGCTCCTGAGCTGAGGCCATTATTAGAAATTATTTAGTAAGGGACCCCAAACCAGTAGATGATGTGGTGCCACAAGAAGTTAGCCACAGCGGTCCCTAGAAACTGTTTGAGAGGGCCTCCCTCAGCCCATTTGGAAAAAGTACTCTGTCGCCGTCAGGATGAAGGCATGACCTAAAGAAAAAGGAGGGTCGATGGATCCAACAATGTCCATGCCCCACTAAGAAAAGGGCCATGATGTCACTGTAGGATGGAGAGGCCCTGGAGGCTGATGAATGAGACTTTAGTGAATTTAGCACACCTAACATCTTTTAGGGTATTTTTGGGCGTCAGCTACCATGGAAGGCCAATAATAGCCAAGTCTGCATATGCGCTCGAAGAGCTTAGAGCCAGACTGATGCAGCCCGTAGATGCCCGAATGTGCTTCTTCGAGTACTTTGCTTACCTCTAGGGCATCGACGCATCTGAGGAGGATTCTGTCAAATGACTGATGAAAGAAGACATCACCGTCGAGAAGGTTGTACTTGGTGGCCATCCATGGTATGTTGTTGTGTTCTGCCAAATCTTGAGGCAACCTCCCATGTTTTACGAAGTCCATGATAGGCTCACTTTAATATTCTACTTGTTCATCCTCCACACACATCGAGTTCAAGAATTTCCTTGGATTCCTTTCCTTGGGAAATTTCTTGCTTTGTCTTGATGACATCCCTAACCGCGAGAAGTGCCCCAAATGGGTAAGGCGGGCACTCAAGGAAGATATCCCTCTCATCGTCTATGTCAACTTTGGTTCTTAGGTCGATGTGTCTCCATTAGGTTATCTAGATTGGAGTGGGCCCTGTTGAAGACAATTGGATGGTGATGTTGAGATTTGAGAGCACATCAGCCTGCTAGTTTAGCCTCTACAGATATGACTCAGGGAGAAGTCATCGAACTGGGCCATGTAAGTTTGCTTGTGTCAGGGTAAGGCTTGAGAGTATCCTTCCTTAAGTCATATATCCCCTTTAGCTGTCGGATGACCAGCTCAGAGTCACCGAAGATATTTAGCTGCTCAAAGTCTAGCTCCAGGATGATCTCCGGTCCAATTATGATGGCTTGATACTCGGCTTCATGATGAGAAAACACCTCTACAAGTGAGAAGGATAGAGGAATTATTCGTCCATCGGCAGTCAAGAACACAACTCTGATGCCCCCTCTATCAGACTAGAATGCTCCGTCAAAGTACATCTCCCACGGCCGAGTTAGCACTGCAGAGAAAACTTCTTCATCCCGGAGATCGCTTGATAGGGGAGATTCGGAAGGGACTGGATGAGCTGCAAAGAAGTCTGTTAAGGCTTGACCTTAAACTGCCTTCTGTGGTACATACATAATGTCGAACTCCATCAACAATAGTGCTTAGTTGGCAAAACGTCCTGACAAGCATGGTCGAGTCATAAGGAACTTGACCGGGGTCTGCCTTGGAGATTAACTTGACCTCGTTGTCAAACAAGTTGTGGCAGAGCTTCTGTACCTCAAAGATCAAGGCAAGGCACATTTTCTCGATGGGAGGGTAGTTCTTCTTGGCCCCTTGCATTCTACGGCTAAGGTAATAGAGTGTTGTCTACTTCCCTCCATCACTGTTCTGCATTAGGAGTGCCCCGAGTGACTCTTCGAGGGCTGTCATGTATAGGAAGAGAGGCCTTCCTAACACTAGCCTAGAAAGTAGTGATGGATTCAAAAAGTACTGCTTGATGTCCTTGAGCACAACGCTTCATCCCATTTGAAGGGAGTGTCCTTCAGGAGGTGTGAAAAGGGTCTACATTGCCCTGAAAGTTTCGAAATGAACCTCCGAATGGAGGCGAGTTATCCTTGGAGAGACCGCAGCTCATGGAGGGATGTAGGCATCGACATGTCTTGAATTGCCTTGATTTTGACTGACTCAATCTCCAGCCCACGGTATCTCATGATAAATCCTAAGAACTTTTCTGAGGGTATGTCGAAGGTGCATTTCAAGGGGTTCATCTTGAGCAGGTGACGCCGCAACCGCTCAAACACCATTTTAAGGTCTTGCACGTGAGTAGCTTTTATTTCAGGCTTTACCACCAAGTCATCCACATAGCACTCGACTTCCTTGTGAATCATGTCCTTGAAGATGGTTGTCATGGCTTGCTGGTACGAGGCAGCAACATTCTTTAGCCCAAAAGGCATCATAGTGTAGCAAATGACACATTTTAGGGTCAAGAATGCAGTGGCCTCCCCATCCTCTGGTGCCATCCTGATTTGGTTGTAACCAGAATAACCATCCATAAAGGAGAAGATTTGGCAATGGGTCATGGAGTCAACCAGCATCTCGGTGAATGGTAGGGGAAATTGTCCTTGGGACAAGTAGTGTTCAAGTCATGAAAGTTTTTGCAGATCCTAATTTGGCCATTCTTCTTTTTGACTGGAACGACATTCACCAGCCATCTTGGGTATTTGACTTCACGTATGAGTCCAGCTTGCCTGAGCTTGTTCATCTTAGCATCAATCTGCATCTCAAGGTCGGGCTTAAATATTCTTGATTTCTGCTTCATGAGTTGGATGGTTGGATGATGGACAACAATCTAGGGGTCTAGACCGACCATCTCATGACAATGGCAGAGGAAGACCTCCCGGTTTGCTCGAAGGAGGGAGATATATCTTTCTTTCTCCTCCGGGGACATCTTTGCTGAGATGAAGGTTCGCCTTGGGTCGGCCTCATCCCCCATGTTGATCTCTTCAAGCACATCAGCCGTAGCATGCCCTCCCTCTTCCCACTCTTCGGGAGCTTCCTGAAGTTCCTCATCGTAGGGGGGGACTCACAAGGGTTTTCTTTGATCTCGAATGTGGCCACCGTGATCTTGACATCTCGGCCTCTCGGAGGGGCACAATGCTGGGAAGGACTGGTCTCTGGCTGGTCCAGGTGATGGAATGGCCGGCTGCAAGCGGGAGGGTCCATGACCTCATGATTGGGCTCACTCGATACTTGCCTCGAGCTGAGCGACTCCTCATGTACTTAGTTCATGTGATAGGCCTCGTGATAGCAGGAGCTCAAAAGTGGACCGTGTTGCCAGAGCGTTAACGGATGTCGAGAATCCTGCCGCCTGGGCCAGCATTTCTTTGATGCGGTCTTGCTATGACATGTGAGGCCGGTGCCTCCGAACTCTTTGTTTAGAGTGTCAGAATTTAGGAAACACTGAGAGGTACCTACAGAAGGAATAGGGGACGGGGAAGGAGAAGAAGAGTTAGAACATTCCGAGCAACTTTTTACGTCATCGTCATAATTGGACGTTTACAGGGAGTATTTAAGGTCATGCCCCGGCTTTGACCATTGTGGGGACCTTTTAACGTCGTCACCCATTTTATCTGACGCCTGAGATATTAATAACTCAGGGCTATCTGCTTGATTGGATGATAAGATTAAGCCAGCTGCACCTAGGATGAAGTCCCACAAGGTCGGTAGGAGAGGGAGCGACCTGAGGAATTCTTCCTTGACTAGTGGTTGAGGAAGATGATTCTATCGATGGGCTGACCTAGGTGCTCACAGTCTCCTTTGGGATTCTTGAGGGGGTATTTAGAGTGCCCTATCAGGCTGATGTGTTGCCCTAGCATGGTAGACTGCCTCTCGTTCAGGGATTTGAGCCTACTTTGCCCATGGTAAACTTCTTAGGGCTGAGAGGTCGAGGGCTCTGAAAGGTCCAGTGCATGCTCATGAGGGGCTTGTAGTGGGGCTTCCTCTTGAATGGGAGCGAGGGCTTGGACGTGTCCTAAGAGATCCACACAGACGATGTGGCCTTACAAGACTTTTTCCGTGACTATGGCCTAAAACCCAATGTACTCCTTGAGTTTGTGTACCCACACTTGGTGATACGGACACCCGAGTTTTTCCGTGCCTTGGGCAAGACGCTTAGGCTGTCTGGCTAAATCATTGCCTCAAAGAGGGTCTACAGAAGGCCTTGCTCAGTATTTTGTTGGGCTTGCGTCAGGGGGTCTTCTTGGATAGGAGAAAGAGGGACCTGAGGGTGTCTTGCCTGGTCACCTTGAACCACTTGACATTGTTGCATCTTTTTTGTCAAGAGATTATGAAAGCCAGTGCACTCGTTGATGTCATGACCTTGTATCTGGTGGTACGCATACCAGAGGTTCTCAGTCCCTAGAGGTAAGAACTTGGGCTGCCTTGTTGGCTTTGGGGTGTTGATCCCTTCTTTAAGCATTATAGAGAAAAATGCACGAAGGATAGAGGGTGCCCCGTCGTCCTCTTGGATCGTGACTATGTGAGATGCCTCAGCTGCCCCGAATTCCTTTTTAAACTCTTCGAGCTCTATCTGGCCCTTGTTGATAAGGGCCTCGATATTGTCCTTGAGGTTGTAGAAGTCATGAGTGGGGTGGGAAACTCTCCTATGATAGGCGCAATACTTCTCATTCGACTCCTGCCCCAGTGACCCTACAATGGTGACCTCTGACAGCTGGATCATGTTATGTTCTAACAGCAGCTAGAGCAGTGCAGTGGTCCACTCCTTGTCAAGGGGGTAAACCTTATTATGGTGCTGGGTCCAGTAGTCACTTTGCTTACTGTTTTTAGAAGGCGGAACCGCATTGTACCACTGCTACTTGCCCCTGGTCTGAGGCGTTTGTGCTTTAGAGCGGTCAAGAGTTTGGGGAGCCGCGCCTTTGGTGTCAGTCACGGTGATAGCCACACTGATCATTGACTTTTGATTGCCTCGACTACTACAGCAAGAGTTTGCGTCGAAGGATTGCTAAAGAGGGCTGTCGCGGTGCTTGAACAATCCCTCGATACAAACTACCTTAGAGATGAGCTCTGACATGGAGGGTGGAATAGATGCCTCGATACGTAGGGTGATCTCGGGAAGCATGTTTCTTATGTAAGTCTGGACTGCTTCCTTCTTAGTCATGGGAGTGGCGTGAAAGGTCGCCAACTCTCTCCATCGAGTGATGAACTTGTCAATTGGCTCACAAGGGTCTTGCATCAAGGTGAGGAGCTCGATGGTTTCCATGTTCCTTTGGACTTCGTAGAAGCTTTAGTAGAAAAACTGCTTCATTTCATGCGAAATGTGCATCAGGTTTGGCGGCAGCCGAGCATACCACTAGAAGGCTGGTCCGTCAAGAGTCTCGACGAACTGGCGGAGGAGGAGACGTCTGTCAGTTGCCGTCTCCCGGCAAGCCGTTTGGAAGTGGGCCGTATGCTAGTGAGGAGACGTCGTACTATTGAACAGGGGGAGTTTCCTTTTTTGGTAGTTTGGGGGAAATGACACCTGGTTAATGCATGAAGGATTCAGATTTTCGTCGAGTGGCATATCTTGCATGCCTAGGACCTTGTTATTGAGGCTATGGGCCACCATAGCATCTGTGTCGGTTCGGGAGACCTCGCGAGAAGAGGAGCTATCTTTGGAGACCGAAGGGGGAATCTGCCTAGGGGCTGTGTCGTCACTGGTCGGTGAATCAGATGAAGAAGGAGACTTGGAGGCCTCTAGATGCTGCATCTATTTTAGGATGGTTTGCATCATTTACTTGAAACTTGTTCATCCGGTCCTTTTGAGCATCGTTTGGGTAATTGATCACCATGACACTGGCCGTTTATTTTAGGATGTTAGAGTCAGGTGATGCATCGGACTATCGAAGCTGATGAGTCGTGCATGGAAAGTCAGTCTGGAGGGGCTCAGCTTGGCCCAACAGGACTCGGGAGTTGTATGCCGATCTTGTGAGGACTGGTTCTTGACGGTCTTGCGACCATGAATTTTTGGTGGAGATCACCAAACAGCTTTCTTGGACTTGCTCAAGCTCCAAAGTTTGAAGAGGAAAGAAGGGATTACAAGGCAGGAGGTCATCAGGGGTCGTGACCTCGACTGCGCTGGGGGTTTCCCTAGTTAGGATTTGCAGGCCTCTTTTCTGCTTGATCCTGAGGCGGCTGTGGACCTCATTTTAGAACCGAGCCTGAGACATGGACTGCCCCTTTTTCTTCGAACAAGCAAGGGTTATGTCTATGAGCTAGAGTAGGGAGTGAGCCCAAGATGGAGGGAAGCTTGAGTTCTTGTCTTGGAGGCTGGAGGCCTCTGTCTGACATCAAGTCGTTGCCTTGAATTCCTTTGTGAGGCCCGGGTATTCGGTTGACCCGGGGCTAGCTCAAGATGGCACTCTTAGGGAAGACCTTTGAGTACCAAGTGTTGAGGTGCTTGCCTGGCATCGGGGAAGCGGCAAAGGAAGAAGCTGGTTCATGCTTCTATCTGAGTTTGGATCTGAGAGGGGACTGCAAAGATGGTGCATGTGCACCATTAGGGTTAGCCATCTAGGTGAGTTGGGCGTCAGCCCGGGCTCCATCAATGGGTTCGAACTGAGCCGGCTGAGACCCACAAGCTTGTCTTTGTTAGGGATGAGGTGGGAGCTTGTCTCTCACAAGGTGAAGTTGTGTGTACCGGGAGGGGAGACGGAATGGTCGACCCTCCTATGCTCGAGGTGGCATAGAGCTGGCGTTGCCCCGAGTTATGGAAAGAAAATGCATGACACATGTAAGGTTCGGCTGAAGAAGACCTGGCCTTGGATGCGAGCTCAAGAAGAAAGTAAAAAGGGAATTGGTCAAACAAGATCAAACCGACTAAGGGGCAGTAAGTCCCTAGTGCAGTCGTCAAGCTGGTTAGATGCCTCAATCTTACTCTCCAGATCTAGCTGATCTGGTGGGCTGTGTCTCGGGTTTCTGGTGAAACAATGCTTTGAGATCGCTCACTCAGAACCTTGCTCGAGGGCAAGGGCAGGTATACTAACCAATGAGAGAGGAATTTTAGGTGGGTTCGAGACTTACTCAGGCAGACTCGTGTGGGCACCATCTTAGATCACGAAGAAAGCCCCCTGTTGCTTGAGCTGGTTCGGAATCGCCTCCCTTGACCTGTAATCCTCTTATTTTTTGGCACAACACTTCTACGATTAATTTGTAGACAAGTGGGTCTAGGGGATCCATCCTTGTCCTAAGGCAATGCACGTTCACATGATAAGGCGATGAAGTGCAAGGTTCAGTGAAAAGAGAAGAGAGCATGACACAGGGGTGAGACAAGCATGACAACTAGAAATTACCAACTCAGAGTGGTAGCAAGAAGGGCATGGTTCTCAGGACCAGCACGACAATAATATTACTCGAAATCGAGGTCGACGTGTGGGCAGTTAAGTGAGAGGAGAAAGAGGAAAGAACGAGACGACAAAGAGAAGGGGAAATTCAAACGTCAATAAGCATCGCAGTTGACAGCGCGAGGAGAAGACAAAACCCTTGCGGACGGTGCTACCACCTGACAAGGCACACGGTAACGGTTTCTCCTAGGTAGCACGGTGAAATGCATGGGACGTAGGGAGAATGGCGATAAGCACCGATCGCATGGAGGAAGCTCATGGACGGTAGTGGGTGTCGCCAGAGCCCTTAGAGGGCGGCGATAAGTATCACCGTCTCTGCTAGATGCACAGTAGAGGAAGACCCCTGCAAACGGCAACAAACTTCACCATCTGGGTTTTTCACCGAGATGTCACAGGTCTGTGGGTAGCGATAGGCAGTGCTATCTACATTCTTCATTGAAAGAAAGAGACAGATGAATAGAAGGGGAGGCGGATTCATGCATGATGCTGCCATCACCATGCACAACCCGTGAGACCAAGGGAGAGGCATGCACAACACTGCCACTGCCGTGCACTACCTCTACAAGGAACTCAGACGAAGAAAAGGGAGAAGATATGGTACATATATATAGAAATGTGCCACAAACATGGGTGGATGATCAGAAGTAACCCTAATTGCTGAAAATTAAGATTAAATTGAATTAAAAGAAATTAGAATATAAGGTGCAAAATGATAGATTTACCCCTTCCTAACCAGCTTTGGAATTCCAGAACAGTCCCTGTGTTGCCCTAGGACTTGCATGATCTTGCATGGCTAATCTGGGGTCGCTCTGTTGCCTAGTTGATCGTAAGATGATTGTTTTCTTGTAGGGCTCGACATGGCGATCGATTTGATACCAACTTTGAGCCATGTATCGTGTTTTTGGTTCACAATCATGTGACTTAAAATTTGAGTAGATCTTGAAACTTTGGATCGATAGTGTGTTCGTTCCTTGATGTTTTTCTGTGTTTTCTTCGTTGAATCGCACTCAACATGCCACTACGATCACCGGGCACCAAACGTTGCTCGATTCCATGATCGAACAGTGATTTTGCAAGTTTGGAATTTTGGCATAAAATCAAAGATTCCGACGAAGAAATTTACAGTCTGTTCGTCGGCTTCGTGTGCAGAATCCGATCGTTAATCATGTATGTTGGAGATGGCCTGAGACCGTAGCCTCTCAATGAAATTGGTCTCGCATCGATCGGGCTCGTGAGCAGAGTGATTTAACCACTCGAGTGAAGCACAACGCTGCTAAATTTCCTGCACTTTCTTAACGGATCAACAACTTCTCTCTAACTTTTCCTCACGCTCAAGTATTGTCGCGGAGTGTGGCACATATTGAATCGCTTGTCTTGACTAGACGAACATGCTCACAAAATTTGAGGGCGATCCAACTTAGGTTGAGTGAGATATTTTCGTCAAAAATAACTGGTATCACTGTCCTTTCAATGTTGTAGTGTTACAGGGTGGCCGAACGGGAATAGCGCGTGCCTTCTCCTGTTTCTTTCTTTTGCTTATAACTTCTTCTTGGAATGTCTGTTTGAGCTGAAACTTAACCTCTGGGGGGTTTGAACCATGTCGGATCCAATGGTGGTGGTCCCACAAAAGTTTGAAGCATTAGAAATGTAGCTCTAGTAATAGGGGTCCATTTTAGGATGCAGGAGGCTGATTCTGTCAGAACTATTTCTCAACTTGCACTGCCTTAAACATGTTAGAATGTGATGAAACATGGTAGGAGACTCTTGAGACACCTCATGAAGATCTTGGCCAGTTCTGTGAATGTTTTGAGACTATAGGAATTTTCACTACTTGCTAGGCCTTAGTTGAGTGGGGGCCCCTTGGTGATGAAAATACCTTCCAACATGCGGAAGTCGATGCTGACCCTGATTTGACCATTTTTCTTCTTGACTGGCACAATATTTGCTAGCCATTTTGGGTACTTGACTTCACGAATGAAGCCTACTTAGCTAAGTTTGGTTACCTCATCATCTATCTGCATTTCAAGATCAGACCCGAATCTTATTGATTTCTATTTGACGGGTTTGATAATCGGATCGATGCTCAGACAGTGAACGACGACTTGGGGATCGAAATCAGGAACTCATGGTAATGCCACGCAAAGACATCTCGATTTGCTCGTAAAAAGGCAGTGAAATCCTTTTTCACAGCAATTTGAGGAACTAAAAATGTTGCTCTAGTAATAGGGGTTCATTTTAGGGTGCAAGGGGCTGATTCTGTCGGAACTATTTCTCAGTCTGCATGACCTTAAACATGTTAGAATGCGACGAAACTTGGCAAGAGACTCTTAAGGCACCTCATGAAGATCTTGGCCAGCTCTGCGGATATTCTGAGACCATCGGAATTTCCACTGCTTGCGAGGCCTTTTTTGAGTTGGGGCCCCATGGTGATGAAAAAAACCTTCCAACAAATAGAAGTCGATGCTGACCTTGATTTTACCATTTTTCTTCTTGACTAGCACAATATTTGCTAGCCATTTTGGGTACTTGACTTCACGAATGAACCCTGCTTGGTTAAGTTTGGTTACCTCATCATCTATCTGCATTTCAAGATCAGGCCCGAACTTTATTGATTTCTGTTTGACGGGTTTGATAGTCGGATCGATGCTCAGACGATGAATGACGACTTGGGGATCTAAACCAGGAATCTCATGGTAATTCCAAGCAAACACATCTCGATTTTCTCGTAAAAAGGCAGTGAAATCCTTTCTCTCCTCTAGAGACTTATTTACCGAAATGAAGGTACGCTTGGGATCAACTTCCTCTCCTAGATTTATTTCTCAAGTTCATCGGGTGTGGCTTCGCCACCTTCTTCCCATTCTTCTAGGGCTTCCTGACATCTCTAGTTTCAATAAGGTTCTAGTGTAGGTCATGATTTCCGTACCCTCCCTGAAATGAGGAGTAGAGGGCTCACTGTAGGAAGATATTTTTCATCATCATGGGCCCCTCACTCAATAAAAGCCTAGCAAACAGTGGAAATTTTGATAGTCTCAAAATAGCCAGAGAACTGGCCAAGATCTTCATGAGGTCTCTCAAAAATATCATTCCAAGTTTCATTACATTCTGACATGTCCAAGATAATGCAGACTAAAAAATAGTTCCGGTAAATTCGGCCTCTCGCACCATAAAACAGGCCCTAAAAATATAGCTACACTCTTGGTCTCAATTTTTTGTGGGACCGCCACCATTGGATCCGGCACGATTGAAAACCCTCAAATGTCAAATTTCAGCTCGAACGAACATTCCAAGGAGAAGTTATAAGAAAAAGTGGGAAATAAGTGGAGCCACATGCTATTCCTTAGCTGCCACCTTGCAACTCTACACCATAGAAGGTACGGTCACGAGCAATGAATTTTGACATCTCACCCAGATCAAATCGGATCGTGCTCAAATTTGGTGAGCAAGTTCATTGCATCAAGATAAGAGATTCGATATGTGGCACGCCCCGTGACGATACCCAAGCACGAAGAAAGCTAGAGAGAAGTTGTTGATCCTTGAAGAAAGTGCATGAAATTCAGCACGTACATAAGGTATCGGGCTAGTTCTGACCCGAATCCCATGCATGATGAATGGTCGGATTCTGTACACGAAGCCGACGAAGCAATTGCAAATTCTATCACCGAAATTCCAGATTCCGACAAAAATTCCAAAGTTGCAAAATCTTCGTTCGGACATGAACTTGAGCTGCGTTTGTTGCCCCACGATCGTGAGGTCATGCTCAGTGACTCCAACGAAGAAATCACAGAAAAAACATTAAGGAATGAGCACAATATCAATCCAAAGTTTCATGATCTATTCAAATTTCAAGTCACATGATCGTGCACTAAAAACACGATCCATAGCTTTAAGTTGGTATCAAATCGATCGCCATGTCGAGCCCTACAACGAAACTATCAGTTTTCGATCAACCGGGCATCAAAACAACCTCGGATCATCCATGCAAGATCACGCAAGTTCTAGGGCAACACAGAGACTGTTATGGAATTCCACAGATTGTTAGGAAGGGGAAAATTTGTCATTTTGCACTCTATTCTATAATTTCCTTTAATTCAATTTAATATTAATTTCTAGCAATTAGGGTTACTTTTGATCATCCAACCATGTTTGGAGCAAATTCTATATATACATCGTACCATCATTGTATGTACAAGGACTCAATCCCTCACAAAAGAGAGAGTTTTTACTTAATAAAGTTTCTCTTTCTTACCATTGTTGGTTCACGTTTGGAGAGAGAGCACAAGGTGAGAGAAACTTTTGATCGGTACCCCTAGGCTTGAGGTTGATCTTCTCTCTCTTCATTTTCTTTTCTTCTCTTTCTTATTCTTCTCTTTCTTCTTCTTCTTCTCTGTCTGAGTTCCTCGGAGAGGCCATGTGTGGCAGTGGCAGTGTCGTGCATGCCTCTCCCGTGGTCTCATAGGTCGCACATGGTGATGACAGTGCCATGAGCGAGTCTTCTTCCCCTCCTGTTCGTCTCTCTCTCTCTCTCTCTCTCTCTCTCTCTCTCTCTCTCGCTCTCTCTCTCCCATTGAGGCCTGCAGGCCGCACTGCTCATTGCCATCCACAGATGTAGCTTTGACATCTTAGTGAGAAGCGCAGACGGTGAAGCTTGTTGTTGCCTGCAGGGGTCATCCCCTGTTGCCTTCATGTCGCAAACAGTGATACCTATTGCCACCAGCTAGAGGCTTTGGGAACACCTATCGCCGTATGTGAGCTTCCTTCGTGGACTCGGTGCTCATTGCCGTCGGTGAGCTTCCCTCTCAACTTCGGTGCTCGTTGCCGTCACCCTTGCATCCCAAGCCTGTAGCCATGCGCCTCATGAGAACTATCGCCACACACTTTGTAAATGGCTATCGTTGCACGCTTCATGAGAGGGTATCGCCACCTGCATAGGGGCGTGTTACCTTCTTATGTTTCCAACGACGATGTCCAGCGACGTTCGTAGTCTACTCACCTTCTAGCCATGAGTAGTAGTGTTTAGCGTCGTTCCAGGGTTGTGACACTGCTACTCCATGATCATGGGTGGCAACGGCTAGCGTCGTCGGGACCCTATCCCCTCTGTAGTTTTGCTTTCTTCCTTTTCACTCTCTTTCTTTCTCCTCAATCTTTTCTCCCCTTACTTGATTGAGGGTAGACTTAGCCAAGCACCGCCATATCGATCTCAGTTTAGAGTAGTATTGATGCCGTGTTGGTCTTGAGAACCATGCCCATCTTACTACCACTTTGAGTTGGTAGCTGTCCGACCATCATGCTAGTCTCGCCCCTTTGTCAAATTTTCTTCTCCTTTCTCTCTTTATTAAAACCCTTCCATTTCATCACTCCCTCATATAAGCAAGCAGTGCCCTAAGACAAGGGTTGGTGTTTTCGACCCATTTGTCTCACCAATTAACCATAGAAGTATTGTGCATAAAGTTAAGATAAGGGAGGTGATTCCAAACCAGCTGAAGCAGCTGAGGAGCTTTCTTCGTGATCTAAGAGGGCACCCTTGCAAGCCAGCCTGAGTAAGTCCCGAACCCACCTTAAATTCCTCTCTCATCGGTTTATATACCCACCCTTGCTTCTGAGCAAGGTTCTGAGAGAGAGATCTCAAATTTTGGATTCGCTAAAACACCTGAAATACGTGTCGCTAGATTATCTAGATCTAGAAGGTGAGATTGAGGCACCAAACTAGCTTGGCGACTCCACTGGGGACTTACTACCACTTAGTCGATTCCCACTTGTGTAACTAGTATCCTCTTTTACTTTCTGCATTAATCTCTATGGCACCTAGTTGTTCAACCCGTTCATCGGAGTCTAGGACTTCCTTATCCCCGCACTCGTGACTGTCCTAGGGAAGCGAACTACTCAAGGTTCCTTCTCTACTTTCCTTCTGAGTAGCTACTCACAATCTGACTCCCAAGTTCTTGCCTGGGTCTGTGCGCGAAGGGACTTGAAAGTCTCTGACTACCCGCTTCCTTGCCCTAGTGGACCCTCCTCAAAGGCCCCTTGCATCAGTGGCCCGTCTGCCAAAGCACACATCATGCACCCTGCTACTAGCAAGTCTCTTGCTGGTCATATTGTTGGGGTACGCCGAAAGGATGCCTTAACAACTTTTGCAGGAGGGGAGCAAGTTGTTGTCGCTCCTGAGATTCGCCGCAAGGCAACCCCCATACTCTTTCACATATTCGAACCTCTAGATTTGGAGGCTTGGCACACCAAGGAGGAGACCCTACAACCTCCACCTCTTACACACACCCAAGGGCTCGTGGTCCATTAACTTGAGCCATACCTCATGGCAACCCCCACGTTGCCTTGAGCTCGCATCAAGGGCTAGGCCTTCTTGGGCCGAACCCTGCGTGCGACATCCATTTGCTTTCCACACCTCGAGGCAGCGCTACATCTATGCCACCTCGAGAACATGGGGGTCGACTGCTTCGTCCTCCCTCCCAGCACACACATCCCCACATTATGAGAGATGAGCTCCCCGCCTCGTCCCTCACAAACACAAGCTCGTGGGTCTCGACGTCCTAAGGTCAACCAATTGACTGAGCCTGGGTTGACTCCCAAGTCACCCGAACGACACCTTAAAGGTGCACACGCACAGCTTTCGTAGGTTCCTCCCCGGTTCAAACTCAGGCGAAGTCATGAACCAGCTACTTCCTTTGTCGCTCGCTTGACACTGGCCAAGCACCTCGAGCTTTGGTACTCAAAGGTTTTCCCTAAGAGTACCATCTTACGGCATCCTCAGGTCAGCCGTACAAATGGGCCCTACAAAGGAACTCGGGGCCGTAACCTAATGTCAAACAGAGGACTCCAGCCTCCAAGGCAGAAGCCCAGGCTGCCTTCTGTCCTTAGACCCCACTCCATGCTCCAACTTATAGACACAACCCTTGCATGTTGAGAGAAGGCGGAGCAGTTCAAGTCTCATGCTCGGTTCTGAAATAAGGTCCAAAGCCGTCTCAGTGTTAAGCAGAAGAGAGGTGTTCAGATCCTGACTAAAGTAGGGCCATCGAGGTCGCCACCCTCGATGACCCCTTGCCTGGTAATCCCTTTCTCTCTCTTCAAACTCCAGAACCTGAGCGAGTCTAAGAGTCACTGCCCAGAAGGAACGGTCCCAAGACCGTCGGGAACTGGTCCTCACAAGATCAACATACAAGGCTCAAATCTAGTCAGGGCAAGCTGAGCCCCTGCAGACTGACTTGCCTCCCATGACGTGCCGACCCCGGCAGTCCGCTCCTCCTGGCTCTGACCTCCTAGAAGAGACGATCAATGTCATCGTAATCAATGAACCGGACGAAGCCTAGGAAGACAAAATGATCAGGTTTGAGGTAATGATGCAATCCATCCTTGAAAATATGGAATGCTTAGAATCCTCTAGGTCCACTTCCTTCCACCATGAGACCGATTCCCCGATCGGTGAGGACACAATTCCTAAGAAAACTCCCCCACCGACCCCCCAAGACAGTTCTACCTCCCGTGGGGTCTCCCAAACCGACATAGATGCTATGGTGGCCCATAGCCTCAAGAACAAGGTCCCAGATATGCAAGAGACACCACTCTACCAGAAGCCATACCCTTCGTACATTAACCAAGTACCCTTCCTTTCGAACTATCAAAAGGGGAAGCTTCCCTTGTTCAATGGTACTATGTCTTTGTACCGACATAGTACTCAATTGACAACAATTGAAGGACGACTCCTCCTCTACCAGTTCATCGAGACCCTTGAAGGGCCTGCCTCCAGTGGTATGCTCGGCTGCCTCCAAATTCAGTACACACATTGCAAGAGATGAAGCAGTTGTTTTACCAATGCTTCTACAAAGTTCAAAGGAACATGGAGAGCATAGAACTCCTCACCCTGATGCAAGATCCAGGTGAGTTGGTTGACAAGTTCATCACTCGATAGAGAGAGTTAGCAACCTTCCATGCCATTCCCATGACTGATAAGGAAGCGGTCTAGACTTGGATACGGAACATGCTTCTTGAGATTACCCTGCATGTCAAGGCATCCAATACACCCTCCATTTTAGAGCTTACCTCTAAGGCAGTTTGTATTGAGGGGATGTTCAAGCACCATGGCAGCCCTCGTCAGCAACCCTTTGGCTCAAACTCTCGCTCCAATGGTTGGGGAAACCCAAAAGCAATGATCAACACAACCATCACCATGACTGACACTAAGAGCCCGACTCCTCAAACCCTGGACCTTTCCAAGGCACAGACGCCTCAGGCCGGGGGCAAGCAGCTGTCCTATAATCAGGTCTCGTTTCTTAAAAATTCTAAGTGAAATGACTTCTCGATCCAACACCAGTATAAAGTTTACCCCTTTGACAAGGAGTTGACGCATGCACTACTTCAGCTGCTGTTAGAACAAAACATGATCCAGCTGTGGGAGGCCAATATTGAAGAGTTAGCTGGGCAGGAGACAAATGAGAAGTATTGCACCTACCACAGGAGAGTAAGTCACCCTACTCATGACTGCTATAAATGCAACAACACTATCGAAGCCCTATCAACAAGGGTTAGATAAAGCTCGAAGAGTTGAAGAAAGTATTCGAGGCAACTGAGGCTTCTCACATAGTCACGATCCAAGAGGGTGATGAGGCACCCGCTTTTCTCCATGCATTTTTCTTGCATAATGCTCGAAGAAGGACTCGTCACCCCCAAGCTGACAAGGCAGCCTAAGTTCCTGCCTTCAGGAACCGAGAACCTTTGGTGTGCATATCACCAGATACGAGGTCATGATGTCAGTGAGTGCACCGGCTTCCATTAGCTTCTAGGAGAGAAGATGAAACAGTGTCAAAAAGTTCAAGGCAACCCAAGCGGATGCCCTCAAGTCCCTCTTCTGCCTATGCGAGAAGACCTCTCTGAGGGACCAGATCCTTTGCAGGCCCTCTTCGAGGCGATGCTCTAATAGGTCCTCATCACTCCCAAGCCCACCAAGCAGCCTAAGCGGCTTGCCTAGGGCACGAAAAACCTCTGGTGCCCTTATCACCAAATATGGGGTCACGAGCTAAGTGAGTGCTCGGGATTGAACGTTATAGTTTCGGAGAAAGTCAAGCAACACCACATCGTTTGTGCCATCCTCCCAGAACACTTTCAAGCCGTTACTCTCGTTCAAGAGGAGGCCACACTACAAGCCCTTCACAAGCATGCACTGGACTCTTCGGAACCCTCGACCTCTCAGCCCTGCGAAGTCTACCACGGTGAAATAGGCTCAAATCCCTGAAGTGTGAAGTGGTCCATCAAGCTAGGACTACTCATCAGCCGAAGAGGGTGGTCCAAACACCCCCTCAAGCATTCGTAAGGAGATAGCGAGCACCTAGATCATCCCATTTAAGGAATCATTTCCTCAGCCTCCAGTCAAGGAAGAATTTCTCAGGCCTCTCCCCCCACTTTTGACCTTGCAGGACTTGATCCCAGGTGTAGCTCGCCTTGTCCTCTCGTTCAATCAGGCTGACATCTCCGAGCCACCAATAGCTTGGGATTCCTCCAATAGTGTAATGATGCGAAAAGCACCCCACAACAATCAAAGCTGGGGTAAGACCTAAAATACCCCATGTACATGTCCAACTCTGGTGACGATGCAAAAAACTGCCCGGAACGTTCGAACTCTTATTCTCCTCCCTCCTCTTCTATTTTCTCCATAGGTGCTACTCGACGGTGCTCAGACTTTGACACTCTCAACAAAGAGTTCGGAGGTACCACCCTCACCCAGCTACAGCAAAAGCACCTCAGAGAGATAATTGCCCAGGCGGCTGGATTCTTGACAACTGTAGACACCCTATCAACTCGAGCTAAAACCAAGCCATCTTCAAGTTCCCATTCCAAAACGGCCTCCCACATGGTGCAGATGTTGGAGGTACCAGCTAGCACAGGGCAAATGTGTCTAAGATCAGGAAAGAAGCTACAGCCCACACCTCAAAAGCTCAAGGCCCTCAAGTTTCTTGATCCTTCGATTTCCCCTAAACCTCAACCCCAAACCTCTACATCCCTAATATAAGTCCCCATCATTTCCCCATCAACCCAGACCATACAGCCGAGAAACAAAGTTAGCCAATGTTACGAGCCAAAAACCAACCAAAGTTTGTTCCTAAGCCTACCCTACCACCTACACTAGTGACTGGATCAGGAACACAGAAGACTAATGAGTATAAAGTGAAGAATGATGTAATTGGGCACTTGAGTAAGAGTTCATCCCTTATAAGTATCTATGATGCCCTTTTGCTATCTCGAGATTATCGTATGGCCATGGTCCAAGCTCTTTCTATCCCAGAGGTATACGAGACTAAAGTGGAACCCATTGAGGTTAACCCAAGCATCCTATGTGGGTGCTTGGTAATCTCTTTTTTCGAAGACAACCTTCAGTTGGGGGGTAAATTCCACAATCATCCCCTCTTTGAGAATGGGGAACTCCATGCCTCTCTATCAACCGGATCATGCTGGATGGGGGGTCAATAGTCAACCTGATCCCAAGAATGATCCTCACCCAATTGGGATTAGGGTATGACAACCTCACTCCTACCCACATCACCATGCAAGGTTTCAACCAATCAAGAGAAAAGCCAGCTAGCACAGTGCCCCTTCGTCTCAAGATCAATGACCTCAATGATTATGCTCAGTTCCACGTAATCGACACTGATACCTCTTACAACGTCCTGCTTGGTCGTCCTTGGTTTCACCATCAAGGGGTGATTCCTTCCACACTCCACCAATGCCTCAAATACAGCTGAGATGGGAGATAGCACACGGTCTATGTTGACACAAGACTGTTCCCTGTAGCTGAGACTCACTATACCGACGCTAAGTACTATTTCACAGATCTTCTAGAGTCAGAAAAGTCAAAAGATGACGATCGGAAGCTTGTGAGAGAGACGGGATGACATTGAAGACCTAGGGCGGATGATTACAGACATGTTCAAAGAAGAGGAAAGACAGGGCAAGATCCTCCCTTTGACTCCGATCCACCCAAGTATACCTTGTCACCTCTCTGAGGTCATAGTATCTGCCTCTGAAAACGAAGCTTCCCCCTCTACATTTCACTCCCCAAAACAAAACAGTGAGCTAGAAGCAACTCTCGAGCTTGAGTAGGCCCTAAAGGTAGACCTTCCAGCACCGAGGGTCACCTACACACCGGACCAGCAAAAGGTCCTGCATGTCCCCATCGCTCTTCTAGAGAAGCATAACTATCATACCAACCACCAAGGAAGGTGCTCCAAGTTCCATCCTCCTTGAACAAGGGGATCATCAATAGCTAAAAGAAGGTCTTACACTTCTTAGGGGTTTTCGAAGAAGTACAGGCAGACCAGAGTCATCCCTCTGTCTCTCAGGAACAAGACCCCCTAGCAGAGCTGAGAAGCGAGGTTCGTAATCTCCAGAGTCAATTGGAGGTCTTGCGCATTGCTTCAAAGCACTTAAAGGGGTGTGTCCCTGAGACTAAGACCTATAACAACCTCAAAACCAATGTACCTCGAATTGTAGCCAAGGCTTCCCCAGACTGGAGCATCTACAATGAGGAGGCTCATCAAATCATGAGAACCATAAATTATGAGCCCTTTTTTAATCAAACATTAAGGGGCAAGGAAGCAACTGCTCCCCCATTCGAGGTCATTAAAGCCACAGAAGGCTGCCAAAAGATGAAGCAAGGAGTGGGCTATTCTTTTTCATCTCAAACTATGAAATGGCGAAAGAAATGAAATAGAAAAGAAAGGAAAATAAGAGACATGCAATGCATAGACAAGAAAAATAACTATTTTATTCATCAAAAATGTCGTTTCTTTATATATAAATAAAAAGAATAGAAAGAAGATGCCATAAAAAACGGTCGATGATCTCATTGACCCTCCCTCTGCACTCATCAGCTGAGGCCTTCGCTCGCTCGATGTCCACCCTCGGTCACCAACCTAGCGTTGTGGTCCACTAGGGAAGGAGTACTCAAAGTCCTGCACCTTTTGGCCCAGTCCCTTATCTTCATCCTCCCAAGCTGCAGTTTCCTCCTCCAATCTGGCAAGCTCTTGTGCCCATTTGGAAATCTTCACCTTCAAGGTCTAGACATTGTCATTGCGTGTTACAGCCTTCTCGGTAAGAGAGGAATTTTGAGAACTGGTAGCCTCTATCTCTTCTACCTAAACCTACGTCAGCTCCTGGCTCTGTGTTAGGGAAGCCTCTATTGATTCTAGCTGCGAGCTCCCTAGACACATTGCGGCCTCTTCCACCTTCAAAGCCTTCATCCTCCACCCTTTCAACTCGTTGGCAATAAGGGAGTGCGTCAAGCAAGCTTCCTATGGTGATTCCCCACATTTGGAGAAGCGTCATTCCAAGCTCTTTGAGAGGTAGCTCCTTCTGCTTTTGGAAGCCTATTCACAACATCTCAAAGAAAACACTTGGTATCCCGCTGAAAGTGGGTTTGGGTAGATAGTAAGAGGAACCACAGCAGGAGGACTCCCAGCTGCAGCTTCAAGCTCCCCAGAATTAAGCACAGCTTTAGCCTGCTCTAGTATGCTGGTAATGGCACTCTCGCTCTGACCCTCAATCATGGGCTCGATCCTTTCGTGCCCAGGTACACCAGCCTCAACCTGAGCAAGCACAACCACTGTAGCTGGGGCAAGACTGGCCTCCTCGCTTAGAGCCGGTACTTCAGTCTCATGTTGCACCTCCGCAGCCGCTCTCTTGGGGCAGTGATCTCTCCATGCGTCCCCTCTTCTTGAATCTCCACCTCTGCCTGAGTAGGTCCTACACCTTTTTCCTATCCTTCTTCACCCTTGTCCCCACGGTGATCACTTCAGCAACAGGCTCTCCCACGGTGCTTGCCTCTTCTATAGTCCGTGTGCCACCTTTTGACCCTCCAAGCCTGACCCCTCAGGGCGTCCTGCTTCTGCACCCCCATAGATGCATCACTTGAAGAAGCCATCCCTTACTGCTCAGATGGACCCTCTTCAACCCCTGCGGCTTCATCTTCTTCTATTAAAACAAGCTCTACTGGGGTTCCCCTTTTCTTATTAGGCACGGCAAATGTCAGAGTCTCAGAGGCCCTCCTTGCCTCCGCCTCCTTGTTAGCTCCAGCCTCATCAAGGTCTGCCTCATCATCCTCATTTACCACCATCGGGACTGAGCCCTCCCCTTCATCCATGGATGTCGTTGCCCGATCTGAAGCAATTTTGATCAGGGCAGTAGGCCCTGAGGTGTCGGCTTGAGCCTCTAAAGGCCCAAGACAAAGCTCAAGAGAAAGAGAAGGCAAACCCTCAAGAGTAGAGCGCAACGCAGAAATGACAGGAGGCACACAATCCTCCGAAGAAGTCGAGGGTGAGGAGCCGTCTTCTGCCTCACGAACCACTAGGGCCTTACGCCCTTCACATCCCAAGGACTTGGTCACCTTCTTTGCCGAAGCACGAGGAGTTACTAGGGCAATCTGCTTCCTCTTCTTTCCTTTCGCCTGCTTGGGCACATCAACCTTCGAGGTGTCGGACATGGAAGAACTAGCGGCTAACTTGCTATGAGTGCCACTTTTTATTAGCTTATTCAAATCTTGGACCAGACACTCTTCATGCCCTGAGACCTTACAGCCTTCCTTCCATTTGAAGATGGCATAAAGTTTGTCTAAAATTCTCTCCATCTTTTTCTCCATATTGAAAAACTGCGGCTAAGATTCATCCATGACAGTCTGGCGATCCCACCCGACCCTGTGCCAATCATGTGGGAAGCTCAGGGTAAAACTTTCGCCTAGGGGAGGGGTCCTGGCCATTTTCCACTGCCTTGTGTCTTGGTTCCAGTAGTTACCCTCCCCTTTCTTAGGATGTTTCACGCCCCAATACCCCTTATTCGTGATTCTCAACCAGCTCTTGTGGGACTCGACTGCCCATATCGTCTTGCCAAAATGGGGCAGCACGTACTTATTGACCTTGGTGGTCTCCAAGCATGTGGTCTAGGCCTCAAATCTCTCTGAAGGTTCCCAACTCGTCCTTCTTCCAATTGGCTGCCCTTCTATGTCGCTTCTCAAAGAATATGGATAACGGGCAGCCCTGATCCATCCCATGCTACCGAGCAAACTGATGAGGAAAGTAGCCCTCAAGCTTCGTGCCATGGATAGTGCAATAAGCAAGAACCCCGCCTCTCACACTCAGCATAAACATCAATTCTTTTGGGCTGGTGTAGTCACCATCTAGGTGGCAGCTCAGCATGTCTACATACGCACGATCTATGAGACCTCCAACTAGGAATGCCACTCAGGTCATGTGGAGGTGATCATTGAAGAATAAGTTTCACACGTGGCTTGGGGGATGGAAAATTGTGCTCTGCCCGGCAATCTTCTGCAAAAATGGGCACACGGTGTCCTCTAACTCTTTAGTTTTGAGGTATGTGTCTGGGAAGTAAGCTTCAAGCCAGCCATACACATAATGGACAGGAAAAGGAGTCTTAAAATCTTCTGGGAAGACCCCTCCATCTATGACGCCATTCCCTCCTTCATCCCATAGATACTGCCTACCCCTCGAAATGGCTCCCAAGCCATGATAAATACTACACAAAACGAGCTGCTCCTTCCCTCGCACCAAGCTGCAGGCCACATAAAAATTGTCTAGACGAATGATGTCTGCCCCTCCTGGCAAGGCAAATTTGCACAAGAAGAGCACCAAGTAAGCTACCAAATATATGTGCTCATTCTTCTTCCATAGCTCGAAAAATGGTTCCTTCCTCTATTTTCTCGACGACAGATCAGCATCATCTGTATAGTCACCGAAGAAGAACATTACCCATTTGGTGAAGGTGACTCACCCATTTTTGGACTCATCATAAAGCCACTGATAAATCTTGAAGCCCATCTAGTGGGGCTTCTTTACCTACTTTCTCCCTGCAAAAAAAGACCGAGTTTGCGGGAATAAACTCGTCGTACATAACACCAAGGAGCGACAGCCAACAAACGAAGTGTAGGTCCATCAGCAATATCCCTACCTCGCCATGACCAAGCAGCCATGTGTTGCTAACATGGCACCAAGTTTCCAACAACACTTTGACCGTCTTAGAGCAACGGTCGTAGTAGCCCGTCTAGCACTGGAGGGCAACCGCCAAAGAAGCCTGTCTCAAGGTATTTCTGAAATGCCTCAACGCCTTCATGGTCCACAAGGAGTACCCCCTTCGGTACTGGTGCTCTCCTTGTACCCGCAAGCCGACAGAAGACCATTTCATACCCGGGGTTTCCACCATCCGCTTGACTAGAGTCGGTAAGCTCGCATTGGAGACTATGTTTCGGTGCAAGCAATGCAGAAGGCCGACCCCTTCCTCTATACTCACATTCTCATCATTATCTTCCCTTGTCACCATCTAGACGTGGGCGCTCATAGAGGTGACACTCAAGGGCCACCTTGGTTCACATAAGGCCTCGGTGAGCTATATTGGCTCGCCTCTCACCAAGCTTTCGCCGGTGAATTCAGCAGCACCAAGCTCCCCTTCTCGCCGGAGATTACCTACATCTGGAATGGCACCTAAGGACTTCGCCAATAGACCGGAAGCTTCACTGGCAAAGGACGCTAGGCGGCCGCGAAGAGACTACGCTCACAAAAGGCGTATCGCCAATTGGGCACTCAAGGTATAATGTTGTCAGGGTATTGAGTCAAGGGGGAAGACTATCGTCGTCTGCCCACTGAGATGATATCGCCGTCTCATGACCAAGATGTGTTAATTCTTGTGCTCCAGCTATCAAGCACGCGTCGTATGTGCATTCCTTTAAATATGGACAAGCCGCCTGACACTTGCGGTGTGGCTTATCACTACGCGTGCCGACGGTGACCGTTCGCCATCCCACGACCCTTCATCTCTCTACCGTTATGGCCCCACAACCCTTTGATTTCCCATCAAAGTTTTCCCTTTTCACCTAGAACTCAGTCCGATTCATCGGAAAGCCTTTCCTCGCCTTTCACTCGTTACCAGAATTGGCCGAAAACCACCGAAATCACCAGAAAGCTTCCCTGTGGCCCTGTGGATTTCCCTTCTCCCTACTTCTGCACTTCGGTAATTACCCACAGAATCACCGAAATTCTATTGAGTTCACGGTAATCCCACAACTGTTCCTCCTTCTTCCCCTCCAATAACCAAAGGACCAACAGAATCCTCTGAGCTATTTGCAACCTCCTGTCAACCACGAAAGAAGCACCATTGCAAAATCTTGGCAACACCCCGAGAAACCTGTTCTCTACTTAGAAAGCCTTCGCAGTCTCTAACGATGTTCGCAATCACGCTGCAAGGACTTGCGACCCCCTGAAGCTCACCAAAAAAGTTCCTAACAGCCTGTTTCTGCAAGCTTTAGCTGGGGAGCTCTCACTGGGAAATCTCTCCCCAGTAGCTCAAGCCCTCTCTCTCTCTCTAAGAAAACTCTTCTCTCTCTCTAAGAAAACTCTTCAACTGTTTTACCCTTCGATGAAACAATAAAGAGGGGTTTTTCCCCATCTGTAATCAGCAGTGCCGCAAACTTCCCTTGACAAAGCTGAAAAGACACTCCAGTCCCAAGCCTCTAATGGCAACAAGACCAAGTTGGGGCGGGTCATGCCTGAGGCCCAAAAAGAGTTATCGTTGCACTCCTTCATCAAGGGCCATCACCATGTACCTTCACCTAAAGACTATCGTTGTGCGCTTCGTCAAAAAGTCATCGTCGCACCCCTCGTCGAGGGCTAACACTGCGCGCCTTCATCAAGGGCCATCGTCGTGTGCCTTCATCAACAGCCATCACCGCGTGCCTTCACCCAAAGACTATCACTGCGCGCTTCAACCAAAATTCATCGTCGCACGCCTCGTCAAGGGCTACTGCCGCCTGCTTCACTGTGAGACCCAATGCCATGCTCACATCATCTAGGCCTAGTGTCACATGCGTCATCCAACACTTAGTGGCATGCGTATGCCATGACACTACCATCTAAACCTTTGTCCTGCATCCTCAGCAAGTTCATTCCCTGCACCACATTCTCACTCCTCTCTTCGACGATGGCTCTGTTCCCCATGGAGACACATTCCCTCGTCGCACTTCGGTCCAGATGCTCAACCGTAAACTGCATGGTCCAAACTATATGACCTTAAACTGTAGTGGAGGTCTAGTTGCACGACCATATACTACTAAGTTCTCATCACATGACTCAAAACAATATGATCAGGGTCCAAACTACATGACCTTAAAACTTCATTGTAGCGAAGGTCTAGTTGCACGCCCTTAAACTGCATTGTCCTCGTTGCATGACTTCAAACTTCATTGTAGCGAAGGTCTAGTTGCACAACCGTAAATGGCATTGTCCTAGTTGCATGACTTCAAACTTCATAACCATGGTCCGTGTGGCATGACTTTAAACTGCACAGCAACGGTCCAAACTAGATGACCCTAAACTGTAGCAAAGGTTTAGTTGCATGACCTTAAACTGCTTAGTCCTCATCGCGACTCAAAACTGCACATCCACAGTCCATGCTGCATGACCTTAAATTGCGCAGCCACGATCCAAACTATATGACCCTGAACTGTTGTGGAGGTCTAGTTGCATGACCTTAAACTGCATGGTCCACGCTGCATGACTTTAAAATGAACAGACATGGTCCAAAATATATGACCTTAAACTGTAGTGGAAGGTCTAGTTGCACGACCTTAAACTGTGTGGTCTTAGTTGCATGACTTTAAATTGCATAACCAGGGTCCAAGCTATATGACCTTAAACCATAGTACACGTTCTAGCCACATGACGTTAAACTGCTTTGCCCAGGTCCAAGAGGCATGCCTTTTTTACGTGCATCTTCATGCACGTCCTCCCTAACTGACCCATTTGTGTGTGCACACCACTTCCATTACCTCTCTAGTGAGACTACACATGTGCACAGGCCTTTTATGTGCATCTTCATGCATGTCTTCCCTAGTCGGCCAATTTGTGTGCGCGCACCACCTTCATTACCTCCCTAGTGAGTCCATTCATCATTGCCATCTTTCACCATTCCTTAGTGAGTCTTACCCATGCTCACAAAGCGACAAGCCATCTCGCCACCCATACTTGTCGTCTGCTAGTGGGTCACCATTATTCACCCGCCATTCATTCATCATCAACGCTTCATAAGCAACCTCATGCCATCTTCTCAAAAGTGAGTCAAAGCCATGATCATACTCACACATCATCACTATGGTCCAGCTGTATGAACCTAAACTATAGTGCCCGTCCTGGCTGTATGACGTTCAAAGGCTTTGCACAGGTCTCAAAGGCACGACCCTAAAAATATGCCTTCATAAAAAATGGGCATGGTGTACTCCGGGACAAAGGAACGCCGTGAGTAAAAATCACGGACGGGCATGGTCACAAAACCATGAGTAAGAGAGTTCCGTGGAAAACAAAATCCAGGAGCGGTGAAAACCCCAAGAGGGCATCGTGAGCAAAAAGGGATGAGAAAGGTGGACAAGACCCAAGGTCATGGGTAAAAGAGCCTGAAAAACAAACGAAGTTAGTGAAAACCGTCTTTACGATGCCACTTCCCATGTTCAAGTGAAAACCCGTGAAAAGGCACTTGGACCAACATAATAGGTTGATGCACAACCACAGTCTCAGCCAACATCCAATTTCCAAAGAGTCACAATCCTAGCCGATGAGGGCTACCTAAAGTCCTCAAATGTCAGCATTCAATTGACAACACAAATTGGCTCATCAGGGAGTGAGAGCCACACAAGATCTCCCACATTTCAACATCAACAACAACAAGAGTCCTTGAGGGTGAGGACGCTGACCAAAAGATCCCTCCAAAATGCTAAAGACCATCATGAAGCTAGGGTCTAACCTGCCACAGGCTTCAGGGTATTCCTTATCAAACCCCCTAGCCTACATGGGACCAGGCTTTCAGGATAGGTCAGAAGCCCCTGACTGGACCTAGAGAGATACCCTGAGCATCAAAAGCAAACCTGGTGTAGCAGTAAACAATGTCGACCAAATGTTTCTTAGCACTTGGCCTCCATGTAGGCCTTGTTCTTTTCGAGGAGGTCCCTATAAAGGCCTCACACTTCAAAATCGCAAATAGTCCATTGAGGGTGAGGACTTCGACAAGATCCCTCAAGCCTGGTTCTTTCAAGGAGTCCGTGCAAGGGCCTCACGCTTAAGAATCACAAATAGTCCCTTGAGGCTGAGGATTTCGACAAGATCCCTCAAACTTCTAGCATGATTGCACTTCTCGATTTCTCTCAAAGCACAACATTTGGTAAGGCATGCTGTTGCAAGATATTTTTCATCATCATGAGACCCTCGCTTAATAAAAGCCTAGCAAATAGTGGAAATTTTGGTAGTCTTAGAATAGCCCCAAAAGTGGCCAAGCTCTTCATGAGGTCTCTCAAAAGTCTCATCCCAAGTTTTGTCACATTCTGACATGTCTAAGGCAGTGCCGATTAAGAAACAGTTCCGATAAAATCGGCCTCTAGCACCCTGAAACAGGCCCTATAATTAGAGCTAAATTCTTGGTATCTCAACTTTCTATGGAAATACAACCATTAGATCCAACACGGTTGAAAACCCCCAGGGGTTGAATTTCAGCAATAACAGATACTCTAGGAAGAAGTTACAGGAAAACGAGAGAAACAAGAGGAGCTGCACACTATTACTGTGCAGCCACCCTGCAACTCTCTGGTTAGGTGCCTCGATCTCACCCTCCAGATCTGGATGATCAGGAAAAACGTGTTTCGAATTTCTAGGGAAGACCCGGGACATTTTTTAAATCACTTTCTTGGAAACGTCGTTCAACAACAGGGACACGTGTTACCAACTGGTGAGAGATGAATTTTAAGGTGGGTTCAGGATGTACTCGGGTTGGCTCGTGTGGGCTCCCTCTTAGATCACAAAGAAAGCCCCCCAATAATAAAATTGGTTCGAAATCGCCTCCCTTGGCTTATATTCTTCTTATTTTCTGCAATCACACACATATATGGCAAATGTTATAAGACAGGTGGGTCGAACCTCACCCTTTTCTTCTGTAATGAACATACACAAGCACGGGCATCCAAAAATAAGAAGAAAAGAAAGATGGGGGAGAGAAGAGTTGTCATGAGCGAGAGGATTAGAGCAGTGACTAAGCTGGTAAATAATTGGGCTGTCATGGTAGCAAAACTAGCTCAGTAACTATGACCGGCTCACAGGATTATGACTAGATGTCATTACCAATATCGACAAGCTAGGCACAATGGTCAGTCTGTCATGGCAATAAAGCGGGCCATGTAATTCTGGTACAAAAAAATTACAGCTAGATGACAGTACTACCATGAGAGGCTAACCTCAATCCCTCTTAGTCAAATGAAAAAGTAGCAGAGTGATGGTTATGAGGAAAGAATGAAGTAAGAGAAGAACAGAACAAACAGAAGGATGGAGAAGAAAAGAAGAGAAGAGACGAGAGGATAAAAGAGAGCGAGGGAAGGAAGGTGCAGTCGGCACTTGGCATTACCGACTATGTTAAAAGAAGAGAGAGAAAGAACGGTTGGCACTAAGCTTCACCGACTGTGTCATAAGAGAAGAGGGGAAGAGAACCAACCGGCACTAGGCTTGTGCTGGTTGTGATGGGAGAGAAGCAAGGGCGAGAGATCGAGTCAGTGCTAAGCTTCACCGATTGCATTAGAAGACAAGAGAGAGAGAAGAACCAATCGACATTAAGCTTATATCAGTTGTGATGGGAGAGAAAGAGATAGAGATGAGAAGAAGAGAGAGAAAGAGATAGAGATGAGAAGAAGAGAGAGAAAGAGATAAAGATGAGGGGAGGAGAGAGAAAGAGATAGAGATGAAGAGAGAGAAAGAGATAGAGACGAGAAAGAGGGGAGTAGAGAGGAGAGGAGAGGAGAGAGAAAGAGGAGAAGAGAGATGAGAGGAGAGAGAAAGAGGGGAGGAGAGAGAAAGTTACCTACCTGAAGGGTACCAATCATTTTCTTCTCTCTCCTGTCTCTAAGACGTACTAACAATCTCAAGCAAGAAATCAAAAATTTATTAATTGATGCAAGAATGAACTGAAGGCCTTTGTTGTTGTTAAAAATGAGGCAATGCCTGTTTATATAGAATTGGGCTAAAATGTGGGTGTACACTCAAAAACTACCTAGAATTGATGATAATTGCAATTTAATTGAATTTAAAGAAATTCTAAAAAAGGGTGCAAAAGGATTGTTTTGCCCTTGCCTAACAATGTGTGGAATTCTATAAGAGTCCCTACTGCTGCTCGAGAACATGCGTGATGTTCTGTGGCTGACTCGGGGGTCATTCTGATGCCCGTTTCATCAAAAGATTATTGTTTTCTTATAGGGATCGGCGTGGTGATCATTTTAATACCAACTTCGAGCCGTGAATCATGTTTCAAACCACGATCATGAGGCTGGAATTTTGGATGAATCTTGGAAACTTTGGATCAGTTGTGTGCTCATTCCTTGATGTTTCTTGGTGATTTCTTCATTAAATCACATTGAGCATGCCGTCCCGATCACTTAGCAACAAACGTAACTTGATTTCATGTGCATATGAAGATTTTGTCGTCCTTGAGTTTTTAACTAGAATCTTGAAATCTGCTTGTAAGAATTTACAGTAGATTTAGCGCCTTCATGTGTGAAATCCAACTATTCATCATACGCCAGGTTCGGACCATAGAAAACCTCAGACCTCACGCACATAATGCAATGGATTTCGTGTCGATCCGGTACGTGAACGTCGTGATCTTGCTGCTCGAACGAGGCATGTTATTGTTGATATTTCTACAACTTCCTTCACATATCAGTGACTTTCATTTAGTTTCTATCTTCTCGGGCGTCGTCACCGAGCGTGCCACATATTGAAATGCTCCTCTCGACGAGACAAACACGCTCACAAATTTTGGGAGTGATCCGACTTGGAACGAGTGAATTATAGGCTCGAAAAATGACTGCCCATGATTGTAAAAACAACCACCATTAACGGTGGTTTGATGGAGTGAGGCCACATGGGAATAGTGTGCGGCCTACCCTTTTTTGGTAGTTTACTGATAAGTTTGTTTTAAAGTGCCCGATTAAGCTGAAACTTGACCCATAGGGGTTTTCGACCATGTCAGATCTAATGGCGATGGTCCCACAACTGTTTGATGCACCAAAAGTATGACTCTATTTACAGGGTCAATTTAAGGGTGCTAGAGATCGATTGCACTAAAATTATTTATTTGTGTTCACTACCTTAAAAAATGTTTGATCACAATTAAACTTGACAGATGGTCTTTTGAAGTGTTGACGAAGATCTTGATCAATTATGGGGCTATTCTGAGACTGTCAAGAATTTCCATTATTTTATAGGCTTTATTGACTTAGTTCCTACTATTTCTAATCAGGGATCAAGGTGATGAAAAATATGATCAAACAACTTGCCCCACCGAATGTTGTGCTTCAAGAGAAGTGAGAAGGACAATCATTTAGAAGGTTTTCTTTAGCTTTTACTTTTTCTTCTTCCTAGCCACAGGACAACGTGAACGTCGAGGAGATTTATGTAATGATGTAACTAGGTTGCTCAGACGTAGGAATGCATTATTTGCGGGTCCATCCGTGGAGACTTTAGGGGGAGAAGAGACTTTTTTCATGGATATTATCGAAGTCCTCACATTCGTGGGGACTTTTTATGATTCTGAATCTGAGGATTTTGTACGGACCTCGTCAGTTAGAATCAAGCCCGTCTGGCAATTGAGCGCCATGTTGAAGGGCATTGTTCTCATTTGGTCTAGGTTCATTGGTTTTCTTTGGTGGGCACTGTTTGTTGGTACACCAGGTTTTCTTTTGACGTTCAGAGTACCACTATGGGTCTCATCTACCGAGTCCAGTCAGGGGCAGGTTCTATTAGCCGATCCCGAAGGTCTGGTCATGTCGTCTAGGCAAGCTAACGTCTCTGGTAGGTTCTCCCCTTGCTTTGTTAGTTTCTTGCTGTTGTAGTGTTTATTTCTAGAGTGTATTTGTGAACTCGTGGGAATAATGTTCATGCTTATGGGACTTGTCTTACTGTCTTGATGAGTCTTCTATCTTTCGAGTCCTTTTGCAACTGGACTCAAGCTATCAGAATCATTTCCTTCAAGCTCATATTTTTGGATTCCTGGTATTATGTTACCACGGATTTTCTTCTTTTGAGTGTGGGCTAAAGCTGCTTGTTGAGACGAGTGCTGCATCAACCTATTTATTTGTCTAAGCGTCGTTTATGGATTTTCACTTGAACTTGGAAAGCGGGGCTGTAGAAACGGTTTTCACCAACTTCTTTTTTATTTTACGGTTATTTTATCAATGATCTTTCATCCATGTCCACCCTTTTCATCAATGTTTACTCACAATGCCCTTTCGGGTTTTTATCACGCCCGATTTTTTTATTCACGGAACTCTTTTACTCATGGCTTAGTGACCATCCCCGTCCGTAATTTACTCATAGCGTTCGTATACACCATGCTAGTTATTTCATCATTTTTTTTTTGAAGGCGTGTTTAAGGTCATGCCTTCGGGACTTGTTACAAATAGTTTAACGTCATGGGCTCAGGACATGCAGTAAGGTTTAAGGTCATACAACTGGACCAGGATCGTGATGAATGGCAGTCTGTGAAGGCCATGGAGTGAGTATGGTGGTGATTTGACTCACTTGGGGAAATGGCATTAGGCTACCTATGAAAGATAGATGAAGTATGAAATGTGAGTGGACGATGGTGAACCACTAACTTACAACGAATATGGACGACGAGATGGTTCACCATATTGTGAGTGCGGGTGAGACTCATTAAGGAATGAGGTATGGTGATGAAGTGAATGAGCACACTGAGGTGTTATGAATATGCCACGTGCAAACTAACGAGTAGGTTAGGGAAGGCATGCGTGAAAGTGCACGTAAAGGCATGTGCTCGTATGTGAGGACGCGTTTATGGTCATACCTCCTGGACCTATGCAAAGAAGTTTAACATGATGTAAGAAGGATGTATACTGCGGTTTAAGGTCACACAGCTGGACCGTGGTTATGTAGTTTAAGTTATATAACTAGAACCGTGAAGTTTAAGGTTGTGCAACTAGACCTTTGCTACAGTTTAAGGTCATATAGTTTGGACCATGGCGCTGAGCCTTTTATCGTCATGTGGTTACGATGTACACTATGGTTTAAGGTCATACAGCTAGATCATGGTTATGCAGTTTAAAGTCATACAACTACGACCGTGACGTTTAAGGTCGTGCAAATAGACCTCTGCTACAGTTTAAGGTCATATAGTTTGGACCATGGTGCTGTGCACTTTAGGGTCGTGTAGCCCGGATTGAGGCTGAATAGTTTAGGGTAATGCAACATGAACCGAGGTTGAGTTATTTAAGGTCATGCAGCACAGACCATGGATGACCAATTTAGGGTCATGCAATATGAACCGTGGCAGAGCAATTTAGGGTCATGAAGTATGGACCGTAGCTGAGCAGTTTAGGGTCATGCAATATGGACCTTGGCTGAGTGGTTTAGGGTCATGTAGCACGGATCGAGGCTGAGCAATTTAGGGTCATGCAGTATGGACTATGACTGAGCAGTTTAGGGTCATGCAGTATGGACCATGGCTGAGCAGTTTAAGGTCATACAGTATGGACTGTGGCTGAGGAGTTTAGGATCAAGCAGTATGGACTGTGGCTACACAGTTTAGGGTCATGCAATGCAGACCGAGGCTAAACAGTTTAGAGTCATGCAGTTAGGACTATGGCTGAGTAATTTAGGGTCATGTAGCACGGAACGTAGCTAAGCAATTTAAGGTCATGCAGCACGGACAGACGCTGAGCAGTTTAGGGTCATGCAGTATGGACTGTAGCTGAGCAATTTAGGGTCAGGCAATACAGACCAAGGCTGAGCATTTTAAGGTCATGCAGCATGAACTGTGGATTAGAAGTTTAGGGTCATGCAGTGTGGACCGGGGCTCAGCAGTTTAGGATCATGCAGTGTGGACCATGGCAGAGCAGTTTAGGGTGATACAGCATAGACCAAGGCTAAGCAGTTTAGGGTCATGCAGCATAGACCGTGGCTAAACAACTTAGGGTCATGTAGTGTGGACCGTGGCTGAGCAGTTTAGGGTCATGTAGTATGGACCGTGGCTGAGTAGTTTAGATTCATGCAGTATGGACCATGGCTGAGCAGCTTAAGGTCATGCAGCGCGGATCGTGGCTGAGAAGTATAGGGTCATGCAGTATGGATCATGGCTAAGAAGTTTAGGGTCATGCAGGGTGGACCGAGGCAGAGCAGTTTAGTGTCATGCAGTATGGACTGTGGCTGAGCAGTTTAGGGTCACGTATCGCTGGCCAAGGTTGAGCAGTTTACGGTCATGCAGTATAGACCGTGGCTGAGCAGTTTTGGGTCATGCAATAGGATTGTGCAATTTAAGGTCGTGCAACTTGACCTCCGCTTTAAGGTCATATAGTTTCGATCATACAGTTTTAAAGTCGTGCAACTAGATCAGCGCTATGCAGTTTAGGGTCGTGCAGCACGAACCGACGATGAGCAGTTTAAGACTGGGTCACCATATAGGTGGAGCTCCATGGGGATAGGTCTTTGGATGGTAATTCGACTCCCTGAGGATAAAAATGGTTTAAGTCATACACAAGCTGAGGGCTCAGAAGGAAATGGTGACCTGAGGAAGGATGGCCAACAGAAGCTGACTTCACTAGGGTTAAGGGGGTAAGCGCACTCTCTGGGGTGAAAGATTAGACTAACTTCATAGGGATAATGTAACTTGGTGTGAAGCTGACGCACTGGGGATTATAGCGGTAAGCATGATTCCAACTCCACTGGGGATGATGAGCTGCAGTATGGGTGTGACTTCTTCTGGGGGATGAGGGACAGCTCCTGACTCCACTGGGAAGGTCACAGTTTGGGTGTAACAGCCTCGGTGGAGGTCCACTAGGGATGGCTTGGGTTCAACTCCACCAGAAATTGTGGTAGGACATACACACTGCTTCAGCTTGGAGTGGTTAACAATAGGTTGTTTGTAATACAATCGGCACCAGGTGTAGTGATTATGATTTTTTACGAATGTTCGACCGATGTTGAGTTCTCAAAAACACAACCTGCGCTGGGTTGTTAAAAAATCTCAACTGGCACGAGCCGTGACAATGTTTGAACATGATTGACACTAAGTCAACCGGTGCTAAGGTTGTTCGAAACTCACCCAGCACTAAGTCATGGAACAATGAGAGTTACCTCGAGCCTCGAGTCAAAGCCCAACCCGGCACATCGTCGCTTAGCTTCCTTTGGACACAACTGGAATTCTCAATTTGTGAGGGGCATTTGAGGGCAGTGTAGTCTATATAAGGGGGTAAAATCCCGTTTCCCTCATTTTTCACCAAGGGTAAAAAAAACTTAAGCAAAATTTTCTTTATCAGTGAGGAGAGGGTGCCCGGTTGAAGTTTCGGCGAGAAGTGAGACCTCAACAAAAGTTTTGCAGGGAAGACATTCAGCAAGCAAACTTTGCCAAGAATTTGGTGAAGTTGCAGAGAAAGTTTTTAGCAAAGAGGACTTTCTAGTGGAGGGAAGAGCTCCGACTATGGCATATTGTTTTTAGGTGGAAGAGGTGGGAAACACAGTGGTAAGCATTTTCGCAGGTCTTGGGAGTCTTTCGAGGATTCTAACGAGTTTCCTAGGGTTGTCACTACTTTCGAAAATTGTTAGTGGTTTTACAGAGGTTTCTGGGAACTTAAAGAAGTTCCCATGAGTTCTCGGTGAGGTTCTGGTAATGTCTAGGCCAAAAAGGTGGGCGGGAAAGTTTTTCAGTGGGTTTCCGACCGTATAGGAGAAGTTCTGGCAGGAGACGAACGGTCATAGGAGGTAGGCCGTATGGTTGCAGAAGGTGAACCGTCGTGGGTGGTGAAGCTTTTCCAGGGGATTTTAAAACCCCATTCCCTATGCATTACGTGCATGGGTGGCTATCCCTGACACCTACGTCAAGCATCAGTGCTCGAGAGATAAACTGTGGCCCTTTATGATGAGGATTGCCAACCAGAGGGCCATATTCCATACCCCAAGGGAAGCTCGAGGTCTATTTGGTAATGAGTCCTTGAACATGAGTCGAGTCCCCTTTTCAGTTGGGATCTTCGCCGACCGTGCTTTCATTGATGAGTTGCGGAAGGAGCTGGACGGTGCTCCCACAACAATTAAGGAACTCATGTTCATCCTGAGCATCAGAGTGGGAGTATTACCTTATCGGACTCTGAACAGTGCTCGATTTGAGGGGTATTTCCTCCACCTTTGCTCGTCATTATGGGCTTGATCAAGGCTGCCCCTTCTCGATATTTTTCGAAATGCGTTGGAGTAAGGTGAATAAGGGGAAGGCAGAGGAGTTTGGAACTTTCCAAGAGTGCTGGCTGTAAGAGCATATATGAACCGCTTGGTCTATGTGTCTTGAAATGATAGAATCTAGCAAATATGTATTACCTCACTTCAGCAAAAGAGTTCGAACGACCAAGGCATATGTGAACTGGTGGAGAATCACCACTAAGGGATATTGGGATAATGATCACCCTTGAAAAGGGGTGAGTGGTAACTGGCGCCAGGACACCAGGCAAACGACACTAGTGGACGGTCCTACTTTTGGCGTGGTATTTGTCTTGGATTATCCCTCCAAGTGGTGAGCTTTAAGGCTTTCACGCGAGATAGCAGCTGATGAAGCCTCACCAAAATTTCTTACAATGAATACAAGGACTGGAAGTGTCTTTGATAATCTTAGCTCGATCTTCGAATGGGATGAGGGGCGACAAGTTCATAGTTATGAGGAGCCAATGACTCAGATGGCTATCACTTCAACAAGCCTGGCCCTTGAGGTCGAGGTTTCTTCAGCAATAGTGGCCTCAATAGCACCATCTAAGCCAATTTTTTGTGGTGTTTCTAACATGATTGCAGGCATGCTTAGAGCAGGCCTTCAGGGCTTCAGGGAGCTACCTTTCAATAAGCTGGGCAAAGCTTTGGCAAGGTTGAGGCAGTTCGCTGCGACTACTGTGCTCGGGACGACGCCACAAGTTCTTTCCCATTTTGATGCAACCCTAAACGAGTTGGATAGTTGGTGGTTGGAAGTGCTACTTATAGAGGGAGAAATTAGCAGGCTAGCCTCCTTGGAGGAGTCGATATTGCGCAGTCGTGAGAAGATGGATGCTTACATTGAGAAGAAGTCCATGATATATGTCCGTCAGCAGGATCTCAAGAGGGTGGCACAAGGGAGCTTTAAGAGAATGGTCGAAATTAGAGAAGCAATGCTAATACTAAAATAGGAATTCGTAGTCCTTGAGATGGAGATGGTTTAGAGGAAGGCATTGGAGGCCCCCTTGGTTGGGGATTTGTCTGAACTCGGAGCACAATTGACTTGGAAATTGTGGCGATGACAAAGGCGACCCTAGCGGTGGCTGAGCTGAAAGCACGTGTTCAAGGCACCGAGACTTCTCCTTAAGCGTGGAGTGCAGAGATCAACAAGATGATTGATCGTTTATGAAGATGTTATTTCTTCTTTTCAGTACTTGTAAAAGTTTTGACTGATGAATAAGCCGTTCCTCTCTCTTGATTGACTTTGCTGCATGATTTCATTCTCTCCTTACTTTGGCTGCACCTCATATGATTTCTCTCATTTAGCCCCATGATGGGCTGTCGTGGCTTGGATAGCTTCGAATCGGGGGGTCGTTGCTTTTTCTACTCTCAATGTTTGATTGGTAAGGGCTCATTGTTCATTTTCCTCATGATTTGGTGAGCCTGGTTGCTATAGATAGTCCAGTCAGAAGGGGCTTCGACCTCCATTAGTGGTGCATTTGCTTCAAGTTCATCATAGCTTTTGGTCTCCAGCATGAACTTTCGAAGATGTTTTGACGCGACATGCATGACCTCCAGGTAACTCTGGAGACTGCAAACTTTCATTCTTAAGTTTGCTTGGGGATCCTACCCTTGAGGGGAAGAAAGTTGCTCTTTTTCGGGGCGGTTGTCGCGTCGCTTCCACTTTTAAGAGCGTAATGGGGATATGTAAAACTTTCTACTGGTCTGGCATATAGGTGATCCTTGGAGCCAAGAATTCTATCCTCATGGCTTGGTCAATTTCAGGAATGACCTGTGATTCATCTTTTGGCCAAGGTGGCTCATAACTGGGAGCAGAGGGCGAAGACTCCTTCTCAAGCAAAAAAGGAGTTTCTTGAGGGATGATGGTTGGGATGTTAGAATGAAGGGACATGAGGGGTAAGCTTATGCCCTGCCTTTCTTCCTCTTTGAACATGTTCATCAGTGTTCTCCCAACATCCTCAACATCTTCATGGACAAAGATGTTGTCTTGATTGTAAACTTGTGACCTCCATCGTTTGACTTCTGGGGAGATGCCAGATTCGTGAAGTAATATTTACCATCGACATAGTGAGTTTCAACCACAGGGAATAGTCTTTTGTCAGCATAGACTCTATGTTGACTCCCGTCTCAACTATAGTTGAAATATTAGTGTAATGTTGATGGAACCACTCCCTGATCATGGAGCCATGGTCAACCGAGGAGAATATTGTAAGAAGTATCGGTGTCGATTACATGAAACTAGATATAATCATTCAGCTCACCGATCTTAAAATGAAGGCGAACTGTGCTGGCTGGCTTCTCTCCTAATTAGTTGAGCCCTTGAATTGTGACGTGGGTTCGGGGTAAGATTCGTAATCGCGTAAGGATCCTCCTTGGAATGATTGACTGTCGACCCTCCATCCAACATAATTCGATTGATGGGGCACGCATGTAATTCACCAGTAACAAAGAGATGGCGATTATGAAACTTTTCCCCTAGCTGCAGATCGTCCTCTGAAAAGGTGATTGGCATACATCCTTGTAGAATTGTCGGGTCTACCTCGATCGGTTCTACTTCGGTTTTGTACACTTTTGGGTTAGTTAGAGCTTGTACCAAAGCCATCCGGTAATCTTTAGAGAGCATGAGGGTGTCGTAGACACTGAGAAGGTCCGGAAGCTTCCATAGATGCCCTATCACATCATATTTCACCTTTTCTTGATCAAAGCCTTGTGCTCTTGGTCCTGCCACTAATTTGGGTGGTATATTGTGAGGAGTAGGTTTTAGTAAAGAGGGTTTATTTGGCTGGCTGGCTCATTCGATTGCACAGCGAGCTTGGTTTGAGTGACGAAAGTTTGAGGTTTTGGAAGTGACTGAGTGCATGGGATAAAAGGAGTCCCAGGGAATTGAAGGATAGGTGGATTGTTTGAGGTATTGGGATTAGGCAGGAGCCCAGGGAGCTGTAGGATAGGCAGACTAGTCTTTGGATTAGGAGGCAGTGGCGGACTGGGGAACTTCAAGGTGCGTGACTTCTGCGGTGGAGGTTGCAGCGTCTTCCCTGATATGAGATTTATCTGCCCCTTGGTGAGCATTGCTCCTGAAATTTGCACCATGTGGTAAGCTCCCTTAGAGTAGAAACTATGTCCCCTTGACTCTCTCAATCTCTACTTAACGTCAGGCTCAAGTGACCACTGGGGTTTCTTTGGCTTCAACTTCTTGCACTTCTTTGAAGAAGGTGGCTCTGCCTTGGCTTTAGCTGCCAGGGCATCAGTAACTGTTAGGAATCTTGCTGCCTGAGCCAGGGTCTTTCTCAATCACTTTCGTTGCATCTTAGTTATGTTCGATCCCTCAAGTTCACTATCAAGAGCCTCGAAGTTCGGACATATCAAGGTTGTACCAGCAAGAGACATAAACGCAGAAGAATGAGAAGCAGGAGAAGGAGGAGTAGGGTTACAAGGTGGGGGACTTTTAAGGTCGTTCCCCTCATCAGACAGATCTGAGCAGCTTTTTACGTCATCACTAAGGTTGGATGGGTTCAGGGGCTCTTTTATGTCTTTCCCTTACTTAGACCACTGGGGAGCGCTTTTAACGTCATCACCCTCATTGGACATTTCCTGAGTGGGAGACGGCACGGGAACACCTTCTTGACAGGATGAAGAAGGAAGAAGGATCGTGTCAGGGATGAAGTCCAGTAAAGTTGGCAGTGGAGGAAGTGGGCCTGAGAAATTCCTGCTTGACTATGGGTTGAGCCGTCTTGTTCCATCGGCGAGCAGCCCTTGGTGCCCGTCTCTTTCTAGTTTTATGAAGTGATGTTTGATTCATCTCGCTGGGTTGTTAAACCGCTCTAGCTTGACGAACCGCTTCTCGCCTTATGGACTTGAGTCTGCTTCGGCCATGGTGGATTATCCATGGCTGGGAAGTTGAGGGTTCTGCAAGGTCCGAGTTATGGATAGGAAGGTCCTGCTTTGCAAGATCTTCTTGCCTCAATGGAGAAATGATTTGGGGATCACTTACGGGGAGGTTGTAAAATTCTTGACACTCAGCATCTTCTTTGCGAATAGAGCAACGAAAGTTGTGCATTTTGACAAGTAGTGACCTCTTATCTAATGAAACAGGCACCAACGATCTTCAGTCCCCTTAGCAAGGCGGCGTGGTTGCTTTGCCTGCTTCAGTGTGATTACGCCTTCTTGAAGCACTATAATGAAGAAGGTATAGAGAATACCAGACATTTCATCTTCCTCTTGGATGGTTATGGCATGGGGGGCCTTAGCAGCCCCAAAGGCCTTCTTTAAATCTTCGAGCTTTGTCTGACCCTTCTGAATCAAGGCCTCGATAATATCCTTCAGTGTGTAGTACTCTTCTGTGGGATGATTGATCCTCCGATGGTAGGCACAATAATTTACCTGAGTATCAAGGCCAGGTTGCTCGGGGAACTTAGTTTCTGGAAGCTGGATCATATTCTGTTTCAATAATATTTGGAACAGTGTAGGGACCCATTTCTTCTCAAAGGGATAGACCTTGTTCCTTTGCCGGGAAAAATAATCACCTCGATCAAGGTTGGCTGATGGGGGTACCTGATTGTATAACTATTGTTGCTTGCCAGCCTGGGATGTTACCTTCACCATGCTTGCCCCTTTAGAGAGGTCCAAACTTTGGGAGGGAGCCTTCTTTGAATCAGTCACCATGACCGCTGCACTGATTAGCCCTTTTTGTTAGCTACTCCATGTGTAATTTCGAGAGCTACCATTGCCCTGGTAGTTTGTCGAACTTGTAGATGGTTCTCATATCTCACCATGGTGGCGTGATAAAATTTCAATGCGAACTGATTTAGAGATCAACTTTGACATGGAGGTCAGGTTAGAGGCCTCGACATGTAGAGCAATTTCAAGTCGCATGTTCTGCATGCAAGTTTAGACTACTTCCTTCACAGGCACAGGATTCAGATGGCGGGAAGCCAAGTTTCTCCATCTTGATATGATTTAATCTACGGGCTCTTCAGGGTCTTGAGTCAGGGTGAGAAGTTTGATGGTTTGAACCTCTCTCTCGACCTTAAAGAAGCGTTGATAGAACAGTTTCTCCATCTCCTCCCAGGTATGCATCGAGTTTGGAGGTAGTCAGGCATACCATTGGAATGTTGAGCCATCGAGGGTCTTAACGAACAGTTGGAGAAGAAGTCTCTCGTCAGCCACTGTTTCGCAACATGTTGCCTAGAAGTGGGCAATATGCTAGTTTGAGGACGTGGTTCCACATAATAAAGGACACTTCCCTATCTTATAGTCTGAGGGGAACGAGACCTGATCAATATAGGAGTGGTATGGTCTTTGATAAGGCGTCGCACCCTGTATCCCAAGAATTTGTCTATTCCTTAGGCTATGGGTGACCATAGAGTCAATATCTGACTGAGAGACTGGATGAGGGATATAATTGTCCTGTGAGGTAGACGAAGGGGGCTGCCATAGAGGTGCACCATCAGAGTGATGGGATATGACCTCATGATTAACCGACTAGCGTACGACATCGATAAGATCGATCTTTTCCATCATCGTGTGGACCATATCCTCAAACTTGCTCATGCGTTCTTCTTATGCATCACCGGGATCACTTATGACCTTTACGCTGACCATTACTCTAAGGAGGTCAACGTTAGTAGTAACTGAGGTCTTGCAAGCTTGACGGGTCGTAGGTGGTAGGTTAGTCAGTAGGGGGCTACCATGCCTTAATTAAACTCGACTCTTGTATGCTGATCGTGTTTGGAAAATTCATGATGGTCTTGGGACCGTGGCTGCTTATTGCTAGGGTCTTCTTCTACGACAGTAACCACAGCACAGCGCTCATGGAGCTCTTCTTCAGGCTTCATCGTCTGAAGCGGGTAGAAGGGATTCAGGTGAAGAGGGTCGTCAGAATTGGCTATTTTGACTTCCTTGGTCACCTCCCTAGTCAAAATGTGCAGACCTCTATCACGTTTAGCCTTGAGGTTTTGATGGACCTCATGCCAAAACTACGATCTAGGTCGTGGCTAGTTAGCTCTTCTTACACATGAGAGAGCTGTCTCCATCGGGTGCAGCAATGGATGAGGGCCAGGAACTGGAGTCATCTCGAGCCGAGGATGATGAAGGACTCAATCTTTGATCAGGTCCATTCCTTGAGCTCTCTTGTGGGCTCCAGAGACACGACCATAGTGATTGGGCTAATTCAGGATGGTACTCTTGGGAAAAATCTTTGAGTACCAAGGCTGAAGGTGCTTTCTCGATGAAGGAGGAAAAAGCAGGAGAAGGCAGGAGCACGGTTGACTCATGAGGAGGCCTAAGTCGAAGGTGAGGGGATGCTTGAGATGGCGACGCTTGTGTGCCCCTTGAAGTAGGATATAGGTGACCTGGGGGTCTATCTGAGCTCGTGCAAGTGATCTGGCCTTAAGAGGCCGAGGACTACGAGCAAGTGTCTATAAGGGAACAAGTATAGCCCTGCCCCTTACAGGGTGCACTTGTGTGTGTAGAGTAGGAGGACGAGGAGGTCGTCTCCTGTGTAATCGGGTTGGCATGAATTCCCCGAGCAGTGAGATGCATATAAGTGGCTTGCACAGGAGCTGGCCTTGGAAGGATCGATCTTGGATACGGTCTCGAGGCAACATAAGGGTTTCCTCAAGGTAGGGCTCGAGTGGGTGACCCACGAGCCTTGTGGTGTGTGTGAGGAATGGAGACCGTGGGGTTTCATCCTCAATGTGTTAGGCCTCTAGGGATGGAGACCAATGGTGCAGAAATGTTGAGCGTAGCCTTATGGCGACCTGTAGAGGCAATGTCAAATTGCTTGCCTTTTGCATAAAGGAATTGGGCAGCCTTCCGACGTACCTCAGGAATATGACCAGCAATTTACTTGCCGATGGCTAGGTGCATGCTGTATGGGGCAACAGAAGTGCTGCCAATGCAAGGTGCCTTGAAGGAGTTTCAGCCAAAGCAAGAAGATGGGGAGTGAGGAACCTTTAAGTCTGACCTCGCACAGGTCCTGGTTAAGACTTGGGAGCTAAAAAAGGTCTTTACTCAAAAGGATGGCCGGGAACAATGTCGAAAGAACTTGTTTCTTAGAGACACTCTCGAATATAGGGATCAGAAAATCCCCATTCCAGATGAATGGGTTATAGAACCCACAAGCCATAAACAGAATGGGAAAAGATAATGAAAGCAGATAATAAATGAAGAAACTATCCAAACAAGAATGATTTGACTAAGGGGTAGTAAGTCCCCAATGGAATCGTTAAACTAGTTAGGTGCCTCGATGTTGCTCTCTGGATCTGGATGATCGGGCGGTATGCATCTCGGGTTTCAAGGGATGACTCGAAATATTTTGAGATCGCTGTCTCAAGAACCTCATTTTAAAACGGGGCAGGTGTTACCAACTGGTGAGAGAAGAATTTTAAGGTGGGTTCGGGACTTACTCGGGTTGGCTCGCATGAGCACCCTTTTAGATCATGAAGAAATCCCCCTCAGTAATAAAACTGGTTCGAAATCACTTTTCTTGGCTTGTATTCTTCTTATTTTTAATAATCAGAAACATATATAGTAAAGGTTATAAGACAGGTCGGTCGGATTTCACCCTTTTCTTTTTTGATGAACGTACACAAACATACGCATCCAAAAAGAAGAAGATAAGAAAGACAGGGGAGAAAAGAGTTCGACTAAGTGAGAGGATCAAAGCGGTGCCTAAGCTGGTGAATAATTGGCCTAATGTGGTAGCAAAACGGGCTCATAACTAAGACCGACTCACTAGATTACTACTAGACATCATTACCAATACCGAATAGCTAGGCATGATGGTCACTCTGTCGTGGCAATGAAGTGTGCCAAGTAATCTTGGCACAACAACATTACGGCTAGATGATAGAACTACTATGAGAGGCTAACCTCAATCCCTCTTAATCGAACGAGAGAGTAGCAGAGTAATGGTTCTGAGGAAAGAATGAAGTAAGAGAAGATGGGAACAAACAGAAGGAGGGAGAAGAAAAGAAGAGAAGAGACGAGAGGATAAAGAGAGAGAGGGAAAGAAGATGCAGTAAGCGCTAAGCATTGCCGGTTGTGTTAGAAAAAGAGAGAGAAAGAGCAGTCGGCACTAAGCTTCACCTATTGTGTCATAAGAGAAGAGTGGAAGAGAACTAACCGGTCCTAGGCTTGCACTAGTTGTGATGGGAGAGAAGCAAGGCAGAGAGATCGAGCCGGTGTTAGGCTTCATCAATTGCATCAAAAGAGGAGAGAGAAATTCACCCAATGTTGAGCATGAAGGAAAAAGAGAGAGAAAATCCCACCCAGCATTGAGAATAAAAGAGAGGCGAGAGAAAACCCCACCTAGTGATGGGAATAAAAGATAAAAGAGAGAAAACCCCACTCGGCATTGGGAATGAAAGAGAGGAGAGAGAAACCCAACTCGATGTTGAGAATGAAAGAGAGGAGAGAGAAAACCCCACCCAGTGTTGTTAATGAAAAAGAAGAGAAAGAAAACCTCACTCAACACTGGGAATAAAAGAGAGGAGAACCAACCAGCGTTAGGCTTGCACTAGTTAAGATGGTAGAGAAAGAGATAGAGATGAGAAGAAGAGAGAGAAAGAGATAAAGATAGAGATGAGAAGAAGAGAGAGATAGAGATAAAGATGAGAATAAGAGAGACAAAGAGATAGAGATGAGAAGAGAGAGAAAGAGATAAAGATGAGAAACAGAGGAGGAGAGAGAAAGAGGATAGGAGAGAGAAAAAGGGGAGGAGGGAGAAAGACATAAAGATGAAGAGAGAGAAAGAGATAAAGATAAGAAAGAGGGGAGGAGAGAGCAAGTTACCTGCTCGATGGGTGATGGTCCTTTTCTTCTCTCTCCTTTCTCTCTCTCTTTCCAAGATGTACTCAAAAGCTTAACTAAGAAATCAAAATTTTATTGATTGACCCAAGAATGAATCGAAGGCCTTTGTTGTTGTTTACAATGAGGCAATGCCTGTTTATATAGAATTGGGCTAAAACGTGAGTGTACGCAAAAAAACTACCTAGAATTCAAGATAATTGCAATTTAATTGAGTTTAAAGAAATTCTAAAACTAAGCAATGTGTGGAATTTCATAATAATCCCTGTTGCTGCCTGAGAATTGAATTTTGGGTGAATCTTGAAAACATCGGATCAACTGTGTGCTCATTCCTTGATGTTTCTTCACGATTTCTTCATTGAATCACTCTAAGCATGCCGTTAGGATCACATTGCAAGAAACGTAGATTGCTTTCATGTTCGGATGAAGATTTTGTCGTCATTTAGTTTTTTATTAGAATCTTGAAATCTGGTGGCCAGAATTTACAGCATCTTTGGCACCTTCGTGTGTGAAATCCAATCGTTCATCATACGCGAGGTTCGGACCAAAAATAGACTAAGACCTCACGCACATAATGCAATTGGATTCGTGTCGATCCGATATGCGAGCGTCGTAATCTGGCTGCTCGAAGGAGGCGTGCTGTTGCTAAATTTTCTGTAACTTCCTTCACGAATCACCAAATTTCATTTAGTTTTTTCTCTGCTCGAGCATCGTCACCAAGCGTAACACGTATCAAAATGCGCTTCAAAAAATTTGGGAGTGATCCCACTTGGAACAAGTGAGTTAAATGGCAGGAAAGTGACTGCCTATGACTATAAAAACAACCACCTTTAATGGTGTTTTGATGGAGTGAGGCCACAAGTGAATCGTGTGCGACCTACCCATTTTCGGTATTTTACACATAACTTTGTTTTGTAGTGCTCGATTAAGCCGAAACTTGACCCATAAGGTTTTTTTACCGTGCCGAATCTAATGGAGATGGTTTCATGGCTGTTTGACGCACCAAAAGTATAACTCTAGTTATAGGGTCCATTTCAGGGTGATAAAGACCGATTTCATTGAAATTATTTCTTTGTGTCCACTTCCTTAGACAAGTATGATCACGATGAAACTTGACAAGTGGTCTTTTGAAGTACTGATGAAGATCTTGACCAATTATGAGGCCATTCTAAGAATATCAGGAATTTCCATTGTTTTGTAGGCTTTATTGACATGCTTCCTACTTATTCTTAATCAGGGATCAAGGTGCAGAGAAAACACGCCACACCATTGATGGGATAGTAACGAGCAGTGACACTCATGTGTCACTCAGCTCAAGTCGGATCGTGCTAGAATTTGGTGATCCGTGAAGAAAGTGTAGGAAATTCAGCTGTGTTTTTTCTCGCTCAAGTGGCCAAATCACGTCACTTGCGAGCTCGATCGATGTGAGACCAATTCCATCACGTACGTAAGGTCTCAAGCTTTCTCTGACTTGAAGCTCGTGCATGACGAATGATCAGATTCTACACATGAAGCCGATGAAGCGACTATAAATTTTGTCTCCAAAATTTTAGATTTCAGCCAAAATTCCAAGGTTGAAAAATCTTCATCCAGACATGGAATCGAGCTGCATTTGTTGCCCTACGATTGTGACAGCATGCTCAGTGTACTCCAACGAAGAAATCACTGGAAAACATCAAGGAACGAGCACACTATCGATCCAAATTTTCAAGATCTATTAAAATTTCAAGTCACAAGATAGTGCATTTAAAACACGATCCATGGCTCGAAGTTGTTATCAAATCGATCGCCATGCCAATCCTTACAAGAAAAAAATCATCTTTCACTCAGCTGGGCAGCAAAACAACCCTGGATCATCTATGCAAGATCACGCAAGTTCTAGGGCAACATAGGAACTATTCTGGAATTCCACAAATTCTTAGGAAGGTGCAAATCTGTCATTTTTCACCCTATTTTTTAATTTATTTTAATTTCATTTAATATTAATTTCCAGCAATTAGGTTTACTTTTGATCATCCACTCATGTTTGGTGAAAATTATATATATACATCATACAAGCATTGTACACACATGGACTCAATCCCCCTTATAAAAGAGAGAGTTTTTACTTAATACAGTTTCTCCTTCTTACCATTGTTGGGTCACGTTTGATGAGAGAGAGCAAGGTGAGAGAAACTTTTGATCGATACCCCTAGGCCTGAGGTAGATCTTCTCTCTCTTTCTTTTCTTTTCTTCTCTTTCTTCTTCTTCTTCTTTCTTTTCTTCTCTTTTTTCTTCTTCTTCTTTCTCTTCCTTTTCTTTTCTTCTCTTTCTTCTTCTTCTTCTTTCTTTTCTTCTGTTTTTTCTTCTTCTTCTTTCTCTTCCTCTCTTTATTCTTCCCCTTCTCCGTCTGTGTTCCTCACAAAGGCCATGTGCGACAGAGGAAGTGTTGTGCATGCCTCTCTTGTGGTGTCAGAGGTCATGCATGATGATAGCAGTGCCATGTGTGAGTCTTCTTCCCCACCTGTTCGTTTGTCTCTCTCTCCCAGTGAGGCCTGCAGATGGTGCTGCTCATCGCCATCCACAGACGTAGCTTCGACGTCTAAGTGAGGAGCTCAGATGGTGAAACTTGTTACCTCTCGCAAGGGTCTTCCCCTATTGCGTGCCTATCACTGACAGTGATACCTATTGCCGCCCGCTAGAGGCCTCGACAACACCTATTACCATCCGCGAGCTTCCTTCGAGGACTTGGTGCCGATCACCGCCCGCGAGCTTCCTTTGCACTTTTGATGCTTATCGTCGTCTCCCTTGCATCTCACGCTTGTAGCCATGCACCTCATGAGAACTATCACCGTGTGCTTCGTAAATGGCTATCGCCGAATGCCTCATGAGAGGCTATCGCTGCCCACGAATGGACACATTACCTTCTTATGTTTCCAACGATGATGACTAGCGACGTTCGTAGTCCTCTACTCACCCTCTAGCCGTGAGCAGTAGTGTTTAGAGTCATCCCAATGTCGTGACACTGCTACTCCACAATCATGGGTGGCAACGCCTAGCATCGTCAGAACCCTATCTTCTCTACCATCTTGCTCTCTTCCTTTTTTCTCTCTTTTTGTATCCTCGTTCTTTTCTCCCCTTACTTGATTGAGGGTAGAATTAGCCTAGCGTTGCCATATCGGTCTCGATTTAGAGTAGTATTGATGGCGTGCTGCCCTTGAGAACCATGCTCGTCTTACTATCACTCTGAGCTGGTAGCTTTCGGGCCAACATGCTAGTCTCGCCCCTTTGTCAAGTTTTCTTCTCCTTTCTCTCTTTATTGGAAGCCTTCCGTTTCATCACTCCCTCATATGAGCATGTGATGCCCTAAGAAAAGGGTGGGTCTCTTCAACTCACTTGTCTCGCATATTAACCATAGAAGTGTTATGAAGAAAACAAGAGGATTATAGGTCAAGGGAGGTGATTCCAAACCAGCTAAAGCAACTAGGGGGCTTTCTTCGTGATCTAAGAGAGCCTCGATGAGAGCTGGTCCCCAGTAGTCCCGAACCCACCTTAAATTCCTCTCTCATCGGTTGGTATACCTGCCCTTGCTCTTGAGCAAGGTTCTGAGGGAGCGATCTCAAATCTTGAGTTCGCTAAAAAACCCAATATACGTGCTGCCAGATCATCTAGATCCAGAGGGAGAGATCGAGGCACGTAACTAGTCACCTTCAAGCATATTAGACTGTATAAGACTAGTTTGAAGGTTACAGAGAGATTGAGAAACAACCTCACAGGGATTATCTTATTCTTGAGTGGGTGTTGGCGGTGCTTGGTCTCGGCTAGCTGATACTTCACAGACATGTATCATGTGGCAAGCTTCCTGAGAATAGAAGCTCTGCCCTCTATGAGTCTCTCAATCTCTACTCAAAGTCCAAATTAGGTGGCCACTGGGGTTTCTTTGACTTAGAACTCCTGTGGTCTCAACAGAGAAAGATGGCTCAGATCAAGCTTGAGCAGCTAGGGCATCAGCAACGTGTAAGTATTCAGCTGATTAGGCTAACGTCTTTCTTAGCCGCCTCTATTGCGTCTTGCTTATGTTGATTCCTTCAAATTCTCGATCAAGGGCATCGAAGTCTGAACATTACAAGGATGTACCTGCAAGAGACACTGAAGAGGAGGAAGGGGAACAAGAAGAAGAAGAAGAGTTAGTAGGTGAGGGGGATTTAAGGTCATTCCCCTCGTTGGACGTATCTGGGTAGCTTTTTACGTCATCATCAGGAATTGACATGTGCAGGGAGTCTTTTAGGTCTTTCCCCTTCTTGGACCATTGGGGAGTGCTTTGAATGTCATCACCCTCATTGGACGTGTGTTGAGTGAGGGATAACCCCGGGTGTCCTCCTTATGAGGTGAAGGGGGAAGGATGATTGCGTCAGGGATGAAATCTTGCAAAGTTGGCAAGGGAGGAAGAGTCCTGAGAAACTCTTGTTCGACCAACAGTTGAGGAGGCTTGTTCCTTCTACGAGCCCTTCTTGGGGCTTGTCTCTTCTTGGGTGCATTTGGGCATGTTTGATTCATCTCACTAGGTTTGTGGACAGCCCTAGCTTGATGGATAGCCTCTCATTTTAACGACTTAAGTCAACTTCGTCCGTGGTAGACTATCCATGGTTGGGAAGTTGAGGGTTGAGCAAGATCTGAATCACCATTTACTAGGTATTGTGTCGGGAGGTCTACTTAGACCGGTGGAGCTGTGATCTAAGGGTCCCCTTGTGGAAGGTTATAGAATTCATTGCATTCATGTATTTTCTTTGCTATTATCTCATGAAAACTGGAGAATTCACTCAGATTATGACCCCATATCTAGTGGTACGAGCATCACTGGTTCACTATTCCCTTACCATGGCGCTTGGGTTTCCTTGCTAGCTTCAGTGTAATAAGGCTTAGTTGATGCATCATGACAAAGAAGGCTCAAAGGAGAACATGCACATCGTCTTCTTCAGTCACTATGTGAGAGGCTTATGTTACCCTGAACTTCCTCTTGAGTTCCTCAAGTTTAATCTGACCCTTCTGGATCAAAGCCTCGATGAGGTCTTTAAGTGTAAAATAGTCCTCCATGGGGTGCCCTTCGATGATATGAATAGTATTTTTCTTGTGTATCGAGACCAACTTGGTCAGGAAACTTGCTTTCGGGTAAGTCAACCATATTCTATTCCAGCAGTAGTTGGAGCAATGCAGGCACCCAATCCTTTTCTAAGGGATAAACTTTATTCTGATGGGCGATCCGATATTCAATTCGATTAAGGTTCACGGGTGAAGGCACTCGATTATATGGCTGCTACTGTTTGCCTGTCTGAGGTGTTGTCTTTGCTATGCCTACAGCTTTGGAGAGGTCCAAAGTTTGGGAGGTGACCTTCCTTGGATCGTTGCCTGTGACAGCTGCACTGATCACTCTTTTTTGTTGGTTACCTAGGGCGTTGGCTAGAGAATTACCATTGCCTTGGTTGTTTGCTAAATTTGAAGACTGTTGTCATGACCCATTATGATGGTTGTTTGAACCTATTTTTCAGCACCTTGATCCCTAATTAGGAATAAGAAGGAAGTAGGTCAATAAAGCCTACAAAACAATGGAATTTCTCGATAGTCTCAGAATGGCCCCATAATTGGTCAAGATCTTTATCAGCATTTCAAAAGACCACTTGTCAAGTTTCATCACGATCAGGCATGTCTAAGGAAGTGAACACAAAGATATAATTTCAGTGAAATCAGTCTCTATCACCCTGAAATGGACCCTATAACTAGAGCCATACTTTTGGTGCATCAAACAGCTGTGGAACCATTTCCATTAAATCCGACACAGTTGAAAACCCTTATGGGTCAAGTTTTGGCTTAATCGGCCACTCTAAAACAATGTTATGAGTAAAATACCGTAAAAGGCTAGGCCGCACACCATTCACGTGTGGCCTCACTCCATCAAAACACCATTAAAGGTGGTTGTTTTTACTGTCACGGGTAGTCACTTTTCGGCCCTATAACTTATTCGTTCCAAGTTAGATCGCTCCCAAATTTAGTGAGCGTGTTCGTCTCATCAAGACGAGCAATTCTATATGTGGTATGCCCCGTGACAATGCCCAAGCACAGAGAAAACTAAAAGAAAATTGCTTATCCATGAAGGAAGTTACAAAAAATTCAGCAGCAGCACGCTTCGTTTGAGCAGCCAGATCACGACGCTCGCATACCCTATCGTTATGAAACCAATTGCATTATGTGTTTGAGGCTATCTCTAATTTGAACCGCGCATACGATGAACAGTTGGATTTTACACAAGAAGGAGTCAAATATGCTATAAAGTCCAGCCACTAGTTTTCAAGATTCCGGAAAAAAACTCAAGAAGACAAAATCTTCATCTGGACACGACATCGAGCTGTGTTTTTTGCAACGTGATCGTGACGGTACGCTTAGTGTGATTCAGAAAGAATTCATGAAGAAACATCAAGGAACTCGCACACAATCGATCTAAAGTTTTCAAGATTCATCCAAGATTTAAGTTTCATGATCATGGCTCAAAAACATGATTCATGGCTGGATGTTGGTATCAAAACGATCGCCATGTCGAGCGCTACAAGAAAATAATCATATTTCAGTCATCCACTATCCTGGGTCAGCCACGTAAGATCACGCAATTTCTCAAGCAGCAGCAAAGACTGTTATAGAGTTCCACACATTGTTATGTAGGGGTAAAATAGTCCTTTTGCACCCATTTTTAGAATTTCTCTAAATTCAATTAAATTGTAATTATCTTCAATTTTAGGTAGTTTTCTGCTGTACACCCATGTTCTAACCCAATTCTATATAAACAGGCATTGCAGCATTGTAAAAAAAGAATGGATGGATTCTTCTTCGATCAATCAATAAAATTTTGATTTTTTGATTGAGCCTGTGAGTATGTCTTGGAGAGAGAAGAAAAGGGACGATACCCTTCGAGCAAGTAATTTTCTCTCTCCTCCCCTCTTTCTCTCTCCTCCTTTCTTTCTCATCTCTATCTCTTTCTCTATCTTCTTCTCATCTCTATCTTTTTCGCTCTTCTTCTCATCTCTGTCTCTTTATCTCTCCTCTTCCCATCTCTATCTTTTTCTCTATTCTTCTCATAGCTATCATTTTCTCTCTCTTCTTCTCATCTCTATCTCTTTCTCTCCCGTCACAGCTGGCGTAAGCCTAGCGCCAGTTGATTCTCCTCACTCTTTCATTCTCAGTGTTAGGTGGGCTTTTCTTTCTCCTCTCTTTCATTCTCAGCATCGAGTGAGGTTTTCTCTCTCCTCTCTTTCATTCCTTACATTAGGTGGGGTTTTCTCTCTCCTCTCTTTCATTTTCAACATTGGGTGGGGTTTTCACTCTCCTCTTCTTTCATTCTCAGTGTTGAGTGGGATTTTCTCTCTCCTCTCTTTCATTCTCAACATCAGGTGAGGTTTTCTTTCTCCTCTCTTTCATTCTCAGCATCGAGGGGGGTTTTCTCTCTCCTCTCTTTCATTCCCAGCACCAGGTGGGATTTTATCTCTCCTCTCTTTCATTCTCAACCTTGAGTGGGGTTTTCTCTCTCCTGTTCTTTCATTCCCAGTGTCGAGTGGGGTTTTCTCTCTGCTCTCTTTCATTCCCAACATCAGGTGGGATTTCTCTCTCTTCTTCCTTCATTTTCAACATTGGGTGAATTTCTCTCTCTTCTCTTTTGATGCAATCGGTGAAGCCTAGCAGTGGTTAGATCTCTCTCCCTTGCTTCTCTCCCATCACAACCGGCGCAAGCCTAGCGCCGGTTGGCTCTCATCCTCTCTTCTCATCTGAGACAATCAATGAAGTCTAGTGTTGACTACTTTTTCTCACTCTTCTTCTAACACAGTCGGCATTGCCTAGCGCCTACTGCATCTTCCTTCCCTCTCTCTCTTTTATCCTCTTGTGTCTTCTCTTCTTTTCTTCTCCGTCCTTCTATTTTTTCCCTTCTTCTCTTACTTCATTCTTTCCTTATGACCATCACTCTGCTACTCTTTCGTTCAATTAAGAGCGATTATGGTTAGCCTCTCATGGCAATCCTGTCTTCTAGACATAATGTTGTTGTGACAGGATTACTTGGCCTGTTTTATTGCCACGACAGACTGACCATCGTGCCTAGCTAGTTGGTATTGGTTATGACGTCAAATAGCAATCTTGTGAGCCGATCTTAGTTACCAGCCCGTTTTGCTACCATGTCGGGCCAATTATTCACCAACTTAGTCACCGCTCTAATCCCCTGAGTCGAACTCTTCTCTCCCCTATCTTTCTTATCTTCTTCCTTTTGGATGAGGTCCTACCCACCTCTTCTATAACCTTTGCCTTATATGTTTGTGATTGCAGAAAATTAGAAGAATGCAAGCCAAGGGAGGCGATTCCGAACCAATTTTATTATTGGGGAGACTTTCTTCGTGATCTAAGAGGGTGTCCACACGAGCCAGCCCGAGTGAATTCATCTCTCACTAGTTGGTAACACCTGCCCCCGTTCTCAAACGAGGTTCCTGAGAGTGCGATCTCAAAAAAGACCCGATTGCCTCGAAACCCGAGACACGTGCTGCCCGATCATTCAGATCCAGAGGGCGAGATCGAGGCACCTAACCAATGTTGTGATAAGCTCTCTATGCGAACCGACGTAGAGATTAGGCTTAACATGGAGGTTAGGTTAGAGGTCTCGACATGTATAGAGGTCTCAAGTCGCATATTTCGAACACAGGTTTGAACTACCTCCTTCTCAAGCATAGGGTTGGGATGGCGAGCCGTCAGATCTCTCTAGGTTGATATGAATTTATCCACTAGTTCAACTAGCTCTTGGGTTAGGGTGAGAAGTTCAATGGTTTGGACCTCCCTCTCGACCTCATAGAAACGCTGATGGAACAATTTCTCCGTCTCCTCCCATGTACGTATTGAGTTTGGAGGCAATCGAGCATACCACTGAAATGTAGCGCCATCAAGGGTTTTAACGAATTGATGAGGAAGGAGTCTCTCGTCAGCCACTGTCTCTCAACATGCTACTTGGAAACGGGTGATATGTTGACAGGAGTATGTTGTTCCATCGAAAAAAGGAAACTTCCCTTTCTTATAGTTCTAGGGGAAGGGAACCTAATCAATGTAAGAAGTATATGCCTGGGATCTTTAGCCTGTGAGTTACCATAGCATCAATGTCTGCTTGAGAGAAGGGGTGAGGGACACAATTGACCTGTGAGGCAAGAGGAGGAGGCTGCCTGGGAGATACATCTTCCGAATGATGGGAATTGACCTCATGGTTAGCCGAGTGCCAAGCGACCTCCACACGGTCTTTCTTGTTCATCATAGCTTGAACCATTTGTTCAAACCTTTCCTTACGAGCCTCATGAGAGTGGCATGTTCATTTATAACCATCACATTGATCGTTTTTCCAGGGAAGTCAGGCTTAGATGCAGTCGAAGGCTTTCGTGCCTGACAAGTCGCACATGGCAAGTCAGTCAGTACGGGATCAGCATGCCCTGACTGGACCCGCCTCTTGTATGCTGAGGTGGTAAGGATTGGTTCTCGAAAGTCTAAGGACCGTGACTGCTGGGTGGCCAGGTTATCTTCAATAACATTAACCATGGTGCAGGATTCTCCTTCCTCTTCTTTAAGGTTTGTCTTCCAAAGAGGGTAGAGTGTCTCGACTGTCTTGCCTGCTTCTCTAGTCCGAATTCACAGACCCCTATCGCTCTTGTCTTTGAGACTTTGATGGACCTCATTCCAAAAAAACGAATGGGACTGCCATTGGTCAATGTGTCTCACATAAGAGAGAGTTATCTCCATCAGGTGCAACAATAGATGAGGGTCAGAGACTGAAGTCAGCCTAGGTCAAGGGAGAAGAAGGACAAGGTCTCTTATGAGGTCTTTCCCCTGAGCTCTCTTATAGGCTCCCTGGGCATGATCGAGATAATATGACTGGTCCAGGACGGTACTCTTGGGGAAGGTCTTTGAGTACCAAGGTTTGAGGTGATTGCTCGAAAGAGACGAGGCAGGCGGTGGAACAATCCACTCACGATAACGAACGAGTCGGGAGCAGGGAACAACAGTTTGGAGAGGCAACTCATATGCACCCCTTGAAGAAGGATCACTGGCAACTTTGGGGTTAGCCCGGGCTGTAGCAGATTGACTGACATTAGGAGGCCAATGGTTAGGTGCCTCGATCTCGCCCTCCATATTTGGATTATCGGGTAGCACGTGTCTCACGTTTCTAGGGAAGACCCAGGACATTTTTAAGATCGCTCTCTCGAGAACCTCGTTCGAGAATGAGGGCAGATGTTACCAACATGTGAGAGAGGAATTTAAGGTGGGTTTAGGACTTACTCAGGCTGACCGTGTGGGCGTCCTCTTGGATCATGAAGAAAGTCCCCCAGTAATAAAACTAGTTTGAAATCACCTCCCTTGGCTTGTATTCTTCTTATGTTCTGCAATCATACACATATATGGCAAAGGTTATAAGACAAGTGGGTCAGACCTCACCCTTTCTTCGTTGATGAACATTCACAAGCATGCGCATTCAAAAAGAAGAAGATAAAAGAGACAGGAGAGAGAAGAGTTCAACTGAGCAAGAGGATCAGAGCGGTGACTAAGCTGGTGAGTAATTGGCTTGATGTGGCAGCAAAACAAGCTCGGTAACTAAGACCGTCTCACAGGATTACTACTAGACGTCATTATCAAAACCGACTAGCTAGACACGATGGTCAGTCTGTCGTGGCAATAAAGCGGACTAAGTAATCTTGGCACAATGACATTACGGCTAGACGACATGACTACCATGAGAGGCTAACCTCAATCCCTCTTAGTCGAACGAAAGAGTAGCAGAGTGATGGTTATAGGGAAAGAATGAACTAAGAGTAAAAGGGAATAGACAGATGGAGGGACAAGAAAAGAAGAGAAGAGACGAGAAGATAAAAGAGAGAGAGGGAACGAAGATGCAGTCGGCACTGGGCATTGCCGACTGTATTAGAAGAAGAGAAAGAAAAAGCAATCAACGTTAGACTTCGCCGACTGTGTCTTCTGTGAAGAGAGGAAGAGAACCAATCGGCCCTAAGCATGCACCGGTTCTGATGGGAGAGAAGCATGGGAGTGAGATCGAGCCTGCACTAGGCTTTGCTAATTGCATCAAAAGAGAATAGATAGGAATTCACCCGGTGTTGAGAATGAAGGAAGAGGAGAGAGAAAATCCCACCCGATGCTAGGAATGAAAGAGAGGGGAGAGAAAACTCCACCTGATGCTGGGAATGAAAGATGAGGAGAGAGAAAACCCCACTCGATGTTGAGAACGAAAGAGAGGAGAGAGAATACCCCACCCGATGTTGAGAATGAAAGAAGAGGAGAGAGAAAACTTGGTGTTGAGAATGAAAAAGAGGAGACTGAAAACCCTGTCAAAGGTTGAGAATGAAAGAAGAGGCATGAGAAAACCCCACCCGATGCTGAGAATGAAGGAGAGGAGAGAGAAAACCCCACTTGATGTTGGGAATGAAAGAAGAGGAGAGAGAAAACCTCACTTGCTATTGAAAATGAAAGAGAGGAGAGAGAAAACCCCACCCGATGTTGAGAATAAAAGAAGAGGAGAGAGACCCCACCCGACACTAAGAATGAAAGAGTGGAGAGAGAGCCCCACCCAGCATTGGGAATGACAGAGAGGAGAACTAACCAGCACGAGGCTTACACCAGTTGTGATGGGAGAGAAAGAGATAGAGATGAGAAGAAGAGAGAGAAAAAGATAGAGATGAGAAGAAGAGAGAGAAATAGATAGAGATGAGAAAGAAAGGTGGAGAGAGAAAGAAGAAAGAAGAGAAAAAAAATGGGGAGGAGTGAGAAGGTTACCTACCTGAAGAGTACCAGCCCTTTTCTTCTCTCTCATCTCTCTCTCTAAGACGTACTCACAGGCTCAAGCAAACAATCAAAATTTTCTTGATTGATCCAAGAAGAATGGATTCGTCTTGTGTTTTTGTTTGCAATTTAGCTTTGCACGTTTATATAGAATTGGGCTAAAACATGAGTGTATGCCCAAAAAGTACCTATAATTGAAGATAATTATAATTTAATTGAATTTAAAGAAATTCTAAAAATGGGTACAAAAGGATTGTTTTGCCTTGCCTAATAATGTGTAGAATTCTATAACAGTCCCTACTGCTACCCGAGAACTTGCGTGATCTTCAGTGGCTGACCTAGGCTCATTTTGATGCCCATTTGATCAAAAGATTATTGTTGTTTTGTAGGGTTCGACATGGCGATCGTTTTGATACCAACTTCGAGCCATGAATCTTGTTTCGAACCACGATCATTAGACTTGAATTTTGGATGAATCTTGAAAACTTCGGATCGATTGTGAGCTTGTTCCTAGACGTTTCTGCGTGACTTCTTCATTGAATCAAACTGAACATGTTGTCACAATCACGTTACAACAAACACAGCTTGATTTCGTGTCCGGATGAAGATTTTGTTGTCTTGAGTTTTTGGTCAAAATCTTGAAAATCGATGGCCAAAATTTATAGATGGTTTGACACCTTCATGTGTGAAATCCAACGGTTCATCGTGCACGATGTTCGAGCTAGAGATAGCCTCAGACCTCACGCACATAATGTAATTTGTTTCGTGCCGATCGGGTATGGCTGCTCGAACTAAGCGCGCTGCTGCTGAATTTTCTACAACTTCCTTCATGGATCAGCGACTTTCAGTTAGTTTTTCTCTTTTCTCGGGTGTCGTCACAGGGCGTACCACGTATGCTCGACTTGATGAGATGAACACGCTCACCAAATTTGGGAGCGATCTGACATGAAACGAGTAAGATATAGGCCTCAAAATTGACTACCCATGACTGTAAAAATAACTACCTTTAATGATTTCTTGGTGGAGTGAGGTCACAAGGGAATAGTGTGCGGCTTTCCCCTTTTCGATACTTTACCCATAACTTTGTCTTGCAATGCCCGATCAAGCTGAAAGTTGACCCTAGGGGTTTTTTACTGTGTCGGATCTAATGGCGATGGTCCCATAGTTGTTAAACGTACCAAACATATAGATCTAGTTATAGGGTCCATTTCGGGTTGCTAGCGACCGATTTAACTGAAATTATTTCTTTGTGTTCACTGCCTTAGACATGTCTGATTATAATGAAACTTGGTAGGTGGTCTTTTGAAGTGCTGATGAAGATTTTGACAAATTATCATCCATTCTGAGACTGTCAGGAATTTCCAATGTTTTGTAGGCTTTATTGACATGCTTCTTACTTATTCCTAATCAGGGATCAAGGTGATGAAAAATACATTGAAACATTTAACCCCCTTGAATGTTGTGCTTCAAGAGAAGAGAGAAGGACAATCATTCGAAAAATTTCCTTCAGCTTTTACTTTTTTTCTTTCTCGCCACAGTTCCACATGAACATCGAGGAGATTCACATAATGGTGCAACTAGGCTGCTCAGACGTAGGGATGCATTGTTCATGGGTCCCTCCGTGGAAACTTTAAGGGTAGAAGAGACTAATTTGAGGGATCTTGTCGTTGTCCGCACGAGTCCTCACCCTCGTGCGGACTGTTTATGATTCTAAATCTGAGGATTTTGTACGGACCTTGTCAGCAGAATCTGGCCCATTTGGCAATTGAGTGCCATGTTGAAGGGTGTTGTTCCCATTTAGTCTGGGTTCATTATTTGATTTGATAAGCATTGTTTGCTGCTACACCAGGTTTGCTTTTGACGTTCAGAGTACCACTATGAGTCACGTCTGCCGAGTCAAGTCGGGGACTGGTTCTATTAGCCGATCCCGAAGGTCTGGTCATGTTCGCAAGGCGTACTGACGTCTCTGGCATGTTCTCCCCTTGCTTTGTCAGTTTCTTGCCTTTGTAGTGTTTATTTCTTGAGTATATTTGTGACCTCATGGGAATAATGTTCTTCCTCATGAGACTTGTCTTGCCTGCTTGGAGAGTCCTTTGTCTTACGAGTCCTTTTGCAATTAAACTCAGGCTCTCCAAATCTTTTACTCATAGCATTCCCTTGTTAAGGTATACACCATACCCGTTATTTCATCATATTTTTTGTGAAGGCGTCTTTAAGGTCATGCCTTCAGGACCTACGCGAAACAATTTTACGTCATGCGGTCAGGACGTGCACTATGGATTAAAGTCGTGCAACTGGGCCATGATGATGATGATTGGCAGTCTGTGAAGGCCATGGAGTGAGTATGGTGATGGTTAGACTCACTTGGGGAAACGGCATTAGGCTACCTATGAAAGATGGATGATGTATGAAATGTGAGTGGACAATGGTGACCCATTAACTTACTACAAATATGGATCAAGAGATGGTTCATTGTTTTGTGAGTGCGGGTGAAACTTACTGGGGAATGAGGTTTGGTGATGAAGTGAATGGACACATTGGGAGGTATGAAGGTGGCACGTGCACACTAACAGGTATGTTAGGGAAGGCGTGCATGAAAGTGCACATAAAAGCTTGTGCACGTATGTGGGGGCAAGTTTTAAAGGTCATACCTCCGGGAATTGTGCGAAGCAGTTTATTGTCATGCAGGCAGGACGTATACTATGGTTTAAGGTCATACAGCTGGACCGTGGTTATGCAGTTTAAATTCATACAACTAGGATCGTGCAGTTTAAGGTCGTGTAACTAGACCTTCGCTATAGTTTAAGGTCATATATTTCGGACCATGGTGCTGAGCCTTTTATCCTCATGCGGTTAGAACGTGCACTATGGTTTAAAGTCATATAGCTGAACTGTGGTTATGTAGTTTAAAGTCATACAACTAGGACTATGCAGTTTAAGGTCGTGCAACTAGACCTCCACTACAGTTTAAGGTCATATAGTTTGAACCATGCAGTTTTAGGGTCATGCAACTAGACCAAGGCTATGCATTTTAGGGTCATGCAGCACGGACCATGGCTGAGCAGTTTAGGGTCATGCAGCACAGACCGCAGCTTGGGTTGCCATGTAGGTAGAGCTCCATGGGGAATAGGTCTGTTGACCGTAATCTGACTCCCTAGGGATAAAAGGGCTGAGACCCTTCGCAAACTGCGGGCTTAGATGGAAATGGTCACCGGATGAATGATGACCAATAAAGGTGAGCTTCACTAGGGCTTAAGGGGGATAAGCGTACTCTCTGGGGTGAAAAATGAGACTGACTTCCTAGGGATAAGATAGCTTAGTGTGAAATAGACCCACAGGGAATTGAAGAGGTAAGAACGACCCTAACTCCACTTGGGATAATGGGCTGCAGTCTAGGTATGACTCTTATTAGGGGATGAGGGATAGCTCCTGACTCCGTCGGGGACATCATGGTTTGGGTGCAACGGCCCAGGTACAAGTCCACTGGGGAAGGCAGATCACAACTTGGATGCATCTCCAGTAGGGATAGTTGTAGGATATACACAGCTTCAGCCGGCACCAGGTGTAGCGATTAAGGTTTCTTGCAAATGTTCAACCGACGCTCAATTCTCAAAAACACAACTTGTGTTGGGTTGCTAAAAACTTAGCTGGCGTGAGCCTTGACATTGTTTAAACATGACCAGTGCTAAGTCAACCAATGCTAAGTCGACCGACGTTAAGTCAACCGACGCTAGGGTTTGTTTGGAATTCACCCGGTGTAAAGTCATGGATCAATGAGGGTTACCTCGGGCATTGAGTCAAAGCCCGATCCGATTCATCGTTGCTTGGCTTCCCATGGATGCAACTGGAATTCTTAGTTTGTTAGGGGCATTTGAGGGTGGTGTAATCTATATAAGGGGGTAAAACCACATTTTCCCTCATTTTTCACCAGGGGTAAAGAAACTTACTTAAGCAAAAGTTTTCTATAACAATGAAGAGAGGGTGTCCAGTTGAAGTTCTGGCGAGCAATGAGACTTCAGCAAATGTTTTGCAGGGAAGGTTCTTGGCAAACAGTGGGATTTCAAGCAGCTTGGCAGGGAAGACCTTCAGCAAGCAGACTGTGCCAAGGATTTAATGAAGTCATAGAGAAAGTAGCGGGGAAAGGATAGTTCTCCAAGAATTTTTCTGAGAAATAAAAGAGGTTTTGGCTACAATTGTTTTCTGGTAAAAGAGGTAGGAAGTGGAACAGTGAGCATTTCCACACATTTTGGAATTTTTTAGGGAATTTTCAAGGGGTTTCCTAGGGTTGTCGTAACTTTTCGACACAGTTAGTGGTGTTGCAAAGGTTTTTGGGAGCTTAGGGAAAGTTTGCATAAGTTTTCGGTGAGGTTCTGGTGATATCCAGGCCAAAAATGTAGGAGGGAATGTTTTTCAATGGGTTTCCAGCCATATAAGAGAAGTTATGGTGGGAGACGAAAGGTCACAAGAAGGGGGTTGTATGGTTGTAAGAGATGAACCGTCATGGGGAAGGCGTATGGTTGCTGGAGGCGAATGATCGGTTGGCCTCGCTCATGTGTCAGACAGCTTTAAAGGAAGTGGCAACGGTTGTCAGTCGGAACAACTGAGGTCAAGGTGTCACGATAAGGATTCGTGGTACATGTGAGAGATCAACTCACAGCTAGCACTGGCCTTTAAAATGCTTAATCGGTGCTGGGTTTTGGACATCTCAATCGGCGGGAGTCATTAGCACGCAACCGGCGCTGGGCATTTGACAAACTCAACTGGCGCTAAGTGTTGACATGAAATTGGTGCTGGGCATTAACAAGCTCAACCCGTGCTAAGTGTTGGACAGACTCAATCGGTACTGAGTGTTGACACGTAACTAGCGCTGAGCATTGACAAGCTCCACCGGTGTTGAGTTTTTGACAGACTCAACTGGCGTTGAGTGTTGACAAACTCAGCCGGCGCTGATCCAAAGTCTTAGCAACTTTTGAGAGTGAACCACTAAGTCCCTTTATAATGTATGAATCTTCTTACAAAATACCTGATGTGAAGAGGCTTCCATGGGAAGGAGAAATTGGTGCCCGTGATTTTACAGGTGAGGTTTTATCAAGGGGTGAGCCCATTTGGTTGACCCAGCCAGTGTACGAACCAGAGTGGCCCCTTAGTGTCACTGTTTTCACTGACTGTTTGTTTCAAAGTACGGGAGGGAATGACGGCAACATCAGTACTGAAGAAGGGATGTTGCTTCTTCACTGTATGCATCAGAACATAGCCGCCGAGGAGAACTTGCCTACCTTAGGGAAGCGAATGGTAGGCAAGGGGACTACTAAGGTGGTCAACAAAAGGCCTCTGGATGCAAGGGGAGCACCAATACTTGAACAGATACTCATCCTGGACTGCCAAGGTATTGGCATCGTACAGAAGCACTCTTGAATGTGCTTCACTATTAGCAACGGTCCAGTGTTTGGGCAACTACTACGACCGTTCCTCCAATACAATAAAGTTATTACTAAAGACATGGAGCCATGTATGCAATACATGGCTTCTTGGTCATGGGGAAGCGGGAATCTATTTACTTTATCTTCACGTTATTGGAGGTCTCCCAATGATCGGGGCTATGTACTACTAGTTTGTGCCCAAGAACCAGGTCATCCTTGGTCGTGCTAACTTGGGGGGTGAAGAGTCGTCGGCCAGTCTTCAAAAGATCTTGGAGGCCTACCAGTCAATTATCAACCAATCTGGCAATGGCAGGGTCACCTATAAAGAATGGGTGAAATTCTTTTGTGGGGATTATCCTGAGGGTGGTCAGGGTACTCCGAAGGGGAAAGGGAAGGCAGTTGCAAAAGAGACACCTCCCATATATCAACTTGAGATCGGCGATGACCGTGTCTTCTTGGTGGCGTACTTGGCCTTGTTCTTGTGCAAATTCATGCTTCCTAGATGGGGGGACGACATTTATCTAGCGGCACTATATGTGGCATGCGACATGGCCAGAGGGCGTGAGTATACCCTTGCGCAGCCAATCCTATGCAACATATACCATGGCTTGGGAGCCATCTCCTGTGGAAAGGCCTACAAGGGCAAGGAGGGAGGGAACGACATCATAAGAGGAGAAGCTTTTCCTAAGGATTTTAAAACCCCATTCCCTGTGCATTACATGTACGAGTGACTAGGGGCAAATTTCCCTAACACCTACATCAAGCATCAGTACTCAGGAGATAAACAGTGGCCCTTCTTGATGAGGATTGCAAACCAGAGGGCCATCTGTCATACCCCAGGGGAAGCTTGGGGTCTATTTTAGGATGATTCTTTGGACATGAGGTGGGTCACCTTTCTGGTCGCCGACCGTGCTTTCATTGATGAGTAGGGGAAGGACGTGGATGGTGCTCCAACAACGATTAACGAACTCATATTCATTCTAAGCATCAGAGGAGGAGTCCTACTTTATCGGACTCCGCACAATTCTCGGTTAGAGGGGTATTTCCCCCATCGTTTCGCACGTCAGCACGGGCTTGTTCAAGGCTGCCCCTTTCATTGTTTTTTGAGAAGCGTATACAGACCACTTGGTCTATGTGTATAGAGATGATAGAAACTAGCAAATATGTATTACCTCACTTTGGCAGGAGAGTTCAAACGACCAAGGCATATGTGAACTAGAGGAGAATCACCAGTAAGGGATATTGGAATAAAGATCACCCTCGGAAAGAGGTGAATGGTAATTGGCGCCAGGACACCAAGAAAAGGAGATTGGCGAATGCTCCTGCTCCTGGCGTGGTATTTGTCTTAGATTATCCCTCCAACTGGTGAGCTTTAGGGCTTCCACATGAGATAGCAGCTGATGAATCCTCGCCAGAATTTCTTGCAAAGAAGATGAGGACTGGGAGTGTCTTCTATAGCCTTAGCGCGATCTTCGAATGGGATGAGGGGCGACAAGTCCCTGGTTATGAGAAGTCTCCCTCATAAGACTTGAACTCCCTAATCGGGAGTGGTCCCCACAGTAAATTGGTTGGAGGGCCTTCTCAAGGAGGTGGATCTGAAGTGGCAGCTCCTACTCCAATAGGGGGAAAGAAAAGAAAGTGTCGAAATGCTACCGTCACACATGCACCGTCTTCCGTTAGTGGACGTACTCGGAGATGTAAGAGTGACAAGCTTCCTATGATGTCAGAACTAGGAGGTAGTCCTTCCCCTTTTGATTTTTTAGGAACTAATCGAATATCACCCTTTGTGCTCTCTAGACCACCTTTTGCTTCTGCTGAATTGTTTTCCTTTTCTTCAAAAAATGAGGCAGACGACTCCGACCCTTTGATCCTACTGACATTGCTTCTGAACAGGAGGTGACTCCGGATCTTAGGGAGGCACCCTTGAGTTCAGGGGAAGTACTTGAGTCAGAGGAGGCTCGGATAGATACTGATAAGGATGAAAGCCCCGAAGCAATTGCACGAGATAGGAGCTCTGATGTTGATGTTGCCACCATGCATGAGGAGTTTAGTGCCCCGATCGAGGTAGGGGCTATGACTCAATAAGAACGGCTTGAAGTTGATGACGTGCCTGAGCTCCAAGAAGTTGTTGCCCCCATGGTCCAGAGTCATGAAGCTGACGGGACTGAGCTCTTCGTGGCCAAGGTTCTGGCTATTGAAGGTGAAGGTAAAATAAAGGAAGCCATTTCTAGGGATGAACTGGCTGACAAAGGCCAAAGAGAAGAGGCAGTTCCTGAACTTGGTGAAGTTGAGGTGACAGTTCAGGGGGATGAAGAGCAAGTAGAGATCCTCATAAGAGAGGGTCAACACAGCAAGATTGGCACTGAAGAACCCAGGCAGCTTGAGGCTAGGACTGCCTATGAGTCCGAGGGGTAAGAAGCTTTAGGATTTGATCATGTTTACGAGGAGCCAGTGAGTCAGATGGCTATCACTTCACCAAGCCTGGTCCTTGAGGTCGAGGTTTCTTTAGCAGTAGTGGCCTCAGTAGCACCATCTAGGCCTGTTTTTTGTGGTGTTTCTAGCATGATTTCAAGCATGTTTAGAGCTGGCCTTTAGGGCTTGAGCCTTTCAATGAGCTAGGCGAAGCTTTGGCAAGGATGAGGGAGTTCGTTGCGACTACTACTGTCGGGAAGGCGCCATAAGTGTTTTCCCATTTTGATGCAACTCTAAATGAGTTGGAGAGATGGAGGTCATGCGTGCTACGTCATGAGGGAGAAATTATCAGGGTAGCCTCCTTGGAGGAGTCAATCCTACGTCGTCGCGAGAAGTTAGATGCTTGCATTGAGAAGAAGGCCATGATAACTGGCTGTCAACAGGATCTCAAGAGGGAAATGCAAGGTAGCTATAAGAGAATGATCGAAATAAGAGAGGAGATGCGAATATTGAGGCAGGAATTTGCTGATCTTGAGACAGAGATGAACTAGAGGAGGGCCATGGAGGCTTCTTTAGTTGAACATTTGTCCGAACTTCATGGCACAATTGAGTTAGAAACATGGCAATGATAGAGGAGACTCAAGCAGTGGCGAAGCTGAAGGCATGTGTTCAAGGCATCGAGGCTTCTCCTAAAGCAAGGAGTACAGAGGTCAACAAGATGATTGATCGTTTCTAAACATGTTATTTCGTCTTTTCAGTACTTGTAAAAGTTTTGACTGATGAATAAAGCACTCCTCTCTCTTGATTGACTTTGCTGCATGATTTCATTCTCTCCTTACTTTTGTTGTGCCTCATATGATTTCTCTTTTCTTTTTTTTTGAATGCCTCTCGACACTTTTATTGCATCGAGAGGTTAATACCCTAAGCAGCCTGCCATGGATTGGATAGCTTCGAAATGGGGAATCGTTGCTTTTTCTCCTCTCAATATCTGATTAGCCAAGGGCTCATAGTTCATTTTCCTCTTAATTTGGTGAGCCTGGTTGCTACAGATAGTCCAGTCTGGAGGGGCTTCGGCCTCCATTGGTGGCGTATTTGCGTCTAGTTCATCATAACTTTTAGTCTCTAGCATGAACTTCCGGAGATGTTTTGAAGCGATACACATGACCTCTAGCTAACTCTAGACACAACTAACTTCCATTCTTAAGTTTGTTAGGGGATCCTTCCCTTGAGGGGAAGAAAGTTTCTCTTTATTGAACTGCTCTCCTCCTGAGAGGTTGGGGAAAAGGAAACCTTTTAGCTAGCCAACGGTCTGAGGAGCATGCTCTATACTTATGGCAATCCGATTTTGAAAAACTTTTCGCAGCGGTTGTCGCGCCGCATCAGCTTTTAAGAGCGTAATGGGGATATGTAAGACTTTCTACTTGTGATAGAATGAAGGGTGGTTAGGGGTAAGATTTTGCCCTACATTTCTTCCTCTTTGAACATGTTCATCAGTGTTCTCCCAACATCCTCAACATCTTCATGAGACAAGGACGTTATTTTAATTATAAACTTGTGACCTCCGTAATTTGACTTCTGGGGAGACGCCAGATCCATGAAGGAATATTTAACATTGGCATAGTGAGTTTAGGCCACAAGGAATGGTCTTTTGTCTGCATAGACTATATGCCGTCGCCCGTCTCGACTATATTTGAAACATTGGTGCATTGTTGATGGAACCCCCCCTGATCATGGAGCCATGGTCGACCGAGGAGAATATTGTAAGAAGTATTGGTATCAATTACATGAAACTGGGCGTAATTGTTCAGCTCAACGATTTTAAAACAAAGGTGTATCGTTTTGGCTGGCTTCTCTTCTGATAGGTTGAACCCTTGAACCGTGACATGGGTCGGGGTAAGATCTTCGGACCCCAACCCTAACCGAGTAAGGATCCTCCTTGGAATAAGATTGATTACCGACCCTCCATCCAATATAATTCAGTTGATGGGGCATGCATGTAATTTGCTAGTAGGAAAGAGAGGGTGATTATGAAACTTTTCCCTTAGCTACAGATCATCCTCTAAAAAGGTGATTGACATACATCCTTGTAGAATTGTTGGGTCTACCTCGATGGGTTCTACTTCGGTTTCGTACACTTCTGGGTTAGATAGATCTTGTATCAAAGCCATCTGGTAATCCTTCGAGAGCATGAGGGCGTCGTAGACATTGGGTAGGACCGCAAGCTTCTGTACATGCCCTATCACATCAAATTTCACATTTTCTTGATCAAGGCCCTGTGCTCCTGGTCCTGCCACTAATTTGGTTGGTATATTGGGTTGAGGAGTCGGTTTGGGTAAATAGGGTTTATTTTGGCAGGCTAGCTGACTTGATTGCACAGTGGGCTTAGTTTGAGTGACACAAGTTTGGGGTTTTGGATGAGACTGACTGCATGGGATAAAAGGGGACCCAGGGAATTAGAGAATTAGAGAATAGGTGGATTGTTTGAAGTATTGGGATTAGTATGGAGTCCAGGGAGCTGTAAGATAGGCATACTAGTCTTTGGATTAGGAAGCAGTGGTAGACCGGGGAATTTCAAGGTGCCCAAATTCTACGATGGAGGCTGCAGCATCCTCCCTAATCTGAGATTTATCTGCCCCATGGTGGGTATTGCTCTGGAAAATTTCACCATGTGGCAAGCTCCTTGACAATAGAAAATTTGCCCCCTTGGCTCTCTCAGTCTCTGCTCAAAGTCAAGCTTAGGTGGCCACCAGGGTTTCTTTGGCTTCAAATTCTTGTGTTTCTTTGAAGAAGGTGGGTCTGCCTTGGCTTTAGCTGCCAAGGCATCAGCAACTGTTAAGAATCCTGCTGCCTGTGTTAGGGCCTTTCTCAATCGCTTCTATTGCGTCTTTGTTATGTTTTATCCCTCAAGCTTTTGCCAAGAACCTCGAAGTCTGGACATATCAAGGTTGTACAGGCAAGAGACATAGATCAAGAAGAATGAGAAATAGGAGAAGAAGGAGGAGAAGCATTAGAAGGTGGGGGACTTTTAAGGTCGTTCCCCTCATTAGACCGATCTGGGAATCTTTTTACATCATCACCAGAGTGAACGGGTGCAGGGGGTCTTTTAGGTCTTTCCCTTGCTTAGACCCCTGGGGAGAACTTTTAACATCGTCACCCTCATCGGAATTGTGGTGAGTAGGAGATGTGATGGGAACATCTTCTTGAAAGGATAAAGAAGGAAGAAGGATCGTACCGAGGATGAAGTCCAGTAAAGTTGGCAGTGGAGGAAGGGTTGAGCGGTCTTGTTTCTTCAGTGAGCAGCCCTTGGTGCCCATCTCTTTCTGGTTTTCTGAAGTGATGTTTGATTAGTCTCACTAGGGTGGCAAACCACTCTAGCTTGGCGAACCGCTTCCCACCTTAAGGACTTGTGTCTGCTTCGGCCATGGTGGATTATCCATGGCAGGGAAGTCGAGGGTTTCACAGAGTCTAAGTCATTGATAGGAAGGCCCTGCTATGTGAGATCTTCTTGCTCTGATGGAGAAGTGATTTAGGGATCACTTACAGGGAGGTTGTAAAATTCTTGACTCTCCCCCATCTTCTTTGCGATGTGCATTCTAACAAGTAATGACCTCTTATCTGATGGTACGGGCACTAACGATCTTCAGTCCCCTTAGCAAGGTGACGGGGTTGCCTTGCTTGCTTCAGTGTGATTATGCCTTCTTGAAGCATTATAATGAGGAAGGCGTAGAGGATACTAGGCATTTCATCTTCCTCTTAGATGGTTACGGCATGAGAGGCCTCAGCAGCCCCAAAGGCCTTTTTTAAATCTTCGAGCTTTATCTGACCCTTTTGAATCAGGGCCTCAATAATATCCTTTAGCGTGTAGCAGTCATCTGTGGGATGATTGATCCTCCGATGGTAGGCACAGTAATTCATCAGAGTGTCAAGGCTAGGTTGCTTAGAGAACTTGGTTTTTAGAAGCTGGATCATATTTTGTTCCAATAATAATTGAAATAGCACATGGACCCATTCCTTCTCAAAGAGATAGACCTTGTTCTTATGTCTAGTGAAATAATCACCCCAATCAAGGTTGGCTGGTGGAGGTACACAATTGTACGACTGTTGTTGTTTGCTAGCCTGGGTGTTACCTTTGCCGTGCTTACCCCTTTAGAGAGGTCCAAAGTTTGAGAGGAAGCCTACTTTGAATCAGTGACCATGACGGTTGCACTTATTACCCCTTTCTATTGGCTACCCCGGGTGTTATTTCGAGAGTTACCATTACCCTGGTTGTTTGTTGAACTTGTAGATGGTTGTTGTGTCCAACATGGTGGCATGATAAACTTTCTATGCGAACTGATTTAGAGATCAACTCTGACATGGAGGTAGAATTAGAGGCCATGACATGTAGAGCAATTTCGGGTCGCATGTTTTGCACGCAAGTGTGGACTGCTTCCTTCTCAAGCATAGGATTAGGATAGCGGGAAGCCAAGTTTCTCCATCTTGATATGAACTGATCCACGAGCTCATCAGGGTCTTGAGTCAGAGTGAGAAGTTCGATGGTCTGAACCTCTCACTCAACCTCATAGAAGCATTAATAGAACAGTTTCTCCATCTCCTCCCATGTATGCACCGAGTTTGGGGTAAGTCGGGCATACCATTGGAATGCTGGGCCATCGAGTGTCTCAATGAACTGTCGGAGAAGAAGTCTCCTGTCAGCTGCTATTTCTCGACATGCTGCCTAGAAGTGGGAAATATGCTAGTTCAGGGACATAGTTCCACTGAATAAAGGAAACTTCCCTTTCTTATAATCTTAGGGAAACAGGACCTGATCAATATACGATGGCCATGGTATTTGATAAGGCATCGCGCCCTGTATCCTCGGAATTCATCTGTTCCTTAGGCTATGAGTGACCATAGCATCGATATCTTACTGAGAGACTGGGTGAGGGACAGAATTGTCTTGTGAGGTAGATGGAGGGGCCTGCCATGGTGGTGCACCATCAAAGTGATGGGAATTGACTTCATGGTTAGCCGACTGTCGTGAGGCGTCAATATGATTGATCTTTTCCATCATTGCGTGCACCATATCCTCAAACTTGTTCATGCGCACTTCCTGCTCATCACCGGGCTTGCTTACGACCATTACGCTGATCGATTCTCTAGGGAGGTCAACGTTAGTTGTAGCCGAGGGCTTGCGAGCTTGACGGATCGTACGTGGTAGATCAGTCAGTAGGGGCCAGCATGCCCTGACTGGTGTCGATTCTTGTATGTTGATCGCGTTTGGACCAATTTTCAACAGTCTTGAGACCATGGCTGCTGAGTGGCAGGGTCTTCTTCTACGACAGTAACCATGACGTAGGGCTCATGGAGCTCTTCGTCAAGCTTCATCGTCTGACGGGGGTAGAACGGATTCAAGCAAAGAGGGTCATCAGAATGGGTTGTTTTAACTACCTTGGCCATCTCGCTAGTCAAAATGTGCAAACCTCTATCGTGTTTAACCTTGAGGTTTTGATGGACCTTTTGTCAAAACTGTGATCTAGGTCGCGGCTAGTAAGCTCTTCTTACACAAGAGACAGTTGTCTCCATCAAGTGCGGTAATGGATGAGGGCTAAGAACTAAAGTTATCTTGGGCTGGGGAGGATGAAGGACTCGATCTTCCACTAGGTCCATGCCCTGAGCTCTCTTGTCGGCTCCAGAGACATGACCAAAGTGATAGGGCTGGTTCAGGATGGTACTCTTGGGTAAAATCTTCGAGTACCATGATTGAAGGTGCTTGCTCCATGAAGGAGAAGCAAGCAAGAGCAGGGTTGACTCATGAGGAGGCCTGAGTCGAGGGTGAGGAGACGCCTGAGATGGCGAAGCATGTGCGCCCCTTACAAGTGTCTATAAGAGAACAGGTATAGGCTTGCCCCTTATAGGGCATTCTTGTGTTTGCATGGTAGAAGGATGAGGAGGTCGTCTCCTGTGTACTCGGGTTGGTTTAATAAAGGTGTTGCCCGGAGCAGTGAGATGCATATGAGTAGTGTGCGCAAGACCTGGCCTTGGAAGGTTCGATCTTTTGACACGGACTCGAGGTAACCGAACCCCGAGATGTGGCTCGAGTGGGTGACCCACGGGCCTTGTGGCGTTGTGAGGGGTGGTGACCATGGGGTTTCCGCCTTGATGTGTTAAGCCTCTAGGGATAGAGACCAGTGGTGCAGGAATGTGGGGGGTAGACTTGTGGTGACCCACAGAGGCAATGGAAACTTGCATGCCTTTTGTAGAAAGGGACTGAGCAGCCTTCCGGCGTACCTCAGGAATATGAACGGCAAGTGACTTGCCGGTGATTAGGTGCATGCTGTGTGTGGCAACAGAAGTGCTGTCAATGCAAGGCGCCTTGGTGGAGTTTCCACCAGAGCGAGGAGAGTGAGGGACCTTCAAGTCCCACCTCACACTGGTCCAAGTTAAGACCTGGGAGCTAGACAAAGGGTCTTTTCTCAAGAGGATGGTCGGGAATAAAGTCGAAGGAACTTGTTCCCTAGGGACACTCACGAATATGGGGATAATAAAATCCCCGATCCAGATAAATGAGTATAGAACCTGGCAACAATATGTTAAATGTGAAAAGACAATGAAAGGAGATAATAAAAGAAGAAACTAACCAAACAAGAACGATCCGATTAAGGGGTAGTAAGTCCCCATTGGAGTCGCCAAGCAAGTTAGGTGCCTTGATCTCGCCCTTCGAATATGGATGATCAGGCAGCACGCATCTCGAGATTCGAGGGAAGACCTGGGACGTTTTTGAGATTGCTCTCTTGGGAACTCGTTATAGAACGAGGGCAGGTGTTACCAACTGGTGAGAGACGAATTTAAGGTTGGTTCGAGACGTACTCAGGCTGGTTCACGTGGGCGCCCTCTTAGATCACAAAGAAAGCTCCCCAGTAATAAAACTGGTTCAGAATCACCTCCCTTGGCTTTTATTCTTCTAATTTTTTGCAATCACACACATATATAGCAAAGGTTATAACACAGGTGGGTCAAACCTCACCCTTTTCTTCTTTGATGAACGTACACAAGCATGCGCATTCAAAAAGAAGAAGATGAGAAAGATGGGAGAGGGAAGAGTTCGACTGACTGAGAGGATCATAGCAGTGACTAAGCTGGTGAAGAATTGGCTGGACGTGGTAGAAAAACAGGCTCGATAACTAAGACTAGCTCACAGGATTACTACTAGACGTCATTATCCATACCGACTAGCTAAGCACAATGGTCAGTTTGTCATGGCAATAAAGCGGGCCAAGTAATCCTAGCACAACAACGTTATAGTAGACAATAAGACTACCATGAGAGGCTACCCTCAATCCCTCTTAGTCGAATGAAAGAGTAGCAGAGTGATGGTTATATGGTAAGAATGAAGTAAGTGAAGAAGGGAACAGACAGAAGGAAGGAGAAGAAAAGAAGAGAAGAGACGAGAAGATAAAGGAGAGAGAGGGAAGGAAGATGCAGTCGACGTTAGGCATTGTCGATTGTGTTAGAAGAAGAGAGAGAAAAAGCAGTCGGTGCTAGACTTCACCGACTGTGTCAGAAGAGAAAAGAGGAAGAGAACCAACCGATGCTAGGCTTACACCGATTGTGATGGGAGAGAAGCAAGGGAGAGAGATAAAGCCGGAGCTAGGCTTTGTCAATTGCATCAGAAGAGAAGAGAGCAGAATTCACCCGACACTGTGAATGAAGGGAGAAGAGAGAAAATCCCACCTGATGCTTGGAATGAAAGAGAGGAGAGAGAAAACCCCACCTAGTGTTGGGAATGAAAGAAGAGGAGAGAGAAAACCCCACCCGTTGTAGAGAATGAAAGAGAGTAGAGAGAAAACCCCACTCAGCATTGGGAATGAAAGAAGAGCAGAGAGAAAACCACACTTGGTGTTGGGAATGAAAGAGAGGAGAGAGAAAACCCCACCCGATGTTGAGAATGAAAGAGAGGAGAGAGAAAACCCCACCTGGTTTTGGGAATGAAAGAAGATGAGAGAGAAAATCTCACTCAGTGTTGAGAATGAAAGAAAGGAGAGATAAAATCCCACTCGACACTAGGATTGAAAGAAGAGGAGAGAGAGAGCCTCACCTGATGCTAATAATGAAAGAGAGGAGAGAGAGCCCCACCCGGTGCTGGGAATGAAAGAGAGGAGAGAGAGGCGAACCAACCGGCGTTAGGCTTACACCAGTTGTGATGGGAGAGAAAGAGACAAAGATGAGAAGAAGAAAGAGAAAAAGATAGAGATGAGAAGAAGAGAGAGAAAGTGATAGAGAAGAGAAAGAATGAAGGAGAGAGAAAGTGTGAGGAGAGAGAAAGAGGGGAGGAGAGAGAAGGTTACTTGCTTGAAGGGTACCGACCATTTTCTTCTCTCTCCTCTCTCACTCTCCAAGACATACTCACGGGCTCCAGCAAACAATTATAATTTTATTGATTGATCCAATAAGAATGGATTCGTCTTGTGTTGTTGTTTACAATTTAGCTTTGCATGTTTATAAAGAATTGGGAAAAAACATTGGTGTACACCAAAAAAATACCTAGAATTTAAGATAATTACAATTTAATTGAATTTAAAGAAATTATAAAATTGGGAGCAAAAAGATTGTTTTGTCCTTACCTAACAATGTGTGGAATTTCAGAACTGTCCCTGCGCTGCTTGAGAACTTACGTGATCTTCCAGGGCTAACCCAGGGTCGTTGTGATGCCTGTTTGATCGAAAGATTATTTTTTCTTGTAGGGCTCAGCATGGCGATCGTTTTTATACCAACTTCAAGCCATTAATCTTGTTTCGAACCATGATCATGAGACTTGAATTTTCGATGAATCTTGAAAGCTTCAAATCGATTGTAAGCTCATTCCTTGATGTTTATTTCTGACTTCTTCATTGAATTACACTAAGCATTCCATCACGATCACGTTGCAACAAACACAGCTTGATTTCATGTCCGGATGAAGATTTTGTCATCTTGATTTTTTTTATCAGAATTTACAACAGCTTTGACACCGTCATGTGTGAAATCCAACCGTTCATCATCGCGAGGTTCGGGCCAGAGATAGCCTCATACCTCACGCACATAATTCAATTGGTTTCATGTCGATCAGGTATGCAAGCATCGTGATCTTGTTGCTCGATTGAAGCGTGTTGCTGCTGAATTTTCTGCAACTTCCCTCATGGATCAACAAATTTTATTTACTGTTTCTCTTTACTCGGGTGTCATCACGGGGTATACCATGTATCAAATTGCTCGTCTTGATGAGACGAACACACTCACCACATTTGGGAGCGACTCGACTTGGAACGAGTGAGATAAAGGCCCCGAACGTGACTGCCCGTGACTGTAAAAACAACCACCTTTAATGGTGTTTTGGTGGAGTGAGGCCACACGGGAATAGTATGCGACTTACTCCTTTTCGGTATTTTACCCATAACTTTGTCTTGGAGTGCTTGATTAAGCCGAAATGTGACCCATAGGGGTTTTCGACAGTACCGGATCTAATCACAGTTGTCCCACTGCTGTTTAATGCATCAAACCTATGTCTCTAGTTTTCACTGAAATTATTTCTTTGTGTTCACTGCCTTAGACATATTTAATCGTGATAAAACTTGGCAGGTGGTCTTTTGAAGTGCTGATGTATATCTTGACCAATTATGGGGGTATTATGAGAGAGTCGAGAATTTCCATGGTTTTGTAGGCTTTGTTGACCTACTTCCTACTTATTCCTAATCAGGGAACAAGGTGTTCAAAAATACGTTCAAACCGTCAAAAATCACGAGCAGATGTTTGCAAGGAAACGGGTTGAAGCCTAACCCTTACAGGGTGCGCTAGTGTGTGATGAGTAGGAAGATGAGGAGGTCGTCCCCTGTGTACAAAGATCAACGTAGCGACGGCTTTGCCCCGAGTTGTGAGATGCACATTCATAGTGTGTACAAGACCTAGCCTAAGGAGGCCTGGTCCTAGACACTGGCTTGAGGCAATATGAGAGTTGCCTCGAGGTGTTCCTCGAATGGGAGGCCCACGAGCCTTAAGTTGTGTGTTAGAGGTGGACGCCCCAGGGTCTTCGCCTTGATCTGTTGAGCCTCTAGGGATAGAGACTCGTGGTGGTGCAGAAGTATAAGGGGTAACCTTACGGCGACCCACAGAAGCAACGACAACTTGCTTTTCTTTTGCAGAGAGGGACTGGGCAGTCTTCCGACGTACCTCAGCAATACGACCGACAAGTGACTTGCCGGTAACAGGCTGCATCATGCTTTGATTGATGGCGTGGGTGCCGCTTATGCAGGGTGCCTTGGTGGAGGTTCCACCAGAGCGAGGAGATGGGGAGTGAGGGACCTTTAAGTCCCACCTCATACTTATCCAGGTTAGGACCTGGGAGTTAAACGTGGGGTCTTTACTCAAAAGGAAGGTTGGGAACAAAGTTGGTGGAACTTGTATGCTGGGGACATTCATGAATGCAGGGATGAGAAAGTCCCCGATCTGGATAAACGATTTTGAGAACCCAGAAGTCATAAGTGTGAAAAACAAAATATAAAAGTAGAAACTAGTCAAACAAGTACGATCCGATTGAGAGGTAGTAAGTCCCCAGTGGAGTCGCCAAGCTGGTTATGTGCCTCGATCTCACCCTCTAGATTTGAATGATCTAGTGGAACGTGTCTCAGGTTTCAAGGGAACCCGAGACTTGAGATCGCTCTCTCGAGAACCTTCCTTAAAAAAGGGCCGCTAGAGCAATCGATGAGAGAAGTATTTAAGGTGGGTTCGAGACTTGCTCAGGCTAGCTCATGTGGGCACCCTCTTAGATCACAAAAGAATCCACCCAGTCGTAAAACTAGATCAGAATCACCTCCCTTGGCCTGTATTCTTCTGTTTCGATAATCACATACATATGGAAAATGTTACACGACAATTGGGTCAAGGGACCCCACCTTGCCTTTGGGGAACGTACTCTAGCATGCACATTTAAAAAGAGGAAGTGAAGAAATATTAGCGTTAGAAGAATTTTACCAGACGGTGAGACCGACACAGTGACTAAACTAGTAACTAATTGACCCGACGTGACAGTAAAACGGGCTCGATAACTCAGACCGGCTCAACAGAATTGCTACTAGACGACAGTACGAATATCTACTAACTAAACACAATATCTAGTCTGTCGTGACGATAAAGTAGGCACAGTAACTCTGACTGGTACAATAACATTACAGCTAAATGACAAGACTACCATGGAAGGCTAGTCTCCTTTTAATCAAACGAAAGAATAAAAGAAAGAATAGAGATCGAAGAGAGAGAGAGAGAGAGAGAGAGAGAGAGAGAGAAGAGAAGAAGGATATGAGAAGAATAAGAGAATAGAAAGGAGGAGAGAAAAGAAGGAAAGGAGAAGAAGAGCGTGAGAGAGGATAAAAGGAAAAGAAAAGGTAAAGACAGACAGACAACAATGAGAGAAGGAGAGAGAAGACTCAGAAGTCACTGTGTCCTCGCCGGCTATGATGAATAGGGAGAAGAAAGAAAAGACACTGGCAGTGATGCGCTTTCGCCGACTATGACAGAAGGTAGGGAAGAGACTACACAGGCAGCGCTGAGCTTTCGCTGGCTGTATTAGAAGAATAAGAAAGACAAGACATAGACGACATCAAGCCTTCACTGATTGTGATTGAAGAAGAGGAAAGATAAGACACAGGCAACAATAAGCCCTCACCAGCTATGTTAGAAGAAGAAGAAAGAGAAGACACAAGCAACGTTCAGATTTCGCCGGCTGTGTTAGAAGAAGAGGAAAGAGAAGACGCAGGCGGCGCTAAACCTTCACTGACTGTGTTAGAAGAAGAGGAAAGAGATGACACAGGTGGCGTTAAGCCTTCACCGGTTATGGTAGAAGAAGAAGAAAGAGAAGACACAAGCAGCGCTAAGCTTTCGTCGGTAGTGGTGGAAGAAGAGGAAAGAGAAGACATAGGCGGCACTAAGCCCTCGCCAGCTGTGTTAAAAGAAGAAGAAAGAGAAGACTCAGGTGGTGCTAAGCTTTCGTCGACTGTGTTAGAAGAGGACGAAAGAGAAGACACAGATGGCACTAAGCCTTCGCCGGATGTGTTAGAAGAAGAAGGGAAAAAAGACACAAGCGGCGCTTAGCTCTCGCCTGCTGTGTTAGAAGAAGAAGAAAGAGATAGAGCACAGACGATAATGGACTTCACCATCTGGGACACAAGAGAGACTAAAGAGTTTTGACAAAGGCTTGGCCCGCCATCCCGGTTAAGGCTTGACTCACTGTTTGTATCTAAAAAACAAGAAGACATCACACCCGGCAAGAGGTCCACCATGGGTGAGTAAAGAAAAGAAAGAAGAGTAGGGAAAGAGAGACGTGAAGAGAGACAAAGAGATAAAGATGAAAGTAAGAACGAGAAAGGAAGAGATTAGAGAGAAAAGAAGAGAGAGAAAGAGAGATAAAGATGAGAGAGAAAGGAGGAAGAAGAAATAGAGAGATAAAGATGAGAGACAAAGAGGAGAGACAAAGAGAGATGAGAGAGAAAGGAGAAGAAAGAGAGAGATAAAGAGAGATGAGAGACAAAGAGGAGAAGAGAGAAATTATCTTACTGAGAGGTATCAGCCCTTTTCTTCTCTCTTCTCTCTTCTCTCTCTCTCTCTCTCCAAAATGCACCCACAAACTTAAGTAAAAATTGAAATCTTTATTGAATGCTTCAAGAATGAACCAAAGGTCCTTTTACAATTAGGCCTTGCATGTTTATTTAGAATTGGGCCAAAACATGGGTGCATACCCAAAAACAAACCTAATTGATGATAATTACAATTTAATTAAATTAAATAAAATTAAAAAAATAGGGTGTAAAAGGATTGTTTTGCCTCTGCCTAACAATAGATGAAATTTTAGAACAGTCCCTGTAGCTGCCCGAGAACTTGCGTGATCTTTCGTAACTGATCCAGGGTTGCTCTAATGCTTGTTTGATTGAAAGATGATTGTTTTCTTGTAGGGCTCTACATGGTGATCAATATAATACCAACTTCGAGCCATGGATCTTGTTTTTAGGTCACGATCATGAGACTTGAAATTTGGATGAATCTTAAAAACTTTGGATCGATAGTGGGCTCCCTTGATTTTTTTCTCATGATTTCTTAATGGTAGTGCACTGAGCATGCTGTCACGATCACGTGCCCACAAAAGAGACTTGATTTGGAGCCCGAACGAAGATTTCACAATTTTTACATTTTGACTGGAATTTAGAATCCAACGGCCCGAATTTACAACCACTTCATCGCCTTTATGTGTAAAATCCAACAGTTCATCATGTACAGGGTTTGCACCAATGGTAGCCCTGTACCTTATGCGCATGATGGAATTGGTTTCGCGTTGATCCAATGTGCGAGCACCGCAATTTGGTCGTTTGAGTGAGGCATGTCACTGCTGAATTTTCTGCAACTTCTTCACAAATTGGCAACTTCTCTCTAGCTTTTCTCCTTGCTCAGGTGTCATCATGGGGCATACCACATATTGAAACGCTCATTTTGACGAGACGAACACGCTCACAAAATTCGACCGCAATCCGACTTGGAGCGGGTGATATATGGGCCCCAGAAGTTACTACCTGTGACTGTGAAAACAGTCACCTTTAATCGTATTTTGGTGCAAAGTGGCCACACGGGAATACTGTGTGGCTCCTCCTATTTTAATGTTTTACTTACAACTTTGTCTTGGAGTGTCCAATTAAGATGAAACTTGACCCATAGGGGTTTTCTATCATGTCGGATCTAATGGCAATAGTCCCATAGCATTTTGATACACCGAAAATATAGTTCCAGTTACAGTATCTATTTCAAGGTGTTAGAGCTAATTTTTTTGAAATTGTTTCTTTGTGTTCATTGCCTTAGAGATGTCGGAATGTGATGAAACATAGCAGGGTGCCTTTTGGATTGCTTATGAAGATCTCAACCAGTTCTAAGGCTGTTATGAGACTATTAAAAATTACACTGTTTTGTCAGGCTTTATTGACTGGCTTCCTCTTTATTCTGCCTTAGGGACCAAAGTGTTGAAAAATGTGTTCAAACACCTACAGCTAGTTTACTGTGAGGATCACTCCCAATCAGTGCATTCAAGTCCTAAATGGGACACCCCTCATGACCTAGGACCTTTCAACACTCACTCCATTTGAAGATGGAACAGATTTTATCAAAGATGCTCCAAGTTTTTTTCTTCATGGAAAGAAATTGCGGCGAGGTGTCATCAGCCGCTATCTTTTGAGGAAGCTCAAGAGCCTCTCAGTTCAAATGATATCCCTAGAAAAATACCTCGCCAACATCAGGACTATCCACCAGTCTCCTCTGTTTAGTCTCCTGACGTCAATTGTCGTTTTCCCCTTTCCAGGGGTGATCAGCATCCTAGTATCCTCGAGTGGTGACTCTTCACCAATTTGCTTAGGCGTCAGTCACCTGGACCCTTCTGTCGAAATGAGGTGACACATACTTGTTAATCTCAATCATCTCTAGACACGTGGACCAAGTGGTCTGTATGTTTTCAAGAAACCAGCACTCTTGAAGAGTCCCAAGCTCTTTTATCTTCCCCATGTTTATTTTTCTGCGACGCTTTTCAAAAAACATAGGGAACGGGCAGCTCTGATCAAGCCCATGCTGACGAGCAAAGTGATGAGGGAAGTACCCTTCTAATCTGGTACTGTTCGGGGTGTCCGATAAGGTAAAACTCCCCCCTAACACTCAAAATGAACATCCGTTCCCTGATAGTTGTGAGAGCACCGTCTAGCTCCTTACCCAACTCATCAATGAAAGCACGATCGGTGAAGCTTCCAACCGGGAATGGGATCCAATGTATATTTGAGAAGTCATGCTCGAACAAGCTCCGAGCCTCCCCTGGGCTGTGAAAGATAGCCTTCTGGCCAGCGATCTTCATCAAGAAGTGGAATATCTTATCTCTTGAGCGGTGGCTCCTGACATAGGAGGCAGGGAAGTAGGCCCCTAGCCACTCATATACATAATAGATGGGGAATGGAGTCTTAAAGTCCTTAGGGAACGCTTCTCCTCTGACAATGTTATTGCCTCCCTCCTTACCTTTGTAAGCCTTTTCACGAGAGATGGCCCCCAAGCCATGTTAAATATTGCCATGTCGCAGGCCATACTCATGCCCTCTTACCATGTCGTAGGCCACATAGAAGGTTCTTAGATAAATGTCATCTTCCCCTTCAGGGAGCACGAACTTACATAATAATAAAGACAAATATGCGACCAAGAAGACACAATCGTCAGTGGTCTCAGATTGGTACATGGGAGACATTCCCTTTGCAACTGCCTTCCCTTTTCCTCTTGGAGTACCTCGAACACCTTCAAGGTAGTCCCCACAAAAGAATTTCACCCATTAGGTGAAGGTTACCCAACCATTGCTAGACTGGGCTTGGAACAATTGGTAGACCTCGAAAACCTTTCGGAGACTAGTTGGTGGCTCTTCTCTCGCCAAGCTAGCACCACTAAAGATGACTGAGTTCTGGGGTAGTAACTCATCATACATGGCCCCGATCAGCAGAAGGCCCCCGATGAAATGAATGTCTAATAAGGAGATTTCTGCTTCCCCATGCCCAAGAAGCCAGGTATTGCTGATGTGGCTCCATGTCTTGAGAAGCACCTTGATAGTATTGAAGCACCGATCATAGTAGCTAACTGAGCACTAAACCGTTGCTAGCAAAGAAGTGCGTTCAGGAATGCTTCTGTGGATCACCAACACTCTGGAGGTCCAGGAAGAGTATCGCTTTAAATATTGGTGCTCCCCCTGTACTCGAAGACCTTTGCCTGACCACATTAGTCCCTTTGTTTGCACCATTCGCTTTCCTACGGTGAGCAAGTTCTCCCCAGAAGCTATGTTCCTTTGCATACAATGAAGGAGAGTCACCCCTTCTTCATTACTGACATTGTCGTTATTATCCTTTTGAACTTCAAAATGAACTAGGTTAGTGATAAAAGTGACACTGAGAGGCCACTTGGCTTGCATCTGGCTATGTCAGCCAAATGGGCTCTCCCCTAACTAGATTCTCACCAATAAATTCATTGGTCACGATGACCCCTTCACTTGGAAGGTTCTTTATGTCATGAATTTGGTAGGTAGACTAAGCTATTATAAAGGGCTCAAGGATTCACCCCCGAATGAAAATTTCTAAAGGCACTGAATAAGCAGCGACTGTGTCTTAATGGCTAAATGCCGATAGCATTGTCAGAGGTCTAGCATCAGTTGTGTTTCCAGAAGCCTAGTACCGATTGCGTTTACGAAGGTCTAGCGTCGACTGTGATTTTAGAAGCTTAGTGTCGTCTATGATTTCAGGAATCCAACACCGGTTGTGCACTCAACGCTTGGAGCCGATTGTGTCTGCTAAACCTTAGCGTCGGCTGTGTTTACCAACTCCTGCCACCGGCTATGTTTGCCAATGCTTAGTGCCAGCAGTGGTTACCAATGCCTTCCACTAGCTATGTTCATCAATGCTTAGCGTCGGCTGTGTTTGCTAAAATTCAGCGCCTGCTGAGTTTTCAAAAGACAATTGCCGCTCGGGTTAAAATCTCCCACATGTGCTACAGATCCTACACTCATCACCTCGAGCCCTATTACGCCGCCTGACAACTGCCATCACATCTTGTCTTGACACGCATCTTCACATGTGTGGATCCCATAACCCTCCACCTTCAATGACGGTCCATCTCCACGCAACCCTTCGGGTTCCTGTCAGAAACTCCCTTCCACTGCCGGAAACCCTCTGCAACCTTCCTTCAAGTCACTGGGAAACCACTCGCACCTGTCGAAATGTTGCCAAAAGCTGACCAAAATCCTTGGGCAGCCCACTGTTACAATTCCCTCCCCTTCCTTCCATCGTCAAACCCTCGAAACCACAGTCGTAGTTCCTAGTTACTTCAGTGCCAGCTGTGTTCAAGAGCTAATACGACTGCCCTCAATGCCAACTATGTTTTTTAAACCTCAATGTTGTTCAGGTAATCAATCAATAGTATTTTTCGACCTCAACGCTCGCTGCATTTTCAAAAGACTAAGCACCGACTGAGTGTTCGAGAAATGATCATTGTTGCATGCCCCATGCTAAAGCCATGCGTGTCCTGCTATTCTCATCCCTAGTAGAGTTGTACCCTGACCATGATCTATCATCCATAGCAGAGTGGTACCCAGGATGTTCAACTCAGGTCATGACATCTTATCCCAATAGGAGTCATACTCGTACTGCAACCCATTATCTCTAGTGGAGTTAAGGTCATTTTTACCATTGCAACCCCTAGTGGGTCTGCCTCAAATCTAATTATCCTGTCCTTCAGGAGTCGAGGACCATCTTTCACTTCTAAGGGACCCACACTTGCTCCCATTATCCCCAATGAAGTCGGTCTTCCCATCTGAACCTCGTGTTGATCTCAACCATTTTATCCTCAGGGAGTCAGATTCTCATCTACAGACATATTCCCCATGCAGATTCACCCACAGGGCGACCCACACCTCGATCTGTGCTACATGACCCTAAACTGCATAGCCTCGGTCCGCGCTGCATGACCATAACCTGCACAGCCTCGATCTAGATGCACGACCTTAAACTGCATGGTCCAAACTATACAACCATAAACTGTAGCGGAGGTTTAGTTGCACAAACTTAAACCGCATAGGTCCAAACTATATAACCCTAAACTATAGTACACTGGTTAGGTGTCTCGATCTTGCTCTCCAGATCCCTGGAGGATCAAGCAGCAAGTGTCTCAGGTTTGGAGGGAGACCTGGGACGTTTATGAGATCGCTCTCTCGGAAACCTCGTTCGAAAATAAGGGCAGGTGTTACCAACTGGTGAGAGAGGAATTTAAAGGTGGGTTCGTACTTACTTGGGCTGACTCACGTGGGTGCCCTCTTAGATCACAAAGAAAGTCCCCCAGTAATGAAACTAGTTCGGAATCGCCTCCCCTGGCTTGTATTCTCCTTATTTTCTGCTTTGCTACAATCACACACATATATGGCAAAGGTTACAGGATAGGTGGGTCAGGCCTTACGCTTTTCCTCTTTGATGAACATACACAAGCATGTGTATTCAAAAAGAAGAAAGAAAGACGGGGGAAGAGAAGAATTCCACCAAGCAAGAAGATCAGAGCAATGACTAGGCTAGTGGATAATTGGTGTAATGTAGTAACAAAATAGGCTCAGTAACAGAGACCGACTCACAGGATTACTACTAGATGCTATTGCCAATATCAACTAGCTAAGCATGATGGTCAGTCTGTCGTGGCAGTAAAGCGGGCCATGCGAGCCTGGCGCAACAACATTACGGCTAGACGATAGGACTGTCATGAGATGCTAACCTCAATCCCTCTTAGTTGAATAAAAGAGTAGCAGAGGAATGGTCAAAGAGAAGAAGGGAATAGACGGAAGGAGAGAGAAGAAGGAAGAGAGGCAGGAGAAGAAGGAAGAAGAGATGCAGTCTGTGTTAGACATTGTCGATTGTTTCAAGAGATTGGAGAGAGAGGAAGCAGTTTGTGCTAGGCGTCACCGACTGTTTCAAATGAGAAGAGAGGAAGATAACTAGCTTGCGCTAAGTCTTGCCAACTGACAGAAGAAGAAAGGGAAAACCATTCAGCACTAGGTCTCACCGACTGATAGAAGAAGAGAAGAAAAACCAGTCGGCGCTAGGTCTCACCGACTGACAGAAGAAGAAAGAGAAGACCAACCAGTGCTAGGCCTAACCGACTGATAAAAGAAGAGAGAGAAGACCAACCGACGCTAGGCCTTGCCAATTGACAAAGGAAGATAGAGAAGACCAACCGGCGCTAGGTCTCGTTAGTTTCCAGAAGAAGATAGAGAAGACCAATCGACGTTAGATCTCGCCAGTTGATGGAAGAAGATAGAAAAGACCAACCGACGTTAGGTCTCGTTAGTTGACAGTAGAAGATAGAGAAGACCAACTGACGCTAGGTCTCACCAGTTGATAGAAGAAGATATAGAAGACCACTGAACGCTAGGTCTCGTCAGTTGACAGAAGAAGATAGAGAAGACCAACCGGCGCTAGGTCTCGCTAGTTGACAGAAGAAGATGGAAAAGACCAATCGGCGTTAGGTCTCACCAGTTGACAAAAGAAGATAGAGATGAGAAGAGAATATCAGGTTTCTTTAGACCCCCTGTGCTCCTTCACTACTTCATGCCTCCACACCTAAAGGGTCGGTACACTGAGGCAAAGGGCATGAGCCCTTCACCCCTCGCAAACACTCAAAGGATCATGGTCTATCCACTCGAGCCACACCTCGGGGCAACCCTCATGTTGCCTTGAGCTTGCATCCAGGGCTAGGCCTTCTCAAGCCAATCCCTACATGCGCGATGAATTTGCTTTCCACTGCTCGGGGTAGCGGTATCTCTATGCCACCTTGAGCACAGGAGGGTCGACCATTCGGTCTTCCCTCCCGGCAAACACAGCTTCACCTTGTGAAAGACAAGCTCCCACCTCATCCCTCACAAACACAAGCTCGTAGATCTCGTCCTCCTCAGGTTAAACCCATTGATCGAGCCCCAGCTGACCCCCAAGTCACCTGGACAGCTAACATTAAAGGTGCACACACACCATCTTTGCAAGTCCCTCTCGGATCAAGACTCAGGTGGAGTCAAGAACTAGCTTCTTCCTTTGCCGCTTCCCCGATGGCTGGCAAGCACCTCGATCCCTGATACCCAAAGGTCTTCCCTAAGAGTACCATCTTGAGCTAGCCCCGGGTCAACCGAACACTCGGGCCTCACAAAGGAATTCGAGACAACGGCTTGATGTCGAAAAGAGGCTTCAGACCTCTAAGACAAGAACCCAAGTTGTCACAACCCTGCTCCCTGACCCTTGTCGTCCCATACCAGAGGGTGACAAAGCGCGGGATCGCGAACACAGAGGTCGCGGATGTCACTCAGGTGGGAGTGGCTCAAAGCATAATTTAATTTGGAATCACAGAAAGCCATGAAATAAACCAAAAACTCATACAAAACGAAATCCAAAACTGAGTAAAATAAAACCATTTATATATCTATTCAGACTCCTAAACTTCCTGTTATAAAAATTTCAAGGCATAGCAGGCCAGATCACAAAATTTCCAGAATTCTTCAAAATACAATTTCCCACATCCACCAGGCACCTATCGTCAAAACAGTCACCAACTGGAACTTTATCCTTCAAAATGACTGCCACCACTATCCAGATGTCCACACTAGGCTATCAAATCTCACTCTACACTGAGGGGAAAGAGTGGTATGAGCTAAAGGCTCAGTAAGCGAATTCAGCACCCTTGCATTCCAACCCAAATGCACTCTTAAAGGATAACAGACCCCCAACTATCACAGTACATGCAAGATCATATAATACAATCATACACTAATAGATACAGACAGAGTGAGCAGAAAAAGTTCAGATCTCAAGGCTTTCCATGTTTCATGAACTAAATAATCATACACACATATATCACTATCACACAGTCAGAAGCTTGGCTAGGGTATACAGTTCAAACAGACAGAAATTAATAGAGCCTACTCCTGAAGTAGAAGTCACATCGACCAGGCTAAGCCAGTCCTGTAACTTGTGACTTCTATCATTATTCAGAAAGGAGGACAATGACAAGTGGGGGCCCCACTTCGTAATATCCTCACTCAGGCACACAGTCTCAATCACACTTTGAGGTTTATGATAGGCTGAAGCCTTGCAAGACACGACCCTCCCCTGGTGCCATCGGGGGAGAGGGCGTTACACTACCATTGGAGGACCTAATATGTAGTGCCCGTAACTGAGTGGGGGGAGAGACCCTCCCAGTTATTTACAATTACATCTCGAATTCTATCTTATCATAGGACTCGAGGTGTAGTATACCCCACTACCAATGGAGGACCCATTGCGTAGCAGGCAATTATCAGAATTACAGTACCCTCTACCAATGGAGGACCCATTCCTTAGTGGTCAAGATCAGAATCCAAATCAGATAAATACATTATACACTACCAATGGAGAAACCATTGCGTAGTGGCCAGAATCAGATCCAGAATCATAAGCAGAATCAGATAACAGAGATACAACATCTACTACCAATGGAAGACCCATTGCGTAGTGGACAGAATCAAAATTATATAGGTATCATACCTAATACAAGCATGGTTAAACATTCACTCATTTCAAGAGGTCAGCAACATTCATGGTATCATAAGTATGCCATTTCAGTATCATCTTATGAAAGAATCAATCCATGTTCAACATATCGATGCATAGCAGATGTATGATCTACTCAATGACTAAGAAGTCATTATAATTCTTATCATAAATATGCATGTGCAAGGTGAGACATAACTTCCAACTTATAAGGGAAATTTACTTCTTTTCAATTGCTCTTTCAGAGTGAGTATGAACCTCCCTCAATCACAAAATGTATGAAGTTTAATTGAGCATGACCAATTCAGGGCTAATATAGTGTCTTGAGATTCTGAAATGTCATATTGGGGTGTGTTTCATAATCTAGGATATAAACATCAATTTTACATGGAATTTCAATATAATTCCAAAACCAACTTACACGTTAACATTCTTAGCTTTCATGTGATAGTAATTTGAGAGCATTTGGACCCCATTTGGTCCATCAAAATCTTAAAGTAACCGAAGCAATAGTTCGGGAAATTGCTGAGTTTGGTCATAAATGACATATTCTCATAATTTGATGTATAACTCTTGATTTAGAAATAATTGCAAAATGCTTTGAACATATGCATTCAAAAGGACACATAGACATTTCAAATAAAATTGGTTTGAAGAAAAGTGAACCCCATTTGATTATTTACAACTTATGAAAACAAGTACAATATTTCTACGTTTTGTGCAATCTGTCAACAAATACATGACCACATACTTTGAAACACAACTCTCAAATTATATAGAATTTGGACAGGTTAAAACATGAAACTCATAATAAACGCGTGTATCTTTGAAATGGCTATGTTTATGAGTAATTTGGACATCATTTGGCTAAGCAAAACATCAGCACAACAGAAATGATATTTCTGAAATCAGCTGAAATTTGATAACAGTGACATGTACTCACAAACAAAAACATAGCTCTCAATCCGTAAAGAATTTCAACTAAGATTAAACAGAAAAATCACAGTAGAAACAAATAGATTTCATTGAAACTGGTCTTTAACTCATTTTGATGTCTATAAGTCAATGAAAAGTTCAATTTACAGAGCATGAATCTTTCTGGAAAATTGAGAATTTCATACCCAAATTTTGGCACACTTCAAAGAGTGATTAGTAACTTTCAAACTAAAATAGGCATTAATGCAAGGTTATTTTTAGCTTAAACCACATTCACAAGGGTGTTTACCCACCAATTTTTATAGCCATCAAAAATGCCTTTAAGGCTCAATCTATCATGCAAATAAGGGGTACAGTTCTTGAAAATCAGGACTTATTCCAGTATGCTATCATACATGCTCAAGCTTGCATTTAAACAAAAACTATTAAAGCATGGATGCTATAATCCACTTACCTGTTCCAAGAGACCTCCAAGTTTACCCAAGCTTCTAATGGTGGTTGAATGGAAAGCCTTAAAATTCTAAGGCCAAGGAAGGTGGCGTGAGGGAGATGGAGAGAGAGAGGGAGAGAGGGTGTAGCATTTGGAGTGAGGTTGGGGTTTAACATGGGGAGTGAGAGGAGGGGTGGCAGTATGCCACAACTAAGTGGCAAACAAGGGCGGGGGGGGGGGGGGGGGCACGTGGTGAACAACAATACACTATTAATCGAATAAATGGGGAACTTATCCCAAATATCATCCTCGCCTGTGGAAAGCAATACGCTGGAAAAGTTCGAGCCCTAACATCATCCCCCCCTTTAGAGGATTTTGTCCCCAAAATCAGAATTCTGTTAATCGAATAAATGGGGGAACTTATTCTGAATATCATCCTCTCATTCCCAGGTTGACTCATCCCGAGAATGGTATTGCCACAAAACACGGACAGGAGGAATTTCTTTATTACGTAGTATCTGCACTCTCCTATCCATAATCTTAATTGGCTACGCAACATACGTTAAGTCTTCCCTGATCGGAATCTGCTCATATTTCAAGACATGGGATGGGTCCGGTTGATACCTTCTTAACAAGGATACATGAAACACGTCATGAATATGTGCCAACTCGAGTGGCAAGGCAAGCCGATAAGCCATACTTTCAACCCTCTCTAAAATTTCAAAGGGCTCAATGAACCATGGGCTCAACTTTCCCTTCTAGTCAAATCTCAAAACACCCTTAGTCGGTGATACCTTCAAGAAAACTCGATCGTTTACTTCAAACTCGAGGTCTCTTCTTCAATTGTCGGCGTAACGTTTTTGTAGACTCTGGGAGGTCTTAAGTCTTTACCGAATCAAGGCAATTTTTTTTTGAGGTAACTCGAACAATTTCTGGCCCTAACAGCCTTCTCTACGGGACCTACATTTCCTCCCATACAAAGCTTCAAAAGGAATACTGGATTGGAAGCGATTATTATAAGCAAATTCAATCAGAGGTAGATGATCCTCCCAGCTTCCTTTGAAGTCAGTAATAAAAGCTCTCAACATGTCTTCCAGAGTTTGAATTGTTCTTTCTGTTTGTCCATCAGTCTGAAGGTGAAAAGCAGTGCTAAAAGTAAGTCTCATCCCTAGGGATGATTGCAGACTGTTCCAAAATATTGAAGTAAATCTGGTTCCCTGTTGGACACGATACTGAGAGCTGTTCCATGTAACCTCACAATCTCTTTAATCTACAAATGGGCAAGTCTATCCAAGGTATAAGTCGTGCGGATCGGTAAGAAATGAGCTGCTTTAGTCAGCCAATCCACAATGACCCAAATACTATCATGCCCGACACCTATCCTAGGTAAGCCAGAAACAAAATCCATGGTGATGTGCTCCCACTTCCATTCGGGTACTGGCAAGGGTTGCAACCGTCCCGCGAGTTTTTGATGTTCAGCTTTCACCTACTAACATGTCAAGCACTTGGAGATAAATTGTGCCACTTCTCTCTTCATATTATTCCACCAAAAATTTTTCTTCAGATCCTAATACATCTTGGTACTCCCTGGGTGCACAGTATATCAGGAGTGGTGTGCTTCTTCTAACATAGCCCGTCATCATTTGGAACACATATCTGATCCTTGAACTTTACCAGATCATCACTGCTAAAAGAGAAATTATCTCCCCAGCTTTATTTCTTCGAGGAGTTTCATGAAATGAGGATCCTCTTTCTATGCCTTACGAATTTGTTGAAAGAGCTGGGGCTCTAGCCTTATACCAGCGGTCATTCCTACCCCATTTCCAAGGGGCGGATTTGGGAGTCATTCCACTGCATCTTCTATTAATTTCATTTGTCGAACCATCAGATGTGCTATTGATACCACCGGCTTCCGACTCAAAGCGTCGGCTACTACATTAGTTTTGCCCGATTGGTAATTGATGATACAATCATAATCATTCAGTAGGTCCATCCATCTTCTTTGCCTCATGTTCAACTCTCTCGGGAAAAACAGATACTTGAGGCTTTTATGGTCCGTAAATATCTTAACCTAGGCCCCGTAAAGGTAATGTCTCCATATTTTCAAAGCAAAAACTATCGCTGTGAGTTCTAAATCATGAGTAGGGTAGTTTTGCTCGTACGGCTTTAACTGCCTGGAGGCATAAGCTATGACCTTTCCTCGCTGCATCAACACACATCCAAGCCCTTTAAGTGAGGCATCAGAATATACCACAAACTCTTCGTTTCCTTCCGGCAAGGTCAGTATCGGGGTCGTAGTCAGTCTCCTCTTCAGTTCCTGAAAACTCTTCTCACAATCAGCTGACCATACAAAATTCACCTCTTTTTTAGTTAGGCGGGTCAAAGGGAGAGCTATCTTTGAAAACCCTTCAACAAAGCTCCTATAATATCCGGCCAGTCCCATAAAACTGCAGACCTCAGTCACATTTGTCGGTCTTCCCCACTTCAGAACAGATTCAACCTTACCAGGATCAACTACGACCCCGTCCTTAGAAATAATGTGCCCAAGGAAGGATACGCTAGGGAGCCAAAACTCACTCATCCCCAACTTGGCATACAACTTTTCTGTTTTCAGGGTTTGGAGGACCGTTCTGAATTATTGCTCATGCTCTTCCAGGTTTCTTGAATATATCAGAATATCATCTATAACGACCACCACAAAATCATCCAGAAAGGGCCTAAACACCCTATTCATCAAATCCATAAAGACTGTCAGGGCGTTGATTAATCCAAATGGCATTCCCAAGAACTCATAATGGCCATACCGGGTTTTAAATGTGGTCTTAGGGACATCCTCTTCCTTGACCCGCAGTTGATGATAACCCGATCAGAGGTCAATTTTAGAAAATACTTGGGCCCCTTGTAGTTGATCAAAAAGGTCATCAATTTTAGGCAAGGGGTATTTGTTCTTTATAGTGATCTGGTTCAGCTGTCTGTAATCCATACAAAGTCTTACAGATCCATCTTTCTTTTTCACAAACAGGACCGGTGCACCCGAAGGTGACACACTCGGTCGAATGAACTCGTTTCTAATAATTCTTGCAATTGCTCCTTTAATTCTTTCAATTCAGCTAGGGCCATCCTATAAGGGGTTTTAGAGATGGAGGAAAACCAGGAACCACATCTATTTCAAACTCTATCGCTCTGACTGGAGGTAGAGAAGTCAACTCTTTGGGAAAAACATCCGAATACTCCCTCATCACTGATATCTCCTCCAACTTGGACTGGACATCCCGATTCTCCACTGCATATGCCAAATACCCAACACATCCTTTGGCTAATAGGCGGGAAGCCCGAAGGGCCAAGATAAGGTGTATAGGGGAAACATATTTAATACCAACAAAATTCAACTCGGGCAAATTTGGGCGTCTGAAGGTCACAGTTATATCATAACAATTTACTGTAGCATAATACGTGGACAACAAGTCCATGCTCAGAATTACATCAAAATCCTGAATGTTTATCAATATTAAGTCTATAGGCAAAATACATCCTTCAAGCAAAACTTCACAGTGTTTATAAACAGTATCAGTTTCTATAGACTCCCTCATAGGTGTACCAATAACCAATATCCAGTTAAGCAATACAGGTTTAACATTTATGTGGCATGCAAAGTGAGGTGCAAAAAAAGAATGCGTGGATCAAAGGTCAATCAGAATTTTAGCTTCCCAACCACTGACAGGGAGCGTACCTCTGATAACTGAAGTTGATGCCTTAGCCTCTTGCTCAGTGAGAGCAAATACCCGACCTTGAGTCTTGGGTCGGTTTCCATGTTCCCTCACTGGGCAGTCTCTGATTTGGTGGCCCGGCTTGCCACATCTGAAACATGCCCCAGTCTTCCTTCGGTAATAGGCTGCCGAATGATTATCCTTCCCACAGTGTGGGCACGTCGGGCGTCGACACTCTCTTACATCGCCTGGCCATGATTTTTGGATCTTCCTGTCCCTCTGATTTTCTCCTCCCCTAAGGTTCCTCTTAAGTGGTGGGCGAGCTTTCCTCCTCAAATTTCCAAACTAAGCTGGTCTCATCTTCCAGTTTCCCCCAACGCGGGATCCTTCACAGCCCCTTTCTATTTTCATAGCTAAGTCTACCAAAGGGGAGAAAACCTTCAATTTTTTGGATATTACATTCCCTCTTATCTTTGACCTAAGGCCCCTCTCAAACTTATTCGCCTTCTGCGCCTCGGTATTGATGATGTTGGGTGCATCCTTTGATAACTCCGTAAACTTGGCTGCATGCTGTTCCACAGTTAAATTTCCCTGTTGCAGCTCGATAAACTCTACTTCTTTTCTTTCCCGTACTGAATCAGGAAAGTACTTCTCGTGGAAGGCTTCAAGAAAGTTTCCCCAGTTTGCTTCCATTCTTGTTTTTGCCCAGGACTGTTTCATTGAGCCCCACCGGTGCTCAGCGTCCCCTTCTAGCATAAAGGTCCCCAGCCTAACCTTCTGTTTATCTAGGCATTGCAGTACCTCAAATATCTTCTCCATCTTTCTTTTCCATCTTTCAGCCTTATCTACTCCCCCAAGCCCTAAGAAGGTTGGAGGAGCCAACCAACGAAATTTCTCTATCAAACTGCTATCATTTGAGTCAAGAGCAGGAGTAGATGGGGCTGGCATAGCTTCCTTCATCATTTGCATCATAGCCCCTAAATTCCGGACAAACTCCCCGAGGGCATCAATATTTTTGTGACTGGAGCTTATATCATTAGCTCTTATTATCGGCATCTTCAACCTAAAATAGTCGCACCCAATCATCAACTTACACGGAAACTACTCTAAAGACACTTCTACAATTCTTTAAGCCAAGAAGCCTAACTTGGCTGCTCTGATACCATAACAGTCATGACCCCTCTCCCCGACCCCCGCCGTCCCATACCAGAGGGCAACAAAGTGCGAGATCGCAAACATAGAGGTCGCAAATGTCACTCAGGTGGGAGTGGCTCAACGCATAATTTAATTTGGAATCAAATCAAACAAAGAAATAAAGCAAAAACTCATACAAAACAAAATCCAAAACTGAGTTAAACAACACCATTTATATATCTATTCAGACTCCAAAATTTCCTGTTACAACAAGTTCGAGGCACAATAGGCCTGATCACAAAATTTTCAGAATTTTTCAAAATACAATTTCACACATCCACCAAGCACCTATCGTCAAAAGAGTCACCAACAGGAACTTTAAGCTTCAAAAAGACTGCAACCACATTCCAGTTGTCCACACTAGGCTATCAGATCTCACTCTACACTGAGGGGAAAAGAGTGGTTTGAGCTAAACGCTCAGTAAGCGAATTCAGCACCCTTGCATTCCAACCTAGATGCACTCCTAAAGGATAACAGACCCACAACTATCACAGTACATGCAAGATCATATAATACAATCATACACTAATAGATACAGACAGAGTGAGCAGAAAAAGTTCAGATCTCAAGGCTTTCCAGGTTTCATGAACTAAATAGTCATACATACATATATCACTATCACACAGTCAGAAGCTTGGCTAGGGTATACAGTTCAAACAGACAGAAATTAATAGAGCCTACTCCCGAAGTAGAAGTCACATCGACCAGGCTAAACCAGTCCTGTAACTTGTGACTTCTACCATTATTCAGGAAGGAGGACAATGACAAGTGGTGGCCCCACTTCGTAATATCCTCACTTAGGCACACAGTTCCAAGCACACTTTGAGGTTTATGATAGGCTGAAGCCTTACAAGACACTATTCTCCCCTGGTACCATGGGGGGAAGGGGCGTTACACTACCATTGGAGGACCTAATATGTTGTGCCCGTAACTGAGTGGGGGGAGAGACCCTCCCAGTCATTTACAATTACATCTCGACTCATATCCTATCATAGGACTCTAGGTGTAGTATACCCCACTACCAATGGAGGACCCATTGCATAACAAGCAATTATCAGAGTTACAGTACCTTCTACCATTGGAGGACCCATTGCTTAGTGGTCGGGATCAGAATCCAAATCAGATAAATACATTAGACACTACCAATGGAGGGCCCATTGCGTAGTGGCCAGAATCATAACCAAAATCATAAGCAGAATCAGATAACAGATATACAGCATCTACTACCAATGGAAGACCCATTGCGTAGTGGACAGAATCAGAATTATATAGGTATCATACCTAATACAAGCATGCTTAAACATTCACTTATTTCAGAAGGTCAGCAACATTCATGGTATCATAAGTATGCCATTTCAGTATCATCTTACGAAAGAATCAATCCATGTTCAACATATCGTTGCATAGCAGATGTATGATCTACTCAATGACTATGAAGTCATTATAATTCTTATCATAAATATGCATGTGCAAGGTGAGACATAACATCAAACTTATAAGGGAAATTTACTTCTTTTCAATTGCTCTTTTAGAGTGAGTATGAACCTCCCTCAATCACAGAATGTCACTGTTATGAAGTACAAATGACTCATAACCACAACCATTTGAACGATACATGATAACCACAGTGTCTGTCATTTGTACTTCATAACAGTGAGTCAAATCTGCTGAAATTTGATAATAGTGACATGTACTCACAAACAGAAACATAGCTCTCAATCCGTAAAGAATTTCAACTAAGATTAAACAGAAAAGTAATAGTAGAAACACATAGCTTTCATTTAAACTAGTTTTTAACTCATTTTTAGGTATATAATTCAATGAAAAGTTCAATTTACAGAGCATGCTTCTTTCTGAAAAATTACAGAATTTTCTACTCAAATTTTGGCACACTTCAAAGAGTGATTAGTCACTTTCAAACTATAATAGCCATTAATGCAAGGTTATTTTCAGCTTAAACCACATTCACAAGGGCGTTTACCTACCAATTTTTATGGCTAACAAAAATTCCTTTAAGGCTCAATCTATCATGCAAATAAGAGGTACAGTCCTGGAAAATCAGGGCTTATTCTAGTGTGCTATCGTACATGCTCATGTTTGCATTTAAACAAAAACTATGAAAGCATGGATCCTATAATCCACTTACCTGTGCCAAGAGACCTCCAAATTTACCCAAGCTTCTAATGGTGGTTGAATGGAAAGCCTTAAAATTCTAAGGCCAAAGAAGGTGGCATGAGGGAGAGGGAGAGGGAGAGAGAGAGGGCGAGAGGGAGGGAGGGTGTAGTGAGGGAGAGGGAGAGAGAGAGGGAGAGAGGGTGTAGCATTTGGAGTGAGGTGGGGGTTTAACATGGGTAGGGAGAGGAGGGGTGGCTGCATGCCACAACTAAGTGGAAAACAAAGGGGGGGGGGGGGGGGGGGGGCACGTGGTGAACAAGGGAGAGGAAAAAGAAGGAAAAGAGGTAGTCCCTTGGACTACCCTATTTAATTGTGCATGGTGGTAACACATCACGCACTATTTTCCACGCGTGGCGTTTCTCCTGTGTCGTCTACTCGCCTGTGAAAAGCAATACGCTGGAATATTTTGGGCCCTAACACAAGCTGACCTCCATCCTTGGGCCACAATCCCTGCTCCAGCTCATAGACATGGCCCTCACCTATTCAAAAAGAATGGGGCAGTCCAGGTCTCAGGCTCGGTTCTGGAATGAGTTCCACAGTCGCCTCAAGATCAAGCAAAAAAGAGGCCTGCAGATCTTGACCAAGGAAACCTCCAAGTCAGTCGAGGTCACCACCACTGATGACCTCCTGCCATGTAATCCCTTCTTCCCTGTTCAAACTCCAATGCCTGAGCAAGTCCAGGAATATTGTTCGACGATGACCACCTAGAAGTCACGGTCCCAAGACCGTCAAGAACTGGTCCTCACAAGATCGGCATACACAACCCGAGTCCAGTCGAGGCAAGCTGAGCCCCTCCAGACTGACTTGCCACACATGACTCGCCAGCCTCGGCAGTTCGCTACATCACCTGACTCTGACTTCCCAGGATAAATGGTCAGTGTCATGGTGATCAATGACCCGAACGACTCTCAGGATGAGCGAATGAACCAGTTTGAGGAAATGATGCAAGCCATCCTCAAAAAGATGGAGCCCCTAAAGGCCTCTAAGTCCCCTTCTTCGTCTGATTCCCCGACCTGTGAGGACACAGCTCCTAGACAGACTTCCCCTCCTGTCTCCCAAGACAGCTCCTCTTCTCTTGGGGTCTACCAAATCGACATAAATGATATGGTGGCCCATAGCCTCAAGGACAAGGTCCCGGGCATGCAGGAGACGCCACTCTACTAAAAGTCATATCCTTCGTACATTGACCAGGTGTCGTTTCCCCTGAACTACCAAAAAGGGAAACACCCCTAGTTCAATGGTTCCACGTCTCCTCACCAGCATACGACCGACTTTCAAGAGGCTTGCCGAGAGACGGCAACTGTCGGATGTCTCCTCCTCCACCAATTCGTTAGGACTCTTGAAGGTCCAGCCTTCTAGTGGTATGCTCGGCTGCCGCAAAACTCGATACACACTTGGCTAGAAATAGAGCAGTTGTTCTACTAATGCTTCTATGAAGTCCAAAGGAACGTTGAAACCATCGAGCTCCTCACCTTGATGCAAGACCCTGGTGAGCCGGTTGACAAGTTCATCACCGGATGGAGAGAGTTGGCAGCCTTTAACACCACTCCCATGACCGAGAAGAAAGGAGTCTAGACCTGCATACGAAACATGCTTCCCAAGATCTCCCTACATGTCGAGGCATCCAATCCACCCTCCATGTCAGAAATCGTCTCTAAGGCAGTTCGTATCAAGGGATTGTTCAACCACCACGACATCCCTTGTCAGCAATCCTTCAGCTAAAACTCTCGCTCCAGCAATCGGGGTAATCAAAAGGCAGTGATCAGCGTGGCTGTCACTGTGGCTACCATCAAAGGTGCTGCTCCCCAAACTCTTGACCTCTCTAAAGCACAGACGTCTCAGACCCGGGGCAAGCAGTAGTCCTACAGTGTGGTCTCGCCTCCTAAAAACAGTAAGTGGAATGACTACTGGACCCAGCACAAGAATAAGGTTTACGCCTTTGACACGGAGTGGACCCCTGTACTGCTCCAACTGCTGTTAGAACAAACATGATCAAGCTGCCAGAGGTCACCACTGTAGAGTCGCCGGGGCAAGGGTCGAATAAGAAGTATTGCGCCTATCATAGGAGAGTAGCCCACCCCACTCACGACTGCTACAAGCTCAACGACAATATCGAGGCCCTTATCAACAAAGGCCAGATAAAGCTTGAACAGTTGAAAAGGCATTCGGGGTGGCTGAGGCATCTCACATAGTAACGATCCAAGAGGACAACGAGGCACCCACAATGCTTTGTGCATTTTTCTCTATAATGCTCGAAGAAGGGATCGCCACCCCAAAGCCGACAAGGCAGCCTAAGTTCCTTCCTTCAAGGACCAAGAACCTCTGGTGCATGTACCAACAGACCAAGAACCTCTGGTGCACGTACCATCAGCTAGTGCACTGGCTTCCATAAACTCTTGGTAAAAAATATGCAACAGTGTCAGGAAGTTCAGGGCAGCTCGGCAAGACACCCTCAGGTTCCTCTTCTACCTGTGCAAGAAGACCCCCTGATGCAAGCCCAGCAAAATACTGAGCAAGACCCCCTGCAGGCCCTTTTTGAGGCAATGCTCCAGTAGGGTCTTTTCACCCCCAAGTTAGTCCGACAACCTAAGTGTCATACCCGGGGCACGAAAAAACTTTGGTGCCCCTATCACCAAATGTGGGGTCACGAACTAAACGAGTATAGTGGGTTCGAGACCATAGTCGCAGAGAAAGTCCAGTAAGGCCACATCGTCTGTGAGGTTCTCTCAGTACACGTTCAAGCCCTCGCTCCTATTCAAGAGGAAGCTCCGCTACAAACCCGTCTTGAGCATGCATTGGACCTTTCAGAGCCCTCGGCCTCTCAACCTTGGGAAGTCTACCATAGGCAATGTAGGCTAAAATCCCTAAAACGTGAGGCAGTCTACCACGCTAGGGCCACTCACCATCTTGATAGGGAAGTCCCAACACCCCCTCAGGGATCTCGAAGGAGATGGCGAGCACCTAGGTCAGCCCACCGAAGTTATCATCCTTCTTAGCCACTAGTAGATGAAGAATTCCTCAGGACCCTTTTTCTGCTACCGACCTTCCTGGACTTCATCCCAGGCGCAGCTCACCTCATCTTATCGTCCAATCAAGCAGATGGCCTTGAGTTATCAATATCTTAGGAGTCAGCCAAAATGGGTGACGATGTTGAAAGCACCCCACAATGGTCAAAGTTGGGGAATGACCTTAAATACCCCTTGCAAACGTCCTTTTCCAGCAACGATGTAAAAATGTACCCGAAACGTTCTAATTCTTCTTCTCCTTCCCCCTCCTCTATTCCTTTTGAAGGTACAACTCAACGGAGCCTAGATTTTGACACTCTAAGCAAAGAGTTCGGAGGCACCAACCTCACCACACCGCAGCAAGAACACCTCAGAGAAATACTAGCCCAGGCTGCAGGATTCTTGACAGCCACCGATGCCCTGGCAAATGGGCGAAAACCGAACCACCTTTGAGCTCCTGCTCTCACAAGGCCTGTCTCATGATCCAAGTACATGAGGCGTTGCCCTACTCAGGTCAAGTACCGATTGAGCCCAATCATGAGGTCATAGACCCCCGGCTTAAAGTCGACCCTTCCATCGCCTAGACCAGCTAGAGACCAGTGCTCTCCCCCGTTGTGCCCCTCCTAGAGGCCGAGATGTCAGGATCATGGTGGCAACATTAGAGATCAAAGAAAACCCTTGTGAATCCCCCGATAAGGAACTCTAGGAAGTTCTCGAAGAGTGGGAAGAGGGCGGATAGGCTACTACTGATGAGCTTGAAGATACCAACCAGGGGGATGCGGTCGACCCAAGGCCAACATTCATCTCAGAAAAGATGTCCCTGGAAGAGAAAAAAAGTTATATCTCCCTCCTTTGAGAAAATCGAGACGTCTTCGCCTAGCATTATCATGAGATGCCCGGTTTAGACCCCCTGATTGTTGTCCATCTCCTCGGTATTGATCCAACCATGAAACCCATGAAGCAAAAATCAAGAAGGTTTAGGCCCGACCTCGAGATGCATATCGATGCTGAGGTGAACAACCTTAGGGAAGCTGGATTCATACATGAAGTCAAATACCAAAGATGGTTGGTGAATGTCGTCCCAATCAACAAGAAGAACGGCCAAATCAGGGTCTGCATCGACTTTCATGACTTGCAATTTGTCTGTCCCAAGGACGATTTCCCCCTGCCATTCACTGAGATGCTGGTTGACTCCACGAGCCATTGCCAAATCTTCTCCTTTATGGATGGTTATTTTGGTTACAACCAAATCAGGATGACACCAAAGGATGAGGAGGCCACTATGTTCTTGACTCCAAAAGGTGTCTTTTACTGCACTGTGATGCCTTTTGGGCTAAAGAATGCTGGCACCACGTACCAGTGAGCCATGACAACCATCTTCAAGGACATGATTCATAAGGAGCTCTAGTGTTATGTGGATGATTTGGTGGTACAGTTTGAAACAAAAGCTACTCACGTGCAAGACCTTAAAAAGGTGTTTGAGCGGCTACGATGTCACCAGCTCAAGAAAAACCCCTTAAAATGTGCCTTCAGCATACGCTTAGGACAATTCTTAGGATTTATCGTGAGATACCGTGGGCTGGAGATCTAGCCAATCAAAATCAAGGCAATTCAAGTTATGCCACCTCCTACAACTCTCCATGAGCTGCGGTCTCTCTAAGGAGTACTCGCCAACATTCAGAGGTTCATTTCAAACTTTTCAGGGGGATGCAGACCCATTTCACACCTCCTGACGAAGGACACTCCCTTCATATGGGATCAAGTGTGCCAAGCTGCCCTCGAGTACATCAAGAAGTACTTGTTGAATCCACTAGTACTCTCTACGCCAGTGTTAGGAAGGCCTCTCATCCTATACGTGACCCTACTTAACAAGTCACTCGGGGCACTCCTGAAGCAAAACAATGATGGAGGGAGAGAGACAGTGCTCTATTATCTCAGCCACAGAATGTAAGGGGCCGAGAAGAATTACCCTCCCATGGAAAAAATGTGCCTAGCCTTGATCTTTACAGTACAGAAGCTCCACCATTACTTGCTCGGCCACGAGGTCAAGTTAATCTCCAAGGCAGGCCCAGTCAAGTTCCTTATGTCCAAGCCATGCTTGTCAAGACGTTTGGTTAAGTGGGCACTATTGCCGATGGAGTTCGATAGCACATATGTACCACAGAAGGCAGTTAAAGGTCAAGCCCTAGCAGACTTCCTTTCGGCTCACCCCTACATCAAGCTCTCTTCTCTTTTTTATATTTCACCAAACTCTACACTTCATCACTTTCTCATATGAACGTGCATTGCCCTAAGACAAGGCTGGGTCCCTTCGACCCACTTGTCTTGCACTCTGTAATCGACACACAATCGGATCTTCCTATCTTTCTTGGGTATGACCACGATGTTGGCCAACCATTATCAGTAATTGAACTTTGCCTTGAGCAGTTTGTCAATTTCTTCTTTAATTTTGAGCATAAAGTGGGTCTTTTGATGACGGAGTTTCTGCCTTATAGGCTTTGCCCCTTCATTAAATATTAGGTGATGTTGCACCAATGTGGGATCTCGCTCTGGAATATCATCATATGACCAGGCAAAGACATCGCGATGTTCCTTGAGAAAGGAAATCACATTTCCCGCTCCTCAGAAGATAAGGAGCTATCAATCTTGGTTAACCTTGGGTCCTTCTCAATTCCTAGGTTTACGTCAATCCTCTCTTCGATGATAGCCCTTCGGTTACTATCGAACCTCTTCTTGAATTGCTCAACATGGGAAGTAAGTTCCTCAGGTTGAGAGATTTCTTCAGACTCTTGACTCTCTTGATCTTCATCTAGGTCATTCAATTCATCATCTTGGGCATTATGCACCGTTATTGGGCTATCTTGAGTGAGCACCATTTTTTAAATTTTTTTCATTATTATCAACTTTATCATGTTTTGAATTTTCCACGATTTTTGAAATGTCGTAAGAGGTGTCCCTTATGGGACTCGCGAGAGAAAAGTTGGGGACCGAACGCTTAGGGTAGTTAGATGGCCACCCCGCACCTATCCGATTTTTGGCACCGGGACTTGAAGCTGCCACTCATATGCTTCTAGCGATTCTCAAGATAAATGAATCATCGACCAATTCTATCCCTAGGTTGGTGTTGGTGGATGAGCACCCTTGGTTGTGTTAGAGCCAACTGTGCACACCTCCTCTAGATCCAGGTCAGCAAATAGGTCTTCAATTCTTAGTCCTTGTGTGTGCTGAGATGTGGAAGAGGAACTATCCCCTGTTGGGGAATCAATGATCACCTGTGCCCATTTTGAGGGACGGGCATTGAGAGGATCGAGGCTTTGAATGCCTCTGGATACAAACCTTGGATAGCTTGAAGGCTTCATCCGGCTTTGAAATAAAGTGAGAGAACACCCGAGTCCTCTTTGATCCCAATTTTCAGTTTTGGCTTGGGGTGATTCAGAAATCACCTCCGTTACGCCTTGCCCTTGACTCCCCAAGCCTTGGCCTGGATGGAAGCCTTGGGAGAGGAGTATGTGCTAAGCTTCGAGGGACCCGAGACCGTGTCAATGTTGGCATTGGATAATGTCCTCCATCGATGTAGATGTTTGCAAAATTTGAGGAACAGGTTTGCCAGCATCTAGAGGTAAGGTGGCACAATCAACTTGCTCGAAGGAAGTGACTGAGATTTCTCCAAGCTCGGCCTCTACGGCTAACTTCCCGTTATGTATGCTAGAATTGGAATAGGAAGGGGGTTCAGCACATACCTTCGCGATGCCATTTTTAATCAAAAAATTGAGGCATTGATGCAGTGCTGAGGCCACTACGAGGTTGTCATGTAGCCATGGTCTGCCTAGCAGCATGTTGAATGAGGTTTTATGTCTAAGACATGATAATAGGACCGATCTTAAGTGTGAGAGGCAATATGCCTTCAGCTTGCCTCTTGGTCCTGTTGTATGCGGCGATAGTTAGTTGGAACAGCTTGAAGTCATCTAGGTTTAGTTGGAACGGCTTGAAGTCATCCAGGCTTTTACCTATCTGCTTCACCATTTTCATAGGGTATATATTTAGGGATGCCCCATTATCAACCAACACTCTCCTTATCTCATATCCTTTCATGAAAATAATGATATGAAGAGGCTGGACGTGAAAGCGATTGACAATAGTCGAGATGTCATCATTCGTGAATATGATTGGCGTTGGTGTCATTAGTTCGTTGATCATCCCACATAACTCATCTGGTTGTATGTTACTCAAGATGTGGGTCTTAGCAAGAACCTTTTCGATTTGCGATCTATGTGCCGACGAATTTACAAGCAGCTCCAAGATGGAGATTTGAGCCTGGATCTTCTCGAGATGAGTCGGTAGATCATAAGAGGTTATGGATCCTTGAGTTCTTTCATTAGGTTCATGATCCGCAACCCCTGCTGGTGGTTTGGCTACGGAAGTGGCTCCCATTCTTTCATCAAGAGTGTCCGCCATCAATTGGATGGGTTTGAACACTCGACTGCTTCGGGTTAAGGAATCAACTTTGCCAACCTGGAGCTCACACAGTGGCTCCCATTCTTTCATCGGAGCTCCCGTTTCTTTGGTCATTGTGGCCATATTTTTGGGGAGAGGGTTTGTGAAGATACCTATCTTTTGAGTAGGTTCTTCAACAGGTTGATTTCTAGGTCCGACGATGATGTCGTCTCTATTAATCAACCCTTGAATCACCCGCTTTAAGTAAAAACAATTTTGGGTATCATGGGCATGGTTTTTATGCCACTTGCACCATATGTTCTTATCCTTACCTCAAATGGTGGTTCAGATGGTTGCAGGAGTTGAACCGTGTTCTTCTTCAAGAGTAACTCCAACACTTTTTCTAACGGTTCTTGGTGAGGAGTGAAGTTGTCCTCTCGCCTTCAATTGTTATTTTGAGCATTAGCTTTAGGCTGACCCCTGCGATTTTGATTACTATTATTGTGTTGGGTGGCTAAACCCTGAGTCGGTCCGTTAATGACAATTTCATTAACCTGACCGAAAGATTTTCCCTTATCGTTGCTCTTATTTTTATTCTAGGGAGTCATGATGGGTTTGTTATCGAGCTTATTACTGAGGGGTTTCCCTCTCGCCCTTTCATGTCGTGCCACCCGCTCGATCATTGAGTCGAAGCAGTGGGGGATAAGACCTTGGCAGCAAAAGGTCCTGTGTTCGGGAGCAGCATTCTCCAAGGCCATAGAGATTTTGGTTGGGTTTGTTAATGGGCATTCTACAACCCGAACTGCCGCCTCGCTGAATTGACCAAGGAAATCCTCGAAGGATTCTCTTGGATTTTTCTTCGTTGCACTGAGCTCGCCTAGGGAGAGAGATCTTGGTGTCGACCCATGGTAATGAGAGACGAACTGGTTGAACATTTCGTTTGGAGTTAGGTGTGGTTGAGCAGTCATTATTCTCCGATGCCAGTTTAAAGCCTCACAAGTCAAAGTTTGTGAAAACAGGGCCTTCAACTGGTTAAGCTTGTCTCGCAAGGCTCGAACGGAGAGGAGGTACACATTGACGTGAATATCTGAGTCACTCTTCTCATTGAATTTGTTTTTAAACTCTGGGAGGAAGGTCTTCCATGCCTCCAAGGGTCTCTTGAACATATGACTTTTGGGGTAGAATATCATGCATGCCCATTCTTACGAGCATATCCTGCATCACTGTTAAAGTGCCTTATTGTTGAGTATTTGGTGTGACAGTAGGCCCACCTATCGGTGGGTTCCCAAGTGTAGATTGGTAAGTTGAGATATGGGGTAGATGTGGGCCTGTATGGGCCTGAGGTTGACAAGTCACGGTCACCGGGACAGTTTGATACATTTGTGCATGAGGGGCATACTGACCTATAGGTGTCACTATCGATTGCGGAAATGGCACAGTTTGTTGGACCGGGTGAACTAAGGGGGCCGATTGAAGAATTGGCTGACTCGGTTATGCTTGGGGTTTGACCAGTGAGTTGGGGCATGAACACTGTGACGTAAGTCAACCAGACTTTTAAGGGCAACTTGGACGTCAATCTCGCCTAAGGGATGATCTAAATTGATGCCTCTTCTCCGTACAGTGTTAAGAACATCGTGAGCGGTACTGTGGTGGCTCGAGGTTGGAGTGGATCTCCTAGACCTAAGTGGGTCTTGGGTCTAAGACCGCTGCATCTCGGAGTTATCTTGGTTCGAGTTGTGGGAATTGACGTTAGATGCCACATGAACTTCTTCCCTCGCACTATTCCTGCTTTGTTTGCCTAAGGTCAGATAGCTCCAACTGTGGCTACGTAAGGTTCCCTGTAGGACAATTCCTGACCGAACACCCTAGCTATTCAATGTTTTTAGGGTGGAGCCAACTTTTCGGACCATACAGAGCTCAGGGTTAGGAGTGGATCCTTGGGACTTGGATTCTAATTGAAGACCTGAATGATAGATAATGGATTGGCCCAAGTTCTGGCCTTAATCCCAAGGGATTGCGGCATTCTGATCCATAGGTTTGGGAAGGTTCAGTTTAGAGTCCGCTGTGGGGCGATTACCATAATCTCTTTGGGTAACTGACATGGTGATTGCCCTTGGCAGGGTTCTAGAATCGGACTTGGGTAAGATCTAGACTCGACAGTCTAGGGTAGACGTAACCTGATTTAGGGGCCAACCTTGACTAAGACCTAGGAGAAGATTAGAGTAGAACCTAGACTTGCTAGACTCAATGGGTTCTGGTTCGGACCCTAAATTAGGGTAAGCCTAATCTAGCTCTAGAGGCAACTCTACGCTTAGACCTAGGCTAAAACCTAGACTAAGATCTAGACTAGATGGTGCTTAGTCTCGGCTCAGACCAAAGGTGGGTCTAGGTTCGGACCAGGGTGTGAGTCTGGTTCAGACCTGGATTGAGCTGGGTGCAAGCTTCCGCTTGGACCTAGAGGGTTTTGCAACGCAGATCGGATGTGGACCCAGACTAGATCAAGATTGAACTAAGAATGAGCCTTCGGCTCGAACCAAAAAGGGGGCCTAGGTTAGGACCTGGGCAAGGCTGGGTACAAGCCTGGACTTGGACCCAAAGAGTTTTAATGATCAGACCAGGTGTGGACCTAGACTGGATCAAAGATGAGCTCGGAACGAGCCTTCGGCTCTGACCAAGAGGGGGCCTAAGTTCAGACCTGGGTGTGAACTTGGTTCGAACCTGGCAAGGCTAGGTACAAGCTTGGGCTTAGACCCAGAAGCTTCAGCTCGAACCAAAAGTGGGTCCGGACTGGAATCTAAGATTAACCGATCAGGAATAAGCAAGCAAGCACATGAAACATTTGACTTAGTCTGATTATGGGTAGTCTTGTCTTGAGAGTGATATAGATCCCCACGTAGGTCCTGGCCTCCTGTTATAGGATGTTCACTAGGTCCTACTATACGTGGAGTTGCTTTGAAGCAAAGGATTACGAATAGGCACTCACAGTTAAAGTTACGCGAATCCCAACCGCCTCAGCTCTCAATGCTAGGTTCCCCTCAGGCCGTTAATGTGGATTTTCAAAAAATTTGTTTTCCAGTTTTTCGAGATTCCTGGTTGGTGTGTGCTAGAGTGTGTAAAGAAGCATGAAAATGAAAATAAAGTCAAGCACACAGGCACACAATAAGAAAGAAAACAAGTGAGTGCTCAGCGTTGATCGAGCCTAGCGATGCGCGCAGCGAGGCGAAACTCGCTCAAGGCACAATATAGATGGAGGGGTGAGGAACGCCTACAAATGTGTGGTCAAAGCAGAGAAACTAGGCACAGTTCGTGCTAAGTCGAGTGTGACCCGAGTCGAGGATAACTCGAACGGGACACGGTTCAGGGAGGGTGCAAGCAACCCTCAATCGGTTTTTTTTTTTTGATAATTTTTTTTATCTTTTTTGAGTTTGATGAAACGCAGTTAAACTAAGCATGATAAAATCAGGGAAAATAGGAATTCAGTCAAAATTAACAACCTAAAATAAAAAATAAAAAGTCAGGAGCAAGACAGACTTATCTAAAGCAAAACATTTCTTTATATTTTTAAAAATTTATTTTAAGCAAAAAAATAGTGAAAAAGCACAAAAAAGGCTCTAGAACAGGCCTGTGGGGTCCCAAAAATTTTCTGGGACCTCTGTGATAGGGCGGCACGGGTTGTGTCACCTAAAAAAATAAAAATGTTTTTTTTATTTTTATCTTATTGGTCTTGATGAAATAAGGCTACTGAAACTTGTAGAAGCAGAAAAATCAGAATTTTTGATGAAATAAAATTAAAACAAAGTGAAACAGAGAAACATAAGATAGAACATACCTGTATCAAGCAAAATATTTTTTTTGGTATTTTTAAAAATTTTATTTTGCTTTGAATTTTGTGAACAGCCATAAAAGAGACCAAGGACCCCGCCTGAAAAATTTCAAAGACTTTTGAACTGGGTGACGGGGGGAACCAGAGAGCGTTTCACCCTAGACCTGGGCGACACGGTCCGTGTCACCATGGCGGCACGCCCTGTGTCGTCTAGGCGACACGCTCAGTGTCGCTGGGGCGACACGCCTTGTGTCACCCAAAATAATTATTATTTTTATTTTTTATATTTTTTATTGTTGATATTGATAAAATAAACTTACTTTAAAATTGTAAAAATAGCAAATAAAATATTTTTTGATGAAAATAAATTAAAATAATGCGACAGGGGGGGACTGTAGATCTAACAGAAAAACTATTTTTTTGTATTTTTAAATATTTTATTTTAACCATAAAATTTGGGAACAGTCACAAAATAGTACCTAAAACATGCCTGCAAAGTTTCAAAATATTATGAGATTTTTGAAATTTTGATGCTCGAATCACGCTCGATTTGCCCCATGGTGGGCGCCAAACTGTTTACCGTGAAAAATCAGAGAGATCTGAGGAGGTAGATCACTATGATCTGACACTTTAAACTGGTTAAAATGAAATGAAAAAGCAATGGTAGAGAAATTGGGAACAATTGAATTCAGATATGAGATCAGATCTGCCCAGAAACGAGTAGATCTGCTCTCAAATCTGTGGCGGAGCCAGCGTGATCCAAAGAATTTCAAAAAATGATTTTCAAAACAATATGTAGATCAAAATAAAATAGAGAATAGTAAAAGAAGAAAAGGAAAAAGAGAAGAGAAAATACCGGGCCAGGCTAGTTGGCCCAGGATACCCGAGCCCTCAAGGGCTCGCCCGTATCAGAACCGGTACCTTTTGCCATTCTGATTCAGATATTGATCGGTAAGTATCTATGGTGTGAAGGCTTTGATTTAGGGTTTTGTGTCCTAAGGTCTGTGTCTTAAGGGATCTGGGGTTCCTCTCAGGGGGTTAAGTTTTCCTGACTCAATTTTCAGGGTTTTCTCTCCGTCTCTCCCTCAGGTTTTCCATGTCTATATCTACTATTTCATTTCCTTTGCTAGGGTTTTTCTCTCTCTAGCATGTTGTATTTTTCTCTTCTTCCCTATTTCTCTCTCCATCCCCCCTCTAAATGGTCCCGAAAAGATGCTAAAAGGGGGGGGGGGGGGGGGGGGGGGAATTTGTTAGGGAGAATATCCTCCCATAACCAACCAGCAAACTTAGTCGAAAGTCAAAAACGCATTTTTGAGGGTTCCGAATCTCGGGTTGCATCGCCCAAACCAAAAATTATCAAAATTCAATTTTTTTTTTCTTTTTTTTTTTTTTGTTTTTTCTTTCTTCCTCAGCCTCTTGTGAAGCTCTCAAAGAAAATTTGGGTCAAAACAAAGTTTTTTACTATTTTTAATGATTTTTTTGGTAAAACAGGGCATTTACAGAAATTTGGGTCAAACAAGGTTTCTGTAGGATTTTGGGCAGGCCAATTGGTTCCGAATCACAAGGTAGGCTATGTGTACTATGGATTTGAGTTTACTAGATTAACTGTAGTCCTAAGGGTTCAAGAAACCACAGAATTTGTCAGATTTAAAATGAGGTGTCTACAAGATGAAGGGAAAGGAAAGAGAGAAAAGGAAAGGGAAGATTAGGAAAAAGAGATAAGATTAAGAAAGAGGGAGAATGAAAGAAGAAAGAGAGCAGAGAGAACAGGGGAAAGAAGGGAAAGAGAGACATGCACCATAGTACCTAATGCCGTGCATGTTTGAGAAAGAAGATAGACAAAAAAAACAAAAAGAGGAGCGAGAAAGAAGGAGAGAATAGGAGAGAAAAAGAAAGAAAGAGAGAAGAGAAGAGAAAGAAAAAAGAAGAGAGAGAAAGAAAGAAGAGGAGAAAGAAGAGAGGAGGAGAGAGAAAGTTACCTTCACCGAGGAGGACCAGACTTTTCTTCTCTCTCCTCTCTCTATCTCCTAAACGTGGCCCTCAATCTCAAAACTTAACTCTGAATTTTATTCATCAATTGAAGGGCCCTTACAATGAAGTATAGCATGTTCTATATAGACTTGGGCCCAAACATGGGTGGATGCCAAAAATCTAACTTAATTGATGATAATTACAATTTTTTTGAATTAAAAAAATATAAAAAATGGGGCAAAATGATGATTTTGCCCCTACCCATCAATACACAAAATTCTAAAATAGTCCCTATTGCAACCATGGAACGTGTTCAATTTTTCTAGGCTGATACGGGGTTGCTCTAGCACCTGTTTGACCAAAATATGATCACTTTCTTGTTGGGGTCGGCATGACGATCAATTTGATACTAATTTAGAGTCACAGTTCGTGTTTTTAAGCCATGATCACGTGGCTTGAAATTTACACGAATCTTGGAAACTACGGATCGATAGTGTACTCGTTTCTTGATGTATTGTCTTGGTTTCTTTGCTGAACTGCACTGTGCATGTCGCCACGATCGCGTTGTAACAAATGTAGCTCGATTTTGTGCCTGAACGAAGATTTCGCGATTTTGGGATTTTGGCCGGAACTTGGATTTCGACAGCAAGAATTCTATAGAAACTTTAACATCTTCGTACGCCATATCTTAATGTTCATCATGCGCGAAGTTCGAGATAGACATAGCCTTGGACCTTATGCACGCAACGCAACTGGTTTCGCATCGATAGGGTTTGCGAGAGTCGTGATATGGCCGCTTGAGTGAGTCGTGCTACTGCTGATTTTTTTGCAACCTTGATCACGAATCATCATCTTCTCTTTAGCTTTTCTCCCTTCTCGAACGTCGTCACGAGACGTGCCACATATCAAAACGCTCGTCGTCACGAGACGAACACGCTCGCCAAATTTGAGCGTGATCCGACTGGACACTAGGGAGATATGGGTCTTCAAAGTTGTTGGTTGTAACTATGAATACCAGTCTCCTTTAGTGAAGATTGGTGCAGGGAGGGCACACGGGAATAGCATGCGGCCTCTCTTTTTTCGATCTTTCACCTATAACTTTGTCCTGGAACATTTGTTTAAGCCTAAACTTGACCCCTAGGGGTTTTCAATAGTTTTGGATCCAATGGAAATGGTCCTACAACCATTTGATGCTACAAAAATAGGGTTACAGTTACAGGGTCCGTTTCAGGGTGCTAGAGGCTGATTTTTCCGAAACTGTTTCTTTGTCTGCACTGCCTTAGACATGTGGGATTGTGATGAAACTAAGCTGGTGTCCTTTTGAAGTATTTAGGAACATTCTCATCCATTATGAGGAAATTCTGATTCCGTAAAAAATTCCACTATAAATCAGAGCTTTATTGACTAGCTTCTCTTTTATTCCTCATCAGGAACCCAAGGAGCTGAAAAATGTCTTCAAACAGCTTGCCCCACCGAATGTTGTGCTTCAAAAGAAGCTAGAAGGGCAACATTCAAACAAATTTCTTTGGTTTTATTACTTTTTTCTTCCTAGCCACAGGACCACGTGAATGTCGAGGAGATATCCATGCAATGCCGTCACTAGGATGCTCTGACTTTGGGATGCATTTGTCACAGGTCCATCTGTGGATACTTTGGGGGAGAAGAAACTTTTGATGGATCCTATCAAAATCCACACCCTCTCGTGGACTGTTTGTGAGGTGGAAGGATTAGTATTTTAGATCCTCACCCTATCGGACGCTACCTGTGGCGGCCTTGTGATGATAACTGGGCTACGTGTTCACCTAGAACCGAAGAAGGGATGTTGATTGGGCTACGAGTTCACCCAGATGAAGGAGAAGAAAAGAGAGGGATAGATGAAGAGAAAAAGAGAGAGGAAGAGAGAAAGAGAGACATGCACAGCGCTGCCATTACCGTACATGTTCGGAGAGAGAAGAAGAGGGAAAGAATGAAGAGGAAGAGGGACACACATGGCACTGCCACTGCCGTGTAATTAGAAGAGAGAAGAAGAGAAAAAGAGAGATGTGCACGCAGGTGCTGCCACTACCATGCATGTCATGAGAAGAGAAGAGAAGAAGAAAAAGAGAGATGGGTGATAGAGAGAGAAATAGATAAAGAGATAGAAGAACAGAGAGAGAAAGGGAAAGAAAGAGATAGAGAAATAAAGAAGAAGACAGATAGAAGGATAGAATGAGAAGAAGAGAGAGAAGAATAGACAGAGAAATAGAGAATAAGAGAGATAGAAGAATAGAGAGAGAAATAGATAAAAAGATAGAGAAATAGAGAAGAAGAGAGAAGAATAGAGAGAGAAGTAGAGAAAGAGATAGAGAAATAGAGAAGAAGATAAATAGATAGAAAGTTTTGAGGGATTCTATCAAAGTCCTCACCCTCTCATGGATTATTTTGTTTGTTTGGAGGATCTTATCGAATTCCTCACCCCCCTGTGGACTGTTTTGCTTGTTTGGGGGTTCCTATCAATGTCCTCACCCCCGCGTGGATTGTTTCGATTGTTTCGGGAATCCTATCAAAGTCCTCACCCCCATGTGGATTGTTTTGTTTGTTTGGGGGATCCTATCAAAGTCCTCGCCCTTGCGTGGACTATTTTGTTGGGATGACTAAGCTACGTGTTCACCCCGCACCGAATGTTGACTGGGCTACTAGACCTCTGCTACAGTTTAAGATCGTATAGTTTGGACCATGCAGTTTAGGATCATGTATCTAAACCACTGCTGTGTATTTTAGGGTCATGCAGCATAGACCATGGCTATGCAGTTTAGGCATGCAGTACGGACCATGCAGTTTACGATCGTGCAACTAGACCTCCGCTATAGTTTAGGTTCGTATAGTTTGGACCATGTAGTTTAGGGTCGTGCATCTAGAACACTACACTTCATTTTAGGGTCATGCAACACAGACCATGGTTGTGTAGTTTAGGGCCATGCAGTACGAACCATGCAGTTTAAGGTCGTGCAACTAGACCTCCGCTATATTTTAGGGTCGTTGACAATCAGACTCCTTGAGGATAAAAATGGTTAAGGTCGTACACAAACAGAGGGCTCAGATGGGGATGGTGGTCGGACGAGGGATGGCAAACGGAAGTGGACTTCACTGGGGATTAAGAGGCGAGTGTGACTCCTGGGGATGAAGGGTTGTGGCATGCTTGTAGCTTTGGTGGGGATGATAGCCAGAGCACAAGTGTAACCCCACTGAGGGTAGTGGAAAAACACGGTGGTCAAGCTCAGACATGCATAGCGTTATCGTGGGTGGCAGTAACAAGTGAGGCGTTAGCATGGGCGGCAGTTGCATGAATGACATTGGTCACGCGCGGCGTTAGTCAAAGACATTCATGCACGGCGTTAGTCACAGGTGGCGTTGGTCGCAGACGGCGTTAGTCAGAGTTCGGGCTTTAGCCTGGGGCCCAACCCGACCCTGATCCATTTCACGCTTGTTGGTCAGCGTTACAAGGGCGGCAGTAAGCCTCTGTTTGGGCTTCGAGCCTGAGCCCGACCCAATTTGGGCCATCGTCATTTGGCCTTTAGAGACTTGACTGGCATTTTCAATTTGTGAGGGATACTCTGAGGAAGTAGCAGCTATATAAGGGGGTAAAACCCCTTTTTACCGTTTAACCAAAGGTAAAATGTTTAGAGAGATTTAGCAATGTGAGAGAGAGAGACTTCTCGGTGAGAACTCCGGCGAGAACACGAGGCTCACAAGTAGTTGCTGAAAGTTCGGCGAGCAGCGAGGAACTTTAGTGGAACATTCACAAAGGGGTGGCCAGGCGAGTATCACCATTGAAGAAGATAGGAGGTTTGTCAGGGTCTGTTGGGATTTTGTCAGTGGTCCTGGGTTACCTGGACAGGGACTGAGGGTTTAGCAATGTCCTGCCGCAAGCTTTCGGTGATTTTTCAATGGTGTGGAGGAAGAATAAAAGTCCATCAGTAGGGAAGTTTCCCAGAGAGAAACTGAGAGGTTGCAGGGTAGTGAACAGTCACAGGCGGCAAACAGTCACTGGAAAAGAGAACGGTCATCGTCTGCACGTATGAGGAAGGTGAACAGTCACTGGGGAGATGAAGGGCCTAGAGAGTTGAAAGGTCACCGGGATCTGAAGGGACACAGGTGACCAAAGCGGAATAGGGAACCAAAAGGTCGCGAGCAGTTAAAAAGTCGCAAGTGAACATGCGAGGCGATAGTCGTGAGCAGCAACAGTCATTCGCGGCATTAGTCGAGCATGGCAGGCAACACAACACGTGTGGCAGTAGCTGCTCGCTCAGTGATCCTTTCATGGACGGCGGAAAGTCACACATGGTTGTGGTGATTATCGAGCACAGCGCTGAGTCACGCGCGACGATGATCATGCACAGTGCTGAGTCATGCACGGCAATTATTGCTCATGGCGATGATTTGGGTAAGCAAAGAGTGGTGACCAATGGTAAGGCCAGGCTTATGAAATCTATTGAAAGTCAACTCCTTCCGCACAACTGTGAACTCCATGGTTTTCTGTGCAAGAGCAATATATATCTGTAATCTCCCTGATAATGAGTTTTGATTGTAACTTGTAACTTCTTCTAATGTAATAAAAAGAGTTAGACTTGTTGAGTTGTCTTGCTTCCTTTTCTTTTCCTTTTTCTTTTCTATTGTTCTTAACTCTTTTTCGATTGCACATTGAATCCTTTGAGAGCATATCAAGAATAATACTTATTTAAGTATCGCCCATTGATGGGGGGCATTTCTTCTTCTCCATCAGACTGTGCCTGTATATAAGCCCCATTTGGCGAGACTTTCTTGACTATGAAGGATCTTTCCCACATTAGATTCAAACTTCCCTTTATGCCACCCATACATGACAATCATCCTTTTGACGGCTAGAACCAGGTCCCCACGAGCGAATGAGTGGATCTTGACTGACTTGTCAAAGGCCCTCGTCATTCTACCCTGATTGAGTTTGAGGTTCTGTTGAGCTTTCAACCTCTTTTCGTCAAGTGCATCCAGCTCTGACTCATTCGTCTTCAGTCAGGCCTTGATGTATGGTGACGCGCAATGATGGGAGTTGAATCTCAAGGGGCAAGATTGTCCACCCCCATAGACCAAGGAATAAAGAGTGGAATCGGTGGCATTCCATGTGGTGGTGCGATAGGCCCATAGCGCTTCAGGAAGCTTCTCATATCAGTTCTTCTTTGACTTTGATACTGACTTCCTTAAAATGTTGCACAAAGTTTTGTTAAAAGCCTCAACTAAGCCGTTCGCTCGAGGGTGGTACATAGTTGAGTACTTCCACTTGAAACCGAACTGGTTAACCAAGCAATCAATGTGATGAACTCTGAATTGAGGGCCGTTGTCAGATATAATCCAGTTAGGGACCCCAAACCGGTACATGATGTGATGTCGCACGAAGTTGGTCACCGTAGCCCCAGGAACTTGTCTGAGCGGGATCGCTTCAGCCCACTTGGAGAAGTAGTTAGTTGCCGCTACATTAACGACATGGCCCATTGCAGAAGGAGGGTCGATAGGTCCTAAAATTTCCATACCCTACCGTGAAAAAGGCCACGATGCTACTGTAGGGTGTAGGGGTTCTGGAGGCGGATGAATAAGGCTTGAATGCATTTGGCACACTTGACACCTATTGGCGTAGTTTAAGGTATCAGTAGCCATCGAGGGCCAATGATACCCCAATCTGTGTATCCATTCATAGAGCTTAGGGCCGGACTGATGCACTCCACAGATGCCTGAGTGTGCTTCCTCCATCACCTTATTTGCCTCTTGGAGATTACGGTCAAAAGACCGTCCGAAGAGTGAATCTCCTTCAAGGAGGGTGTACTTGATAGACATTTAGTGCATATTATTGTGCTTGCCACGATCTTCAGACAATCTATCATATTTTATAAAGTTAATGATGGAATCTCTCTAATCATCCACCAGCTCGATTTCTGCACATATTGGATCGAAGAACTCTAGTTGATGTTTTTGAACATCAGCTTTGACTATGTGCCAAACTTCTTTGGCTAATAGAAGTGCCCCAAATGGATAAGGTGGGCACTCACGGAAGAGAATTCTCTCATCATCTACATCCACTCTGGTGAGGACAATTGAATGGTGGCTCCGAGCTTTGTGAGTGCATCAGCGTGTGAGTTTAACCTTTTAAGGATGTGACTTAAGGACACATCATCAAATTGAGCCATATATGATTTTACAATATCATGATAGGCCTAAAGAGTGTCTTTTCTGACATCATAGATACCCCTTGAGCTCCCGTATCACCAACTCAAAATCGCCGTAGATATCGAGCAACTCCAAGTGTAGATCTAGGGTGATCTCCATTCCAATTACGAGAGCCTGATACTCGGTCTCATTATGTGAGTCAGCTTTAGCGAGAGAAGGATAGAGGAATTATACCCCCCCGTGGAGTTAGGAACACTACTTCAGCGCCTCCCTGGTCAGATTGGTAGGCCCCATCGAAGTACATCTTCCACGCGTGGGCAAGTTCTGCACAAAATACATATTCATCAAGAAGATCACTTGATTTAAAGGAGATTCTGCTGGGACCGGATGTCCTATTAGAAAATCGGCCAAGGCTTGACCCTTGATAGCCTTTTGTAGTATATATGTGATGTCAAATTCCATCAGCAATAATGCTCATTTAGCAAGGCATCTTGACAAGCATGGGCATGTCATAAGAAATTTAACAAGGTCCGCTCTTAATATAAGCCGTACTTCGTGACCAAGCAAATAGTGGCGAAACTTTTGTACCGAAAAGATTAGTGCGAGGCACATCTTCTCAATGGGGGAATAATTCTTTTCAGCCCCTTGCATCCTGCGATTGAGATAGTATAGCGTGGTCTCTTTCCCCATGTCATTGTTCTTCTCGAATAGTGCCCTGAGTGACTCATCAAGAGCGGTCACATACAGGATGAGAGGTTTTCCTAACACTAGTGTGGAAAGTACTGGAGGATTGAGTAAATACTACTTGATGTCAATGAATGCTTCCTAACATGCTTCATCCCAGATGAATGAGGTATCCTTATTTAGCAGGTGTGTAAAAGGCTTACAGCGACCTAAGAGGTTCGAGATGAACTTGTGGATATAAGCCAGCTGCCCTTGGAGGGACCACAGCTCTCGCAATGTAGTTGGTGGTGGTATTTCCTTTATTTCCATGATCTTAACACGCTCAATTTCTAGCCCTCAGTGTTAACAATGAACCCCAAGAAATTTCCTGAACACATGCCAAAAACGCATTTTAGCGGGTTCATCTTGAGTTGATGAAGGTGTAACTTTTCGAACACCTTTTCAAGGTCTCGCATATGAGCATCTTTCCTTCCGAACTTCACCACCAAGTCATCCACATAACATTCCACCTCCTTATGCATCATGTCCTTGAAGATGATTGTCATTGCTCTTTGATACATGGCACCGGCATTCTTAACCCGAAAGGCATCATCGTGTAGCAGAAGACCCCTTTTTGAGTTAAGAATGCAGTGGCTTCCACATCTTCTACAGCCATCTGTATCTGATTATACCCGGAGTTTCCATCCATGAAGGAGAACGTCTGGCAATGAGCCGTGAAGATACTGAGCCTCTCCGTAAACAGCAACAGGAAGTCATCCTTTAGGCAAGCTGCATTCAGGTCGCAAAAGTCAATGCAAACCCTGATTTGGTCATTTTTCTTCTTGACTGGTACAACATTTTCCAACCACTTTGGGTACTTGACTTCACGAATGAAGCCTGCTTGCTGGAGCTTGCTTATCTCGGCATCGATCTGCATTTCGAGGTCAGGTCTGAACCTCCTTGATTTTTGCTTAACTGGCTTGATGGATGGATCGATGCTGAGATGGTGGACTACGAATTGAGGATCGAAACCTGGCATCTCATGGTAATGTCAGGCAAAGATGTCTCTGTTTGCTCGCAAGAAGGCCGTAAAATTCTCTTTCCCCTCTGAAAGTAAGCCTGGGGTGGGCTTCATCCCCTAGATTTATCTCCGCATGTTCATCGGCTATGGCTTGACCACCTTCTTCTAAGGCCCCCTGCAACTCCTCATCATTGGCTTTGGAGGGCTTTTCATTAACCTCCAATGAAGACATTCATACTCTTGACATTTCTTCTTCTGGCAAAGCTTTACTATGGAACATGGCACCTGCATCCTCATCTTGTTTGCCGATGAAAGGATCAACTTCAATCAGGGTCGATGTATCCGGTCGAGGGAATTCACTCTGAAGTACGTGGGATGGTTTGACTCAGTGATTATGTGGACAGCCAGTGCCTCATGAGGACCTACTCGATGTTCCCTTGTATCCACCATGGGTCTAAATAATATGATAGGTTGAGGGTTAGGTTTAGTTGGAGGAGGTTTATTTTGGGTTGCTAGCTGACTTTGCTATGCAGACGGCATGGCTTGGGAGGTTTGGGTGGATTGGGTGACAGGGATTTGTTTTAGTGTAGTGGAGGTTTGAGATTGAGACTCAGGAGGTAATTGGGTGTATTAGACCAGAAGTGTCCCTAGGAATTTGAGGATTGGTGGATTGGTTGAGGTATTTGGGTGAGGAAGGAGTGATGGACTAGGAAACTTTACGACCTTTGGCTTCTGAGTGACGATTGTAGCGTCTTTCCCGATCTCAAGCTCATTTGCCCTATGCTCGGTGATGCTTCTGAAATTTGCACCATATGACCAACTTCCTGGGAATAGAAGCTCTATCCTCATGATTCTCTCAACCTTTGTTCAAAGTCAGGCTTAGGAGTCCACTGGGGTTTCTTTGGCTTTAACTTTCTGCATCTCCTAGTAGAAGAGAATGGCTTTGTCCTGTCTCGAGTCGTCAGGGCGTCAGCGACTATCAAGAATCCAGCCGCCTGGGCTAGTGTCTTTCTCAACCGCTTCTGGTGCGACCCGCTTATATTGGTTCCTTCGAGTTCTCTGTCACGGGCCTCGAAGTCTGGAAACTCTCGGATCGTACCTGCAACAGATATAGAGGAGGAAGGAGAAGAAGAAGAAGAGGGGTTAATAGATGAGGGACCTTTAAGGTCATCTCCCTCCTCGAACCGATTTGAGCAGATTTTTGCGTCATCACCAGAGTTGGACTTGTGCATGGGATCTTTTGAGTCTTTCCCCAGTTTAGAACATTGGGGGGTGCTTTTAGCGTCGTCACCCTTATTGGACGTGCCTTGAGTAAAAGATAGCCCAGAGATGTCCTCTTGATGAAATGAGGGAGTTAGGAAGATGGTGTCGGGGATGAAGTCCTGCAAGGTCGGCAATGGAGGAAGAGGCTTGAGAAATTCTTGCTCGACCAGTGGTTGAGGAATTTTGTTCTTCCGACGAGCAGCCCTTGGCGCCCGTCTCCTCCTGGTTCCATTTGGAGGTGCTTGATTCATCTTGCTAGGTTTGTGAGCAGCCCTAGCTTGACGAATTGCCTCTCTCTTTAAGGACTTATGTCTACCTCGCCTATGATAAACTTTCCATGGCTAGGAAGTAGAGGGGTCGGAGGGATCAGAAGTATCATCATGGGGGGACCCGTACTGAGATGTCTTCTTGGATGGGAGTAGTGTCTTGAGGGTGCTCTTATATAATGACGTAAGAAATGTGATCTCTCTACACTTTCTTCGCAACCACGGCTTCAAACCCATAGCATTTGCTCCATTTGTGGCCCCATATCTAATGGTACGGGCATTAGTGGTTCTCAGTTCCCTGAGCAAGGTGCCTGGGCTGCCTCACCAGCCTTGGTGTGACGATTCCTTGTTGGAGCATCATACTGAACAAAGCCTGAAGGAGATCTGATGGAAGCTCATCAGAAGAGCGTGGGCCTTCGTCTTCTTCCTGTATTGTCGTCGTGTGGGAAGCCTCAGTTGCCCCGAATGCTTTCTTGAGTTCTGCGAGCTTTATTTGGCCCTTTTGTATTTGAGATTAGATGAGGTCTTTGAGTGTGTAGAATTCCTCTATGGCGTGGCTTATCCTCCGATGATAAGCACAGTAGTTTGAGCGTATCGAGACCAGCTTGATCAAGAAACTTAGTCTCAGGCAACTCAATCATAGTTTGCTCCAGTAATAGTCGGAGTAGTGCGGGAACCCATTCCTTTTCGAAAGGATAAACCTTGCTCTTTTTCATGTCCCAATAGTCGCTTCGATTAAGGTTTGCATGCCGGTTGTATGACTGCTGCTGATTGCCTCCCTGAGGTGTTGTCTGCGTCTTTGTTGGGCCTACCCCTTTGAAGAGGTCCAAAGTTTGAGTGGCAGCGTTTTTCATATCACTAACAGTGACGGTCGCACTGATTACCCCTTTCTGCTGATTGGCCTGGGTGTTGGTCCAAGAATTACTATCGCCCCGATTGTTTCCTGAGCTCGAAGACTGCTGACGTGACCCGCCATGGTGATGTGACAAGTTCTCTATGCGAACTGACTTAGAGATCAACTCTGACATTGAGGTCGGATTGGCAGCCTCAACAAGTAGGGTAATCTCAGGTTGCGTGTTTTGTATGCAGGTTTGAACTGCTTCTTTCTCTGACATAGGATTGACGTGGTAAGCAGCCAAATCTCTCCATCTGGCTATGAATTGGTCCACATGCTCGTCCGGCTCTTGGGTCAAGGTGAGAAGCTCAATTACTTGGACCTCTCTCTGAATGTCATAAAGTCATTGTTAAAACAATTGTTCCATCTCTTCCCAAGTGTGTAACGAATTTGGGGGAAGCCGAGCATACCACTGAAAGACCAGGCCATCAAGATTTTCAACAAACTGACGGAAGAGGAGTCTCCCATCAGTCGTTGTCTCTCGACATGCCGCCTGGAAATGTGCAATATGCTGGTGTGGGGATGTTGTACCAATGAACAGGGGAAGCTTCCCCTTTTGGTAATCCATGGGAAATGGAACCTAATCAATGTAGGAGGGCTTTTGGTAAAGTATCGTGCTCTGCATTCCTCGGATCTGTTTGTTCTTCAAGCTATGCGTTACCATGGCGTCGATGTCTGCCTGTGAAACCATTCGAGGGATAGAACCATCATGCGGGGCCGGTGGGGGAGTTTTCTTTTGAGTTGTGTCTTCAGAAGGATGGGAATTGGCCGCATTGAGGGACAAATCAGCTGCAGGCCACATGCTTTCCATGCGATCTATCTTCTCCATCATGGCATGCACCATGTGTTCGATCCTTTCCATGCCTTCTTTTTTACTGTCATTAGGTTCATTCACGACCATAACAATGACCGTTTCTTCAGGGAGATCAGCCTTAGGTGCAGTCAAAGACTTCTGAGCTTGACGGGTCGTGCGCGGCAGATCGGTCAGTAAGGGCCCAGCATGCTCCGACTGAACTCAAGTCTTATACAATAACCCGTGAGGACCAGTTCTCGAGGGTCTTGGGACCGTGGCTGCCGGGTGGTCGGGCCATCTTTTATGATGCTGACACTGTATAGGATTCTAGCACCTCTTCTCTAGAGTTTGTCATCTGAAGCGGGTAGAAGGGGTTCTTGTGAAGTGGGTCATCAGAGCTGGCTGCCCCGACTAATTGAGTGGCCACTCTGGTCAGCATTTGCAGACCCCTATCGTGTTTGACATTGAGGCTTTGATGGAACTCACGTCAGAACTGCGATCGAGTCTGTGGCTGGCTCGCTTTTCTTGCCCAGGAAAGAATCGTCTCCACCAAATGAAGCAATTGGTGCGGACCAAGAACTGGGTTCAACCTAGGTCGTAGAGGACGAAGAACTTGATCTCTCGTCAAGAGTTTTCCCTGAGCTCTCTTATGGGCTTCAAAGACATGACCAGGCTGATTGGGCTGGCACAAGATTGTACTCCTGGGAAAGGTCTTTGAGTATCAAGGCTCAAGGCACTCGCCCGAAGGAGAAGGGGCATGCTGGATCAGCTTATGATGATGTCTGAGTCAGGAGCGAGCAGTAGTCCGGGAAGGCGATGCGTGTGCGCCCCTAAAAGAAGGATCATGGGTGACTTGGGAGTCGACCCAGACTCCAACAGCCGTTTTGGCCTTAGGAGTCCGAGAATCGCAAGCATGTGTTTGTAAGGGAAATAGAGGGAGCTTGTCTCTTACATCGTGCACTAGTGTGTGTTGAGAGGCAAGATGAGGGGGTCGTCTCCCCGTGTACTTGGGTCAGCGCAGGAACAACGCCACCCCAAGTGGTGGTATGCTTATGCCGAATGTGTATAGGTTTTGGCCCAAGGAGGCTTGATCCTGAACGCCTAATCTAGGTAAAGGGTTGCCTCGAGGTGTGGCTAGAGTGGATGACCCACGAGCCTTAGGATGTGTGAGAGAGGTGGGGGCCCCAAGGTCTCCTCCTCGATGTGTTGAGTATCTAAACATAAAGACCTGAGGTGGTGCAGGAATGTGGGGGTAGCCTTGCTGCGACCCACAGGAGCAACAACAACTTCGTTGCCTTTTACAGAAAGGGATTGGGTATCCTATTGACGTACCGCGGAAATACGACCGGCAAGTTCAGAAAAAGAATCAACAGAGACAAGGAATACTTAGTGTTGAAGTAAGAAGGTTTCACATTCAGCAAGTCGGGAAGGTGGAACAGATATCCGGGTGTTGCGTCTAAGAGTAAGGAGTGGTAGATGATTAGCAGGTGTAGGATTCTGATCAGGACTGTCAGCATAAGATGGTGGAGTTTCTTCGTGGACTTCAAAAGGAGTGACATAGGTGGAAGGACCAGAGGAATGAGGAACAGAAGCAGAGAAGGGGACCAAATAGGAAAGGTGAGAAGGTGAGGAATTATTGTTATTAGCAAAGAATGGAATGTGCTCAGAAAGCACCACATGTCGGGATACCCGAAGTCTTTTTGACATAGGGTCATAACACCTATATCCTTTTTTATGATCAGGGTAATCAATAGAGCAACATTTGATCGACTTTGGAGACAACTTATCTCTCCTAGATGGGGGTAATAAAACAAAACAAGTGCAGCCAAATACATGTAGGAGTGAGTAATCGGGTGATCGTGTCAACAATTTTTGGAAAGGTGTTTCAGCAAATAAAATGGAGGATGGCATGATGTTGATGAGAAACACTGAGGTACAAACAGCTTTTGCCCATAATTCTTTTGGGACAGATGTAGAAAAAAGAATGGATCTTGTGGTTTCTAAGATATGACGATTTTTACGTCAGCAATACCATTTTCTACGGTGCATAACGACAGGTTTTGTGATGTTGAATGTTGTGATTAGCCAAAAATTGTTGAAGCAACCCACTGACATATTCCCCTCCAAAATCTGAGCACAGGGCTTTGATTTTAGTGGAGAATTGGGTTTCGATATATGAATAAAACTAAGTGAAGATTTAAAAAGTTCAGTGCGACTATTCATAAAGAAAACCCATGTATAATGAGTATGATCATCAATAAAGGTTACAAAATAGCAGGACCCTCCTTTAGATGGAATAGGTACAAGACCCACACATCAGTATGAATACGATTAAACATAGAAAGGGAAACACAAGTACTTCGAGAAAAAGGTAAAGCATGAGACGTAGCGAATTTGCAAATTGCACAATGTTGGGCATCAACAAAATTTTTATTGTTAACAGTACCAAGCACATTACGATAAAATAAAGACTATAAACGAGAAGCAGAGATGTGACCAAGACGTGATGCCACAAGGATGTGTCAGCAACAATAGAAACAACACAGACAGAAGAATTTGCCATATGCAGATAGTCCAAGTAGTACAAATTGCCAACATTACACCCAGTCCCAATCAATTGCCCTGACTGTTGATCCTGTATGTAGCAAGAAGATGATGAAAAAACAACATTACAATTAAAAAGAGTAATCTGACCAACAGATAATAAATTTATGGCAAGATAAAGAACATAGTAAACATTAGAAATTTTGAAGTTACCAGAAGGGTCAGAGATAAGAGATATAGAGCCCATTTTTTATACTTTCATAGTGGCCCCATTGGTAGTATAGATAGTATCAGAAAAAAGCTTATAATCAACTAGGATTGACTCATTGGAGGTCTTATGGTGAGAAGCGTCTGAGTCAAGCAGCCAAGAGGTAGAAACAAAGTTACCTGAAAAGAAAGGAGTGGGTTTTGAGGCCAGTTGTGACCCAACTGACTCAAAAGAAAACCCATGGGTAATGAGTATGGATATTCATAAAGAAAACCCATGTATAATGAGTATGATCATCAATAAAGGTTACAAAATAGCGGGACCCTCCTTTAGATGGAATAAGTGTAAGACCCCACACATCAGTATGAATACAGTACCTTGACCGACTCTGGGTCATCTGACAGGTTGCATGTTCTTGGGAGAAGATAATACAAATTACGCTGATTCTGTTTAAGCACATTGGACCTCTGAGGTCGAGTTGCCACAAAAACTGTGTCTCTTTTAAAACTTGAGTTAAGAGATTTGATCTTGGTTTCTTCTGCAATTAGCTCAAAAGTAGCTTGATTTAGAGTAGGGAGAGAGCTTCTGTAGATCAGGCCATTTCTGATACTCTCAAATTCTGGACGGAGTGCCATTAAGAATTCAATAACTTGAAAGTCCTCTCGAGATTTGGTGATTATTTATGTGCTAGGACCCTGTTCAATTGCAGGTTCCATCATTGCTAGAGCATCCCAAAGTGACTTCATGGAGGAGTAAAAATCCTGAATTGACTGCTCGTCCTGTCTGAAGGAGCGAAGTTCCTGTATTAACTGGTACTTTTGTGCCCAATTAGTCTGATTATAAATTTCCTCAAAAAAATTTCATGTTTCACGAGCAAGTTTGAAAGTGCTTAGGTTGATCCCTATATTATTTTCAGATGAGCCCATCAACCATGTTATAATGCGAGCATTATTTATTCCCCATTCTTCTATTTTTCCTGGCTCAGTAGATTTCTCATGGGTCCCATCTATATATCCGAGGAGACCTTTTCCATGAATGACATTTCGCATAAATGAAGACCAAAAGGTGTAATTGGTACCATTGAGTTTGATGGGTACAAGTTGGAAGGACTCTGATTTTTCGATTAGAAGGAATGCAAATGAGGGTATACTGTAATAAGGTGGTCTTTCTTTGATGTTCTAGTAGTGCGCTAGATAGCAGCGGGAAGAGAGAGGAACGTTAAGCTACTTTTTACACTCCTCAATAATATGGAAACACAAGCAATAAAGAGGGAAGAGAGAGGAATGTTAAGCTAGAAAGAGTGGAAGCCAGGGAAGAGCATGTGAAGAATAAGGAGGAATTTTAAGACTTCATAGAAAAGGGATTTTTAGAAAGAAAAGAGAGTTACAAGGGTTTATGAGAGAAAAGAGCAGAGAGACTTGAGGTCTTGTAGAGAGGTGAGACCCGATACCCACCTTCTTGTCGCACAAGAATCCAATGATGGTCTTGAGAAGACGGTTTCAGATCTGGACGGTGGTATTCAGTTACTGGTATTTTTGGACGGTGCTATTCAAATTGTATTGCATGAATGGCGATTTTGAGCAAATGGTTTCGAACCCGAACAATGGTATTCAGATACCGATATTTATAGAGAACGAGGTTCGGAGACCAGAGAGCCAACCAAGTGGATCGGCCAAAAATATAGCTTTCTAGAGAGAGAGAAAGTGGGAGTTCTATGGAGAGAAAGAGGTCTGAGAGAGACAAAGAGACGGAGAACAAAAAAGGGTAGCGAAACAGAAATATTTTGGGAAAGTGGTGCTCACTGCAGAGATTTTTAGGGAGATACAGAAATTTCAGGGTGGGAGAGAGAAAAAGTGGGCATGCAATTAGAGTGAGAAAGAAATTGGTTTGCCTTTTAGAGAGAAAGGGAGATTGGTTTTCAATGATCTCATGGACTGGTGTTTAGAGAGAAAGAGAGGCTGGTTTTTCGTTTAGAGAGAAACTGATAAACAGATGGCATGCAGTTAGAGTGAGAAAGAAACTGGTTTTCAATGACCACTGTAGTGGGTTTCTATTAGAGAGAGACTCAATAGCCAATGATTGCCATTTAGAGAGAAAGGGAGAGGTTGCTGACATTTACGGAGGTTGCAGAGATTGCAGAGAAGACCCAGAGAGAGATTACAGAGATCTTAGGAAAACAGAGAAATCAGAGGTGCAAACCGTTGTAGAGCGCCTTCGGAGCCAGAGAGACAGAGAAAAAAGAACCTTGCTCTAATACCATGTGAGAGAAACCTTTTCTCTTTATTCCATTGAATTACTGGTATTACAATACAATGATATTTTTATAGAGACTGTACAACCAATACTTGCTAAAACTATGGGATACATTTTCTATGTAGACATAGTATACAATTAGATACAAACAGGTTTGGGATACAATTTCTACTTAGAGAGTTGCTATATATGTGGCACTACTTTTTCCCTCTCTCTATCCATCATTCAACAATAGGACAGTTTTGTCCTTTTTCTCCATAGTTTCTTTCGAACCCCCCTCCCTCTCTCTTTGTATACAAAAATTATGTACCTAAATGGAGGACTTCCCAAATCTGTCTCTCTCTCTCTAAACAAGGGCCAAAACCTCACAACAGACATTTGCCGTATGGGTCTTAACAGGTCAAGAATTTCTTCAACCAAAGTTCATAGAACTTCCTTTGTTTTTGGGGTTTTGGTCACAAGAATCTAATAACCCCATTGAGCGCTGATTCACTGGTACTCCAAGAGCATGCCCATTGGTAACTAATGCTCAAATAACTCCCTTCATTAGCAGTCACATGTCAAAGCAGAGAGAAAGATAATTTAACATGTGGAGCTCATTGGAGAGAGAGAAAGTGAGGTAGGACGACATCCTTCTTTAGATAGAGAAAGATGGGCTTTTGTTTCTCTTTTCTTTTTTAGGGTAAGTTCTATAACAAGTTTCTAGCCAGAAAAAATTTATATAAGGTTGCAACCTTAAAATGTAGACTTACATGTGCACCGTAAAAATCTATTAGAAAAAGTTGTTTTAATGTTGAAAAACCTTTTAATTGATTATCTCGACATCAAGATGTAGGACTATGAAAAAAAAATGATTTTGAGTCCCATAAATAATGCATCTTGCAACACATTATCTAGACCGTTCATTTTCAAGATTTTCATATGTTTATAGACCTACTTGATTTTATCCATTTTTTAGTTTCAAATTTTATAATTAGAGATGAAAAAAGATTTTAAGATCATCCTAAGAATTTTTTACACCAAAATTATATATGATGATCAAATTTAGAGATGCATCTTAAATGGATTGTTTACGGTTACAACCTTATAGAAACTACACCCTTTTACAAATAGTCAATTTTTTAACTCATTGGTGAGAATAGAGGTTAAAACTTTAGTACCACCAAAGTTTCGTTAGTTTAAAGAGGGAGGTAGGCTTCTATCCAATTTAAAGAGTGGGTACGCTTCCATCTAGGTAACCAGTGTAGAGAGAGGGAGTGGTGGGCTGATAGATTTCTGTCAAGAAGAAAAAGGTAATTGTCCTTTTATGCCAGGTAGGTGTCAGGATCAACCTTTGTGTAATATGGTTAGTTACAAGTGTGTTATTGTAGAATAAGAAAGTAAAATTTATTTTCTAGTAAATACCGCCCTTTTCGTTTTTTTTTCTAACATCTGTTTCCTCTTCTTGGTTTAATAGTGATCACAAAATCTTGATTTTTACAGTATATTTTTTTATTTTATTTCTCTTATCTGAAACTCAATGTTTAATTGTAATCAGGTCTTTCTAACATTTTTCCCAATTATTGTGACTTATGTAGTTGCTATGGTACAAATTTTGATATACGATTTATGTCTCTTTGTAATTTTGATGTAGTATTTTGAATCCCAATGATTCTTCTTTTTAGCCTCCTAAGCCACGTTTGGTTTGTGCGTAAATATTTTCTCAAAATTATTTTTCATGTGAAAATTGTATTTCATACGTGCAGATCCATTATTTACTATTTACAATATAATATATATTGTATAATATTTTATTTATGGGAAATGACTTTGTGAGACCCTCCCACACCCATGTGTAAAGGATCTCAAAGGATCACCATTAAATTTGGCACAGATATCTAAAAAAGTCAAATCCCACATCCATGTGGTAACTTTTTTAGAGATCTATACAAAATTCAATGGTAATATTTTGGAGTCCTACACACATGAGTGTGGGAGGGTCTCATAGGATCATTACTCTTTATTTATATATCAAATAATATGTTAAATATTTCAATAATATCTAATATATAGTATATAAATAACATTTTATATAACTAAATATATTATTTTATATTTTATCATATTATATAACATGAGATAATATATATTAATATAATATAGAATTATAATATGATACATTATATTTTTATAATGGAGCGACAAAATGGCAGAACATTTATTGTTTGAGCTCCTACAACAAATTCCCCATAAAGTTTCATTTGTACGAGTAAATGAAAGAAATTGCCCCATAAAGTTTCATTTGTACGAGTAAATGAAAGAAATTGTTTTGTCTAGGCCGGGGGCCACACTACTATCTAAATCATATGATTCCATTCAACAAATTATTAATATAATATGATATATAACATTATTACAATATTGTATTACATAATATTATGTTATATAATATTATAGTATATATTAGTTTACATATATTATATTATTGTATATTACATTATAGTATAATATATTTTCATAATATATATATTTGTTGATAATATATATTTATATAAATAAATTTATATATATTTATATTTGTATTATATTATATAATATATTATATATACTATATTTATATTTATTTTATGAATGTAATTTGTATTATATATAAGGGTAAAACTACCAAAAGTTGGCACTTTTAATTAATAGTAATATGGTAGAGACAATTTACCTTTTATACATAGAGGTCACCATCATTCTTACCCATTAAATTTCAAAATGGGTGGTTGTAATAGTATCATTGATTAGACATAAAATTCGAAAAATGAAATCTCAAACTTTGTGACACACCCAAACCATCCAATTTGATATTTAATGAGTGGAAATAGTTGTGATCTCCTTGTACAAATGATAAAGGGCTTTGTAGACAATCCTTGATAATATAGGTGAAATCTCAATCGTTAGATGTTTATCAAATGGTTCAAAATACATGTCACTATCTGAATTTTAATCTTTTCTCTAGACAATAGATCGAGATGAAAGTTTGGATGTTTAGACTTGACACCATCGTGCACCATATAAAAATATAAAAGAAAATACTTTCAAGATTTTAAAAGGACCAAATTATCCCCATAATTAGCTGGCTAATTTTAAAACTTTTAGATTCTAGAGCATCCCTCCAAAATTCTAACTTCGTGTTGACGGCGTTCCGAGTCTCATTGATCAAAACTATATCATCAGAAAATAACATGTACCACAGTACCTTATCTTGTAGGTGGTTAGTTAAATCGTCCATAATTAAGATAAAGAGGTACAGACTCAATGTTGACTATTGATGTAGACCTATTGTCACTGAAAACTCACTTGTCTCTCCACTATTTGTCCATACACTAGTTAGAGCTCTATCATATATATCTTTGACCAAGTCAATATAACATCTGTATTCAAAATTAACATCAGGTATTTTTTTTTGTCGGTATTTTGAACTTAAAATAAAAGAGTTAAGTGAAGTGTTAAATATTCGAGAAATCTTATTCTCTAATCATCTATCATGGACCTGAAGTGCCGTTTAATACGTAAAACGCAATTCCTAAGGACTAATGCTTGTGCTTATTTTAGGAGAACCATTCTCACCCTGAAAAAGAAAAACAGCTGACCTTCAATGCCCGTTAATGTAAATGACGGAGAAGCCTTTCGAAAAAGAGCACCGATGTTAGGTTTTCAGGTGAGCATACAATGTATTTACTCCCTCGTGCAAAACATCTATTTAGAAAGATTATTTTTCTAAAATTTTAGGAACTCACGTGAACTACTACATGATTAAAAAAAAAAAAAAATTTGAGTCTTGAGTTTTGTGACTCTTATATTTGGCACTCAAAAATTGGACCGTCACTATTCTATCTTGAGGCATTATTATTATTTTTAGCACATAGAGAGTTTATTTCATAATGTTTTTATTTTTACGGGTTGTAGATATAACATTTCCAATTTTTAAGATATAAATGGTATTCCTAGTATGTATTATACCTGAGGGAGATAAGGAATAGTATATTTCGGTAGAAATAGGAAATATTTTTGCATAAAAAATTTGGGTATGTCTACGTAATTTCATATTTAATGATCAAGATTAATTGTGACGACTATGTACTAAAGATAAATACTTTTGTCCCATGCTTTTTCATCAAAAAATCAAATAAATAAATAAATATAAAAAAAAAAAGAAAAAAAATAGGTTGAGCTCCCATAATATTTCAAATTCTTTACTTGGGCCTAAGCTAGACATTTCAGATAATATTTCGGTGAACCGGTCATTTGTACGATATTCTATCCTTTGATTGCAACGTGTCTGATGAAGTCCTTGCAATTCGAGGACGATGAGGCCTTGGTGAAAGGTTCGATCTTATCGCCTTCAAACAAATGTCTATATTGTCTTCTTCTATTTTTATATTTTTCGTTCGAAACCCAAATAGCTCCCAAACGAAGAATGAAGAACTCTGTCGATCTAAAATGGCTTCTATCCTTCTCTCTCTTTTTCATCATCGTCCTAAATTCATCATCTGCAACTACTGAAACACCCCAAGAACCATTCTCTCTCAATCTCTTACTCAACAAGCTCTTTCAATGGAGAAAACCACCATTGAAACAAAATCAAATTACACAGCCAATGTTCTCAATCCGGACAATTTTAGCGGCACTACTAATCTCGGCTGCTGCCTCTATTTCCAGCGCCCGAGGAATCGGTGGAGGGGGTCTATTTGTACCGATTCTAAACTTGGTAGCTCAACTGAACATGAAAACATCAGCTGCTATATCATCCTTCATGGTAACTGGTGGCTCTCTAGCCAATGTTATCTACAGTTTATCACAAAGGCACCTCAAATTTAGAGACAAACCTCTAACTGATTATGATATAGCCATGCTATCAGAGCCATGCATGCTTTTAGGTGTGAGTTTAGGGGTGATCTGCAATGTTATGTTCCCGAGTGGCTCGTCACTATTCTCTTGGGGATTTTTCTGACATGCTGTACTTTCGCGACCTGCAAGGTGGGTGTGTGTCGTTGGAATAGAGAGAGTGGTGCTTTGCTTTTGCTGGAAAATGAAGATGGATGTGTTCTTGATGATGTTGCACCAGTCAATGGCGAAGGGCCACAGACTCCGCTCTTGGCGGAAGAGAGAGAAGTGGGCCGAGTTCTTCCTTTAAAAAAATTGGAGGTTCTGGTTACTGTGTGGGTGAGTTTCCTCCTTCTGCATGTATGGCAAGGAGATCGACATGGCCAGGTAAGTTGATTTATACTACTTTCAAGTTTTTTGTTTCTTGGGGTGTTCATATTTTTTGTTATGGTGGGCTTAAGTTTGGTTGATTTATAATTGAACTCAATGGTTCTCTCAGTTCGATTGAAGAGTTTAAGATTTTTTCTTTTCCTCCCATTATCTGAGTGTTCCGGTTGAGTGTTTGAACGTGAGAGAGGGGGTTATAAACTTTTTTATTACCTTCTGTGACAGGGTTTAATCCCCATAGTGCCCTGTGGAGTAGCATATTGGTTTATCTCAGCACTTCAAATTCCCCTCGCTCTAGTATTTACTCTCTGGTTTTTACTGCAGAATGAGAGGCCAAAACATCTCCATGTGAACCCACAGGTAAAGAGAGAGATTTCCTGGAGGAATTCCCATTCTTCTTTTTTCCTTTAGTGCTTATTCCCATTCTACCTTTTGGTTTTTGTTTCTTATGAGATTGAATTGATTAGTCATTTTTTTAGGAAATTCCAGGAAATTGATTTGGTTTTTATGGATAAACAGGACGATGTGATGGTTTTGGAGGGGAGACAATCCCCAAATCTTGCGTTTCCCATAGTGGCATTCTCATCGGGTGTTTTGGGTGGGTTATTTGGGATTGGAGGAGGAATGATTATAAACCCTGCTCTTCTCCAAATCGGAATTTCACTGCAGGTAAATTTCAATATTATTCTCTTTTCTTATTTTTCGAAGATTATGTCTATTAATTTGGTTGAGCATTTTTTTACATTTTTTCTAGTTTGATTTTACCATTGTGAAAAGGAAAAAGTTTTTATAAGGTTGCAACTTTAAAATGTAGAATTATCCATTGGAAAAAGGTTGTTTTAATATTGAAAGACCCTCTAATTGATCATCTTGACACCAAGACATATGAATATGATGAAAAAAAATATTTTGAATCCCATAAATAGTACATCTTGTAATACATAATCTAAGCCTACTACTTTCAAGATTTTCATATGTTTATTAATCTACTTGATTTTAACCATGTTTGAAGTTTAAAATTCTATTATTATATATAAAATAGATTTTCAAATAATTCTAAGAAAATTTTACGCACTGGAATATTTGGAGGTATGCCTTAATTGGATTGTTTAAGGTTCGAATCTTATAAAACAACACCCTTGTTAAAATTGTTAGAGCTTATGGAAATAAGCTCTTTCACCCTAATGGTATCGATTATTAAACTTTGGGTGTGTTAATAAAAAAGTCGACAGTAAAAAATAAACAATAATACCATGCACCAGCAAAAAGATTCAACTTAGCTCACGCTTTTGAGGTACGTCCACGGAGAGAGACAAATAATCTACCAAAAACGAGAAAATTAAAGGCTCTCTCTCACTAAAGGCTATCCCTAGATTCTCCCTTGGGTGGGCTTCTTCTCAAATGGCTTCAATAATAGTTTACCAAGGTTCTCATGATGTGGTTAAGTAGGCTTCACAGTGACTTGGCCCCAATGTTATTGGGTGACATGCCCAATTTGCCTATTACCCGATGGAAAGTTTCCATTGGGATCCCTCTGTTCGTGAGATACCTTTTAACAATCTCCCACTCTAGTTTCATGATGTAGGGTTTGCTTTTATAAATGGCTTTGCCGTTAATGGCACCTATGCCAGTCATGCTTCAACAATGCTAATTTTTTATCTTTGGCTAAAGTCTTTGTCATCATGTGCCAAATATTCTTGTTGCTGGATCTATTCCAGTTATAATAATTTGAAAAAATTGTGTAAAACCTCCAAATATAGACTTTTTAAGCACTTTACCCCCAATCTAACTTTTCTCAACAACTCCCCTCCCCACAAAAAACCCATGCTTCTTAGCAAATAGCTTTAATAAAAAAAAATTCATTTTTTTGATGAAAATACCTTTCTTTTAGATAACAAATCATTTTCGCTGGAGAGGATGGTCCGGTATTTGGAAGAGGCAATTATTTTGCTGGAACGAGCGGACTGGCATTTCATTGTGGTGCTATTGGAGATATGGGCAGTCTGGCGTTTTGAAATAGCGGTCTAGAAGTTTGAAAGGGTAGTCTGGAATTTTGAAGTGGCGGCATTTTGAAGGGGCAGTTCGGCATTTTAAAGTGGTGGTCCGGCGTTTTGAAGTGCGCAGCCCGGCGTTGTATAAGTGTGGTCTGGCGTTTTAACGTGAGCAGCCCGGCGTTGTATAAGTGTGGTCCGGCATTTCCTTTTATTGGGATCCGAAAATGATTTGTTATGAACAAGAAGGGTATTTTTTTAAGAAAACAGAACTCTTTGTATTGAGGGGTATTAGCTAAAAGATTGGTTTTAAGGAAAAATAACGTAGAAAAGTTAGGCTTCCATATTTGGGGGTTTTAAGCAAAATTTTCCCTAATAATTTCTTTTAAAAGATATCCCAAATATAGTGGTAATGCATATCAATGCAATTTGTCCTAAAGTTGAAGTTTGCATTCTTGCTTAAGTGGATAGTACAATTACTCTCCCCATATATGATATAGATGTTTTGTTTCACGTTCAATTCTTAGAAGAAATCTCTTCATCTATGACATCTTCTTACATTCCTTTGTTACAACAATATATTTGCCTAAATAGTAATTCTTACATTCCTTTGTTACAACAATATATTTGCCTAACTATTAATTCTTACATTCCTTTGTTACAACAATATATTTGCCTAAACAGTCAATAATGCCACACACTTCTACAATTTAATTTCCATGATACAACTCCCTTACAAAAGTGAACAAGTATCTCGAGAGTAACATTTTGGAATCAATATCTCCAGCGATATCTGAATATGTGTAGCGTCATAGCACATGTTTTCATACTTCAAAGTTTAAATAAACATTGGATGATCCCTTGAGTTTCCTTACCATCCACTTCATTGATTCCCAATGGTCGTTGCTTGTATTGGTTATGGATCTGCTCATCATGCAAATTCAATGCGCTAGATTTGGCCCTGCGCAAACAATGCGTATATCTAATTTCGTAAGACATGCATAGAAAATGTTTTACAATTCTTCGTTCTCCATCTCACTTGAAGGGCTCTACTTGATACATTGCTTGAGGCAACTACCAAGTGGAAAACCAATATGTTTTACACCAGGAAAAATTTTATATAAGGATGCAACCTTATACTGTTGAAGTAAGGTGCACCACAAAAATCCTACAGTGGAGAGTGTTCCGGCATATGAGAACCCTCTAACTGATCATCACAACCTTAAGTATCACAGCATTAAGATGAATGGACATGAAGAAACAAAATGAATTCCAAATCAAAAAATAGTGCAACTTGTAACAAGTTATCTAGACTGTCTATTTTCATGATTTTTGAATGTTACATGATTTGCTCGACCTATACTATTTTTGCAATTTTAAATTTTGTAACTGAGGATAAAAAGAGATTTCGAAGCCATCATAAAGTTTTCAACTCCGAAACGACATATCTAAGTAAATTTTATAGGTGCACTTTCACGCAACCTTATACAAACCTCAGCCTATGCCTAATAAATCTTGAACCTTTTGACCACTTTCTAAATATTCTTGTATTATGACAACAATAACTTTCCAGCCTATTACGAGGGATTTTGATGCCTAAAGTTTATTGAGCAGGTCCTAATTCCTTCATGGAAAATGATTTACTTAGCTCAAGCTTTAACCTGTTATTTTTGTCACTATCTTAACAAAAAATAAACATGTCCATTATATATTGTAAGATGAATGATAAAATCATTCTCAAATAATCTCTTTAAGAACACACAATGATCCAATGTTGTTCTCTGACTCTGATGATTCCACATGAAAGAATCAAACGTCTTTAGCAATCTTGTCTCTACCCATATACGCTTTCATCCCGCAAACCATTTGATTTTTACCTTTTGCTTTAAATCCTTCTATCTGCTCCATATATTTATATCTCCTGGTGGCTATGGAGGAAGGAAATCTTGATGTCTAGTTGTTCAACTTCTAGATTCAAGCTTGCATCCATGCCTATCAAATAAGAGAAAAATATTTCATCAAAATTAAGAGAAACTTTTCATCAAAATTAAGACAAGCTTGCATCCATGTCTAGTTGTTTCACTATAAGAGAAACATTTCATCGAAACCTATCCAAACCAATCTTGACAGCTACCTTAGTTGTAATATTTTCTCTTCAGTCGTCAATATGAATGCCCACTTATTTTTCAATAATTTCTTACTTCTAGCAACTTTGCCAAGATGAAGCCTTGCATGTTATTGAAGATATTGTGGCTTATTTGACTTCTTCAAGTTTTAAACAGTTAGGTCTTCCTAGAAGACCACATCTCTAGTCCTGATCACGTTATGTGAAAAAGAGATTTTCTTCCAATCCATACTCTCTCATAAATCATCTAAAGGAATGATCAGGATCCATATATTAGATAGCACATTATGCGAACAACTTCACATCAATATGGCTTTGGAAACTTGGCTAGATAGCATACTCCTAACTCACTTTATAATGGTATAATTTATTCATTCTATTGCAGCATTATCCTAGTAGGTAGAAGACATTTGTCTTCTCGTTTGATGTCATGCTTGACACAGTACATTCTAAAAGCATTATAGGTGGAATCCTCCTGCCTTGAAGTCACTTTGATAGGTTTTTTGTCTTCTTTTCCACAATAGCATGAAAGTTTTGAAAGATCTGAAACACATAGTCTTTCAATTTCATCAAGTTCGTCAATACTTGCTTTAAAGCATCATCTATAAAGGTGATTTAAGATGAAGCACATCATAATGCAACATATGTGAATTTAGCATCTTTAGCATAAGCTTCATCCTAATGTTGATTTTAATGCGTACATCTCTGCTTCCGTCAACCATCATTCCCCCTCTTTACAGAGCTTGTAGACACGTCACCAAAATTGGTGTTATTTCTAACTACCTAAAGCTTCAAGCACACTAGCCTAATGAATCATAAGACAAACTGATCAATAATCCATACTTTAACCATAGTCCACCCATAGGATATTCCCTAAATATTCTATATAACCCATTTTAGGATACTAGCACGCAAAAGCAGCATGTCACAAGTTTAAAAAGAGAGAAAATGTTCAAAATTGCTGAACTAAAGTCCGTAAAGGGCATGAACTAACAAAAAATGTTATAAAATTAGCAACTACAAAGATTTCGGTGGGATGCCGGACTAGAAAGGGTCCAACAACAAGGACCATGTCACTTGGGGCAATAAGCCCAACAACGTGCCCCACCTTGATGGACATATGGTCCAGATTTACCACGTAATGTCGATTATATGATTTTTTTGTTATTTTGTTTACAAATTGACCAATTAGGGTCGTCAAAAGCAGCTTTTTTGCTATGAAACCCGTCAACTCTAAACCCTAGAAAGTCCTAGGAGATCAAACCCTAATTTCATAGCAAATTTTAGTATCTTAGGAGTAGAACATCCTTCCTAGCAAGAACCCTAGATGTAAAACTTCCTTAGAGAATTCAAGACAGATCTAGAGCAGCAAATTTTGAAGATTGAGGAGAAAAGACTCATGGCTCTTTCGTCTTATACGAACCCCAACCCTGACTGTTGCATCGAGATCCTGGCTTCCCAAGTATTTCTTGTCATTTGATTTGTTTCCCTTTCCTTATCTTTTTCTTTATTAGTTATATTCGCTTCCTAAAATCTTTCAATGCCCGTATCCATGTTTTCCTTGATTTCTAAGGGTTTCACTTTTGGTTTTATGTTGATCTAAGTCGTCTCAGCCGATGGTTTATAGATAGACCAGCTTTCAGTCTCGCACTGTGTGACCCACTAGGTCAGTCAACCCATGAACTTCATCGGTTGTTAAATTTCTCACTAGCAGTTCACAGAGGTCACAAAGGATCTAGTGTCTTTCCACCGGTGGTACAGACAACAAGATATTTCCAAAGAATCTTCCCCATACCAATGGTTGACATGATATGTAGTTTGGACGACACCCCTTTGCTCGTCTTACAACCAATGCCTCACTTGATTTCCATTTTACAAGTAACCAGCGGTGTTCGGATGATTGAATTTATCAAAGACATGGGTGAAAAAAAATGTGATATCACTTGTTAGGCTTATGGTGAAAAGCTCTCTTGCAACATTGTGTATACATGCAAAGGAATATGTATGTCTGCTTGTGCCCTTGGGATTAATTATCAAACACTTGGTGTGCTTATGTGGAGAAGTGGGAATAAGAAACAAGCAATAAAAGCAAGCACCGGACACCAAGATTTAACGTGCATCCCCATATGGGCTATGTCCACAGGAGTGAGGCAAATAATCCGTTAGAAATAATAAAAATTATAAATGTTTGATGGAACAAATCACATTCTTCTAATAAGCTATTTCTCTATTAAATAACTAAACGAAAATTATCCATCAGTTCAAATTCAATTAAATAACTAAACGAAGGGCGAGTTTTGGATGCAATCGCCCAAACTTTTTGTACAATATTTTAGCCATATTTTATTGAATTTGATTTAGTTCGAGACAAACAAGAAAGAAAATTATAGTAGTTGGAAGAAAAATTTGAGGAAAAGTATTCCATAGTAAAAAGTATTTTTCTCCAGGATTGAAGTTCATCCTTATTTAGAAAGAAAATTTCACCAATAATTACCGGTTTTACAGCATAATGAGTAGAGGACCTCACTGCTTTCTAAAACTTGCCAGAATTATTCTAATTTTCATAAGCCCTTTTACCTGACCCAATCCTCTGTGCTATCTCTGCATTTTCTTCAATCTCCTTAGACCCAAAAATAAACACGAGGATAAAGAGTTGTCATTGGGAAGAAATATTTTGTTGAAGGATCGTGATACAAAGATATTTAAAAAAGTACAAAGATACTTATTTTGTTGTTGTGACGAAACACTATGCTAAAGTTTGTTTGATGAGCAGGTAACAGCGGCCACATGCTCTTTCATGGTGTTGTTCTCTTCCTCCATGTTAGCGGTCCTATACCTGTTGCTTGGCCTTCAACCTTTAGACCATGCACTGTGTTTTGCTGCCATGTGCTTCTTCTCTTCCTTGTTGGGACTCCTTTTGGTACAAAGTGCCATTCAAAAGTATGGGAGGGTCTCACTCATTATATTTTCAGTTGGGACAGGCATGGCAATAAGCACTCTTAATCACCACCTTGTTCTCTTTTCCCTTTTCCCACAAAGTGGGCCAAGTTGAGCTGAAACTTAGTGTACCAAGTTATTAAAGTGATTTCCATGCGTTACAAGTATATAAATATGGACACGGTTAGCATGCGCCCAAGCCCATACATGTATTGGCCCACAAGTAGAAACGCAGGCTTGGCAATAAATATATTTTTTAAATATAATTTGATCCTAATTTTTAAAGAATATATAATTTTTAACATGAAGATCATGATTATAAAGAAAAAAAAATTGAAAGCTAGGAATAATAATTATATTAAGATAACATTTATATCGTTAGTTATAATTGTTTTTAGATGAACCACCTATTTGCATCCATCTTTAAGATGGACGCTTTATACCGCATATTGTAGAAATGCGGTCTAGCCCGCATGAAACATTTGTTCATAAAATAATGAAAAAAAAAAGTTTATATAATGTGTCAAGAAGTGAAAAGCCTTCCAATAATAATTTTGACCTCAATATATATGAATATGAAAAAATAAAAGAATAAAAACAAAAAGTATTTCAAGTCTTTAAAATAGCACAACATATAATATATTATTTGGACCGCCCATTTCCAAGATGTTCAAGTGTTTATATATATGCTTGATTTTTCCCAGTTTTTTAGCTATAATTTTTTTAATGAAAAAGTTTTATATAATGTTGAGGCCCTAAATAATCAAAAAAAGGGGCGGGCACCTTAAAAAGTTCGTTAGATAAAGTTGTTTCGATGTTAAAAATCTCTCAAATCTGATCATCTTGGCTTTGAGATATATGGACATAAAAAAAAGTTGGATTTCAAGACTTGGAAATATTATATTTTTTAATGCATTATCTAGACAACCGATTTTCAATATTTTCAAGTGTTCATAGACCCTATTTCGAAGCTTTAAATTTTATACTTAGAGAAGAACGTAAATTCAGGCCATAATAAAGATGTTTGATATTGAAATGACATCTTTCAACACTATTTAAAGGTGTTCCTTAATTTAGGGCCTCAACTTTATAAAAACTACATCCTTTTCTAGTTAGTCACGAAAATTGATTTTCAAGTCTTTATAAGAGCTTACGGCACCAGAATTGCATCTTTTAGTAAGATTTACAGGTGCGCGTTACTTTGATTGTACACATTATAGGGAAGTAAAGATGGTTGTCAATTACCAATAATCTAAAATATGGTGGAAGTTTAAAATCGGTCATAAACTAGCGATTTTGACAAGAAGCATATGGAAAACACTACGCAACGTTTATAGGCGAAAATGAACAGTGATTTCACCTACCTCCATCACCGTCCAAAGTTCATCACACTGTCACAATTGTTCGGTAGTGTTTCATTTTTCATTTTTTTTCTATAAATCGGAATGACCTAAAATTTGGAACGTGTATTCATCAAAAATAGGGAAATCTTCGAAAAATATAAAAAAAAATTTTACATGAAAATTATTTACCAAAATACCCCCGAAAGATTTCGGAGGTATTTTGGTCAATTTATTTTTCACGGATAATTTTTTTTATATTTTTATTAGATACGCATCAGTAAGATGTACGTATTATCCAAATTACAGGTAATTCTGATTTATAGAAAAAAATGAAAAATAAAACACTACCAGATAATTGTGACCATGCGATGAAACTTAGACGGTGATGAGAGCAGGTGAAATCACTATTTATTTTCGCTTATAAGGATTAGGAAGACTTTTCCTCGATATATATATATATATATATAGGATAATCTAAACATCACAACCCTTGACATTACAAACGTTAAAGATAGAGAGAGTTGTGAATGGTGGATTTACTAATTTTATAAAAAAAATTTTAAAACAGTTAGTTTTTGTGATACTTTTATTGTTAAGTAAGGGCAATTTTGTAAATATTACTACAGGACATTAGGTACTTTTGTCATCAGTTAAAATTTTTACTAAAAGACAAGGGCACTCTACAAATAAAATTCTAGAACACTAACTTCCAAAATGTCATTGTGCTTTTGTAAAAATTTCAAATTTGCCCTTGCTTAATAGTTTAGTTACTTATTAAATTAATTTTTTAAATAAAAACTAATCATCTTTTTGATATATACACTCATCACAACCCCTTCTAACTTTAGGTTGATCTGACGGTTACAAACTCATTTTGTATTTGAATTTACATTCTTTTTTAACAAATCCAAATCACTTGAAATTTTAGACGTTCATTCTTCACATCAATGCCCACCTAATGAAAATATAAAACAAATAAACTGTAAAATATAAATTGACCAAACTACCCCCGAAATGTTTCAGGGGTATTTTGATCAATTTATATTTCGTGAAATATTTTTTTTATATTTTTATTATATTCTTCTATTTTTTAAGAATAGACACCCCAAATTTTAAGTGAGGTCGTGACCATTGGATTTGGCCCAGATTGAATCTGGGCTGTTGGCTGACAATGTAGTTGTCAGCCCGTGGGCTGTCAAGATCTTTCCCCCCCCCCCCAACACACACACACACACACACATATATTTCAATTTTCAATTTTTTTTATAAAAATCCAAATCACTTAAAATTTGAATGTCTATTCTTAGAAAGTAGAAGAATTTAATAAAAATATAAAAACAATAATTCGTTAAATATAAATTGATCAAAATAGCCCCGAAATGTTTTGGGGGTATTTTAGTCAATTTATATTTTACGAATTGGCATTTTTATATTTTCATTAGGTGCACCTTGATGAGAAGAATGAATGCCAAAAATTTCAAGTGATTTGAAATTGTATAAAATAAATAAAATGAAAATACGAAATAAGGTTGTGACCGTCAGATCGGCCCAAATTGCTGTTGGCTGATACTGTAGTTGTTAGCCAGTAGGCTGACAGAATTAATTATATATATATATATATATATATATATATATATATATATATATATATATATATATATATATATATATATATATGAGCCTAACGACCCAGATTGAATCTGAGCCGATTTAACGGTCACGACCTCATTTTGTGTTTGAATATATATATATATATATATATATATAGGAAAATACTAAGCTTAGCCCACTAGCTCTTATAAACATATAAGTTCAACGACCCAGATTGAATCTGGGCCAATCTGACGGTCACAACTTCATTTCATATTTTAATTTTAATTTTTTTCCACAAATCCAAATAACTTAAAATTTTAGGTGTGTGTACTTCAAAAATAAGAGAATCTAATAAAAATATCAAAGAAATAATTTGCAACAAATAATTTTATCAAAATACCCATGAATTGTTTTGGGGGTATTTTGGTTAATTTAGTTTTTACGAATTATTTTTTGAATTTATTTATTACGTGCGCCTTGATGAGAAAAATTGACGCCTAAAATCTCAAGTACTTTGGATTCATAGAAAAAATAAAATTCAAACACAAAATGAGTTTATGACTGTCATATTAATCTAGATTCAATCTGGCCCAGTTGAGCTCATATGTTCTTATGAGCTAATGGGCTAATATCAATATTTTTCGTATATATATAAAGTTTGGAAGGTGATGAGGGTAAGCGAAATCACTATTTATTTTTGCTTATAGGTGTTTTGTAGTATCTTATTTTTCTTTTATATATATATATATATATATATATATATATATATATATATATATATATATATATATATATATATATATATATATATATGTTTGTCTAGAGTTAAAAAACCCCTCAAAATACAAAGGTTAAATTAGAAGGGGTGTAATGGGTGTATTTATAAAAAAGATGATTACGTTTTGTTTAAAACATTATATTAATAGGTTATTTAACCATTAAGAAAGGACAAATTTGCAATTTTTACAAAGTATAATGGCATTTTAGAAATTAATGTCCTAGAATTTTGTTTGTAGAGTGTCCTTGTCTTTTAGCAAAAATTTCAACTTTACCTTTTATTAAGATGACAAAAGTACCTTTTGTCTGATAGTAATATTTACAAAATTGGCCTTACGTAATGATGAAGATATGAATAAAAGTAATTGTTTTTAAAAAATAAACTATAAATTAGTAAATCTTCCTTTCACAGATCTCTCTACCTTTAACCTTTGTAATTTGAGGGGTTGTGAAGTTTAGATTATCCTTAGATATATATATATATATATATATATATATATGAAAAAATCTTCCCAACGCCTATAAGTAAAAATGAACAGTGATTTCGCCTATGCTCATCACTGTCCAAAGTTCATCGCACGGTCACAGTTGTCCGGTAGTGTTTCAATTTTAATTTTTTTTCTTTTTACAAATCGAAATGATCTAAAATTTGGAGCGTGTGTACATTTTAGTGAAGCGCACCTAATAAAAATATAAGAAAAATAATTCATATAGTTTAAATTGACCAAAATTCCCCTGTAAATGTTAGGTGGTATTTTGATCTATATTTTGTGAATTATTTTTTTATATATTTTTTAGGTTCTCCTATTTTTTATGAATAGACACTCTAAATTTCAGATCATTCCTGTTTATAGAAAAAAAAATGTAAATTAAAAACACTACTGAACAACTGTGACCGTGCGATGAACTTTGGATGGTGATGAACATATGCGAAATCACAGTTCATTTTTGCCTAAAGGAATTAAGTATTGTTTTCCTATATATATATATATATATATATATATATATATATATATATATATATATATATAGGGACTCGATTCTGTACGCCCACTCGCTGACTGCTACAGTAAACGCCAATGGCTCAGATTGAATCTGAGCCAATCTGATGGTCACGACCTCATTTCATATTTGAATTTTAATTTTTTTTCTATAAATCCAAATCACTTGAAATTTTAGTCGTGTGTTCGTCTCATCAAGTGATTTGGATTTGTAAAACAAAAAAAATTAAAATTCAAGTACCACCGAATATCCGTAATCGTCAGATCGGCCCAAATTCAATTTTGGCCATGGGCGTTAACTATAGCAATACGCCTATGGGCATACAAAATATTTTTCCATATATATATATATATATAGAAGATACTACAAAACGTCTATAAGAGAAAATGAACAATGATTTCGCCTATCCTCATCACTGTCCAAAGTTCATCGCATGGTCACGATTGTTTGGTAGTGTTTTACTTTTCATTTTTTTTTTATAAATCAGAATGATCTGAAATTTAGAGCGTATGTTCATAAAAAATAAACGTATCTACGAAAAATATCAAACAAATATTTTACATGAAAAAATGTTACTAAAATACCCTCGAAAAGATTTGGGGATATTTTGGTCAATTTTATTTTTGTAAATTATTTTTTTATATATTTTTATTAGGTGTGCATCACTAAGATGCATATATGTTTTAAATTTCAAATCATTATGATAGGTAAAAAAAATATGAAAAATAAAACAGTACCGAACAATCGTGATCGTGCGATGAACTTTGGACGTTGATGAGGGTAGACGAAATCACTGATTATTTTCGCCTATAGGGCAATGATTTCATGCAACAGTTGTATTGTAATATGATACAAAAACCTTCAAAAACTATGGTATGGCCATTTGTTTGATCCAAAATTTGAAATATACACTATTTTCATTTTAATGGATAATCACAAAAAAGAAATATTTAAAAACACAACTTAGAAAGTATTTTTTTAGCCCAATTAATATAGGCCATTCATTTTGGTGAGATGCCTTAGAAGGAATTTTTCATTTTCAATTTTTTTGGATGGTTTTATTATCATTAGATGGACAATGTTAAAGAAGAAAAAAATGATTTTTAGTTTATAAAGCTAAGATCTTGAAATTCACCAAATGAACGGTCTAGATTCGTTTTTAGAGAGGACTCATTTTGACTATATCTAGAGTTCAAATTGAACTTTTTTTTTTGTTTTTGGATTGATTATTGACTTAAGAAGAGTGTGTGTGCAAAATGTTGGGTCATACAAATGCCACAAAGATGGTTTTTTAGTAGTGTAGTTGCATTATACTATGATACAACCGTTGCATAAAATCACTGCCCATATATATATATATATATATATATATATATATATATAAGAATGGATGGATTCTGTCAGCCCAAGGGATGACTGTTACAATGTTAGTCGTGGCCTAGATTCAATTTGGGCTGATTTGACGGCGTATTTGAATTTTTATATTTTTTCTACAAATCCAAATCAGTTGAAATTTTAGGCATTCATTCTTCTCATCAATACGCACTTAATAAAAATATATAACAAATAATTCGTAAAATATAACTTGACTAAAATAACCCTGAAACGTTTTAGGTGTATTTTGGTCAATTTATATTTTACGAATTATTTTTTTTTATATTTTTGTTAGATTCTTCTATTTTTGAATAATAAACGCTCCAAATTTCAAGTTATTTAGATTTATAAAAAAAATCATGAAATGAGGTCGTGACCGTTAGATCGGCCCATATTCAATCTGGGCCATTGGCTGACACTATAGCTATCAACCCGTGGGCTGACATTATCTTTTCCACACACACACACACACACACACACATACACACACACACACACACATATATATATATATATATATATATATATATATATATATATACAACTCATGAGCTCATGGAACAGTATAAGCCCAATGGCTCAAATTGAATATGGACAGATCCAATGATTATAATTGTATTTTGTAATTGAATTTTAATTTGTTTTTTTCTACACATACAAATTATTTGAAATTTGGAGCGTCTTTTCTTCAAGAACATTCAAATCTAATAAAAATATAAAAAAAATAATTCGTACATATGAAATTTACCAAAATACCCTTGAAAAATTTTGGAGGTATTTTGGTCAATGTATTTTATGTGAATTATTGTTTTTAATATTTTTATTAGGTGCAAGTTGATAAGAAGAGTTTATGCCTTAAATTTAGTACTATTTAGATTTATATAAAAAATATTAAAATTATATTACCGATATACAATCTTGACTGTCAAATCGGCCCAGATTCAATCTGGGCTGTTGAGCTTACACTGTTCCATGAGCTCATGGGCTCACCCTAGGAAAAAATGAACATCGATTTCACCTACCCTCATCACCATTCATTCTTCATTGCACAGTCACAGTTGTCCGGTAGTATTTCAATTTTCATTTTGTTTTTACTTATCGAAATGATCTGAAATTTGGAGCGCGTGGAAATCTTAGTGAGGAGAGCCAAATAAAAATATAAAAAAATAATTTGTAAAAAATAAATTGATCAAAATGCCCTCATAAAATTTTGGGTTATTTTCATATTTTTATTAAGTACGCCTCACTAAGATGTACACATGCTCCAAATTACTTGACTGTATAGTGTAACAAAAAAATGAAAATTGAAACACTACCGGACAACTGTGACCGTACAATAAAGTTTGGATGACGATAAGGGTAGGCGAAATCATTGTTCATTTTCGCCTATAGGCGTTGGGAGGAGTTTTTTAGGTTATTTGATTTTTAGAAAAAAAATTAAAAATGAAATACTGCCTGACAATCGTGATCGTGTGATGAACTTTGAACGGTGGTGAAGGTAGGTGAAATTACTGTTCATTTTCGTCTATAGACGTTTTGTAGTATCTTCTATATATATAGGTGTTTTGTAGTATCTTCTTCAACGCTACACGTAGTAACCATAAATTATTCAAAATTAAGAAGATAAAACTTGAAACTACTACGATTCTAAGAATTATTTATCAGGTTCTTAAAGAGTGTTTCAAGACTTGGTAATCTGGATTGGGAATGACCAATATGGACTATGAATCAGTTTAGACCAACCTTGTTACTAGTGGGAACAACCAATTGTTATCGTTCTAAAGGAGGCACCTGTTGGAAATGTGGCCTATCAGGCCCTTTTTCTGTCAAAAATTCATTATTTTTCAATAATGATATAAAAGCCATATTGAAGTATATGTGAAATCCCATGTGGTTAACATGAGTCAATGCCATATATATTGATCCATTTTGTAGCTTTAATAGGATGTATCACTGGAGGAAAAAACTTAGTATCAGTGGAGGGAAAACTCAATGGTGTGTTTGGATTCCTTGTAAATTGTGGGAATGCTTAGATGACATCCCATTATATGAGTCATTAGTGAATTAATGACAGATTTAGCTCATTACATAGGATTAATAGTTTGGTGACAACTTGTTAATTCTAATTAGCTGCACTTACGGGAATTAAGGTAGAAGTTATATTTGGATCTTAACTCCTATAGACCATAAATGTGAGAGTCACTAAATAAAAGTGTTCTATAAAAGGAGGTTAACCCCTCTAGAGTAGATAGAGAAGGATAGAAAAAAGGTGAAGGAGATTCACGGAGAGGATTCTCAAGGTAGCCTGTCACTGGATGGCTTGGTCTATAGGATTTGGTATGAAATCTTAGGTCCCTCGTGTGATTTAAGGACAAATTCGAGTAAGTTGTTCAACGATTTCAATTTTATTTATTTATTATTATTTTCATTGGGATTAACAGCACACGGTTTCGTCAGCACAATCCAGACCAGTCGAAAGGGCCAATTTCTGCACATTTTTTTTTTTGCTACTTTGTTTGTTATTAGTTTTTAATTGTTTTTATTGTTATGGACCAATTCTCACGTGGGAGAATCGGGGTGACTCGATTCAAATTTTTTGCATGGCGGACTGGCCCCGCCAATGTTATTGTCATAAATTGAATTAAATAAATTAAAAAGCATAAATCCCTCAAATGATCGTTTTATGGAAAATTGCACTTGTAGCTATACATAACTAATGAAAAAGAACCTAAAAAGGTGAGAGTTCAATGTTGAAAATAGAAGAAGCGATTTTTTTGTGTAAATACAACTGCTATTTTTTAAACAAAGAGAATAATTTTTATTTTAAATCACTAAAGTTTGGAGAAAAAATTATAGTATTTTAAAAATTCTAAAAGAAAAATTTCATTAAATTTCAAAATATGAGAAACCACTTAAATAATAAATTTGCTTAAGTAATTATAAGAATAAGAAAAAGTGGTAGCATTTTTGTAGAGATTTCAAAGAACTTCTATGAACAATTTAAATTTCTTTTGATAAATTTAAATTGGAAAATATCATGGACACCCCTAAAATTCTCATTCATTCCATGGGAAACTGGCTCCTTTTCCGTGCGAAATTGCAACGGTTAAAAATATTTCCTCTTCCACCCCGCCACGATATATATATATATATATATAAACCTCATGTACTTACTATATTTCTATATTTATCAAAAGATTTCCTGCTTCTTTGGGAGTATACTATCCATCTACTCCGTTGGCCAAAATTTTTACTAGGAATATCTTTTACATCTCAATTTTTAGTGTCGTGATCTCTAGAACCCAGCAACCAACCTCAAAGAAAAAAAAAAAAAAAAAAAATTTTGACTCTCATTGCCATAGTTATCCACTTTTTGAAAGGAATGATGAAGATATTCAAGAACTCAAAATCCAAATTTAAATAATCATCTAGCTATAATTAGATGCATCCCAAGATTTCAATCACAGAAAATCTCCGAGGGAGTAGATGGGTAGTATGCTCTCGTTGGAGCGTAGTATAATGCTCTTCATAGTTTATTTCTTTGATTCCTTAAGTAATTGCCAAATGATAATTACATCTTTTCTCTCTCTCATGTCGTTTATTTCTTGGAAAAAGTTTATATAGAGCCAAGGCTCTAAATATTCAAATTAGAGCCCACCTAAAAAATTTCATTAGAAAAGGTTGTTTTGATGCTCAAATATCTTCAAATTGATCATCTCGACATTAAGATGCATGGACATGAGAAAAAAATGGATTTCAAGTTTTGCAACTAGTGCATCTTGTAACGCATTTTTAACCGTTCATTTTCAAGATTTTCAAGTCTCATCGATCTATGCTATTTTTGAAGCTTTAAATTTTGTAATTAAAGATGAAAGTATACTTCAAAGCTATCACAAAGATTTCTAACATTGATACTACCTATCTCGACCCTATTTGAAGGTGTGCTTTATATTGATTGTTTAGAGCCTCGGCTCGATATAAACCATACCCTTATTTCTTATTTCTCCGAATATATAAAACTTCCATATTCTCTCTCGCTCTTCCTTGTTAGCATTCTCGCCATGTTCAGCTCACCCAACACCCAACCCACAGTTCCCCCGCAACACAAACCACTTAAAAAAAACAAAGAAAGAAAGAAAGGGCAAAAGAGGAAGGGAGACATACCTTCTCTTCCACTTCAATCCCTTAACACATTATTCTTATAGAGAGAAACATGCTTCCACATCATTTCCTCAACTAAAAAAATGGTTGAAGAGGGGAAAGCTTCTTTTTTTAAGGGTACTCCCAGGAGTGGAGATGGGATTATATACTATGAGACTATTTATTTTTAGTACATGGAGGTTAAAATAATTTTTTAAAAATTATTTAATTAAAAATAACTAATTTCTCACGATTGATTCATAACAAGATTCAGAAAATCTTGGTACCACTAAAATTAATTTCCATAAAAAATATTCAAAATCTAAGAAATTTGAATGATAACCACATAGGTATGATTCTAAGTTCTTGTAAAATAATCATGGGTGGGGGTGTAAGTAGGGCTGCCACCGAACTAGGCCAGCCCGAGGCTTGGCAAACCCAAAAATATGTTTGCCCAGTAAGACCCGGCCAGCGCCCGAAATATGTATTATTTTAAAGCTCGTCCGACCGGCCCCGAAAAGAATCTATTGGGACCGGGCTTGCGCCTGACCCAAAAAATGAATCTATTGGGCCTAACATGACCATTAAGAAGCAGCGCCCCCCCCCCCCCCCCCCAAGCATCGCCTCCTTTTTTTTGTTTTACTGTTCAAACTTCTATTGCTTATAGTAAGAAAAATAAAACATATGCTAAAATATTTTTTAGAAAATTTTAAAAAATATTGGGTTTTAAGAAAGAAAAAGAGAGAATGAGTTTTTAGAGAGAGAAAGAATGAATTTTTAGAGAGAGATTAGGTTTCTCGAGAGAGAGAATATGTTTTTAGAGAGAGAAAGAGATAGGATAGATAATGAGTTTTGGGAGAGAGAAAGAGAGATTGATTTATAGAGACAAAGAAATCTTGGGTTTCTATAGATAGAAAGAGAGAATAGATTTTTAGAGAGAGAAAGAAAGATTATGTTTCAATAGAGAAAGAATAGGTTTCTAGAGAAAGAAAGAGCGATTGGGTTTCTCGAGAGAGATTTATAGAGATATAGAGATTCGGTTTTAGAGAGAGAATGGTTTTAGAGAGAGAAAGAGAGATTGGGTTTAAGAGAGAATATGTTTTTAGAGAGAGAGAGATTGGGTTTCTAGAGAGGAGCTTGGTTTTTAGAGAGAGAGATTGATTATCTAGATAGAGAATGGGTTTTCAGAGAGAAAAAAGAAAATGAGTTTTTAGATAGAGAAAGAGAGATTGGGTTTCTATAGAGAGAATTCATTTTTAGAGAGGAAAAGAGATATTGGATTTCTAGAGAGAGAATGGGTTTCTCGAGAGAGAATGATTTTTAGAGAGAGAGCTTGGGTTTTTAGCGATAGTGGAAGAGAGATTGGGTTTTTAGAAAGAAAATGCTTGTTTAGAGAGATATTTTATACACTATCTATCTACTCACTTGGGCAAATGTTACACTAAGAGCGCGTTTGTTTCTCTGAAAGATATCTTCTGGAAAGTTGACTGATTTTAAATCTTCTGAAAATTTGTTCTGGAAGATGTAAATAAGTACTTGGTACTGTGTTTGATCACATATATATATTAACCATATAAATATTAATATATAATATAATATAATATAATATATAAGATAATAATATAAATATTACATACTTATAAATTATATATTATCTTATAGTAATATTATATTACATTATAATATATCATATTAATAATGTTAATATTATGTATTTATATTATGCATAAAGAATAATGATCAACAAAAGAAGTTATGAAATATTAAGTTCCTACCCCCTTTAGGAACTTAATCTTTCATTTTTTTAAAAAAGATTGGGAACTTTTGTTGGAAGATTAGTTTCTGAACTTTTCATGAAAAGTGTGAAACAAATGCATAACTTTTTCAAAATACGAAAGAATACTTTCTAAAAGAATACTTTTAGAAAAACAAACATACCCTAATAATATCTTTTATACATCCCAAATTTTGGGGATGTGATTTCGAGAACCCGGCAACAAACCTCAAAGGAGAAAAAGAAATTTATCTAGACTGGCTACTTTCAAAATTTTCTAATGTTTATAGATCTATTCGATCCGTACCATTTTTAAAATTATAAATTTCATAACTAGAGGTAAAAATAGATTTTCAAACTATTATAAAGTTTTCAACCAGTGCATTTTTCAACAAAATTTAGTTATACACCCTACTTCTACAGTATAGGGCGGCGCCCTTTATCTAGATTGCTAGTCTTGGCCCTGGCCCAGACCTTGTCCCATTGAGCAGATCCAAGCCCGGCTCTGGCCCTGTCAGGGACCAAGCTTTTATCATTAAGAATTAAATGATTATACGAATTGAAAACCAAAGTCTTGAAGAAGATGCTTTAGACATATGAGCATATAAGATGGAGAGGGGTACATGGTCGATAATTGGCTTTTTCACTGCTAGGCTAAACTCTGCTTATTGCTCCAAGTACCAACCTTTCCATGGAATTAAGAAGCTCATAAATAGAAATTGTATTGTCTACTCATGTTACCCTTAAAAGTGTCCTTACGTGGCTGATCTCTATTTCTTTCCCTATCCACAGATAACAAGGATAATATTTATTGCTACAAGGACCCCTTCCAGTAAGTTTTCAGTATTTTCGCCTTAAAAAGATAACATTTATTGCTACTAAAGTTTGATTTCTCTCCCTTTCTCTCAACTAACTTATCTCCTGCTATTGCGAGATGTAGACTGAAATGTGTCTAGCGATCGATCATAGTGAAGAGGATGATTGAGATGACTGGATTGTCGTAGTTGTTTTCAATTAACAAGTTACTGTTGTGTACATTGGTCGGGGCTTGATTTTCTTTAGTTCCCTTGCACGTGGGTGTGGGGAGAAGATCCTTTCTCAAACAACCGCAGAAGGCTCGTGCTTGTGTGGCATCAGGGGAAGCAGGCGCGCTTGCTTTCTTTAGTGCGGATAGGCTACCAACAAAGAGAGAGATTTAGGGTGGGAGAAGATTGATTCACTTACCTCGTCGTTGACATGTCCGGGCAGCTCGCCCTCTTAGATCAGTTATAAAAGCCCTCCGGCTCTTCACCAATGCTGTTTGGTCAGGGACTCTCTTCAGACGCTATCGGCCATTTTCTCCTCTCTCAATTCTAAATTCCGATGGATGTCTTGAGTGGGGTACTTCGTTGACCTCGTCGGGCTGTCTAGGTGAGGAAAAGGGATTAAGCATAGGGCGCGTGCTTGTTTGAACCCTTTTGGTTTGCTCGGGTCCGTGCAGTTTTGCACGTGTATGGGATTACGTGTTTTCGAAGGGAAGAGAGAAAGTTTCGAAAGCGATAAACATCTTTAAGAGGAGAGAAGTGCGTACCCACGCAGTTGGGGTACTTCTCTCTCTTACAAAAGTTTTCTCCCTCCTCTTCCTTGAGACGCTAGGGTTAAGAGAAAAGATAAGCAGAATCAAACGTAATGCTTTTTCGTTATTGAATTGTAATCCCCCTTTTACAATTGACTTAAGCTTGCTTATATAGAGTTCTTACCAAACGTGGGTGGATACTAAAAAAGTAAGCCTGAATACAATTAAAAGTATTTAAAATAGAGTCCTGAAATTAGGTACAATGACCAAAATGCCCTAAAGATTCTTTCGCACAAATAACAAACTCGTCCTTTCCGGATGAGCCCGCTGTCATTGTCAACTTCGAGAGCTCTTTTCTAGGCACTTGTAGCATGAGATCAATTGATCTATTGTTGTATTCTTGTCGTATGTTTGCTTGTGATCGTTTTGATCCCTTTTGATCGTACTGCGGCAACCTACTTCGTGAGTGAAGGAATCCGGTTAGATTTTATGAACACTTCGATGGTTTCTTCTTCTGATCCGTGGCGATTCTGTGTTGATTGCGAGCTTGGTGCAGGTCCTTCAGAGTGTCTTTCCAACATGCTTATTTTGCTTTTCAATCTTCTGGGATTTCGGTGAATAATCGGAAAAGGGATTTTGGCGACGGGGATCTTCTTGATTTTATTCTATGACCTGGGGTTTCGTGGCCTTTTTTTTTTGTTTTTTCTTTGAAAGTTGCTTGTCGCATTTTGACTTGGGCTTTCTTCTTGGAACAGTTCCTTTCTCGGTATTAGCTTTCGCGTGGCCGAGTTTTCTCTGCGTGGGGGTAAGATGTCCTTCTGAAGATTCCAACGTCCATGGATTCATGCCGTCTCCTCTTCTTTTTGTGGTGGAGGCTTGTCTTCGCATTTGTTCGCTAGAAAGGAATATCATTGAAGCTTTCGTGGGCGTGTGAGGCTTTTTGGCTACTCTTCTGCTGCTGGGAAGGAGTAGCGAGCTCGGTGAGGAGTGGCCGAAGGATCGCCATGGCCGTCGACTGGTTCGGTGAGGCCATACGGCGGAAGGCGTGCCTCTACCCTACTTCGCGATGGTTCAGGCTGAGGGCCGCTGGGTTGGTCCGTTTGAGACCAGGCCCACTTCTTTTTCTTAGAAGATGATGGTGATCGTTTGGCAGGACTATCCAGCTCCTTTACACATGGTGGAGGGGATAAGGCTTCAACTTTTCTTCGTGTAGACATCTTCTCCTTCGGTCATCTTTATTCGAGGCCTTTCCATCTACGGCTGGTTAGGTGCCTCGATCTCACCCTCTGGATCTGGATGATCGGGCAGCACGTATCTCGGGTTTCAGGGGAGACCCAAGACGTTTTGAGATCTCTCTCTCGGGAACCTCATTTGAGAATAAGGGCAGGTATTACCAACTGATGAGAAAATAATTTAAGGTGGGTTCGGGATTTACTCAGGCTGGCTAGCGTGGGAGCCCTCTTAGATCACGAAGAAAGCCCCCCAGTTGTAAAACTGGTTCAGAATTGGCTCCCTTGGCTTGTATTCTCCAATTTTCTGCAATCACACATATATGGCAAAGGTTATAAGACTAGTGGGTCAGTAGACCTCACCTTGCCTTCGTGATGAATACACACATGCATACACATTCAAAGAAGAAAAGAATAATGAGAGAAGAAAGATAGGGGAGAAAAGAATTTGACTAGGCAAGGAGATCAGCACAATGACTAAGCTGGCAGGTAATTATTTTGATGTGGTAGTAAAACAGGGTCGATAACTCAGACCGGCTCAACAGAGTTACTACTAGACGTCAATACCGATACTGGCTAGCTAGACGCGATGGTTAGTCTGTCGTGGCAATAAAGTAGGCACAATGATTCTAGCGCAACAACATTACGACTAGAAGACAAGGCTACCATAAAAGGCTAATCTCAACCCCTCTTAGTCAAATGAAAGGATAACAGAAGGCATGCAAATCATAAAGAGAGAATAAGAAGTAAGGGAAAAAGAGGAGAAGAGAAAGAAAGAGAGGAAGGGAAAGAAATAAGGGAGAAGAGTGTGAGTGAAGAGAGAAGGAAGGAGAGAGGAGGGAGAAGGACACAGTCAACGCTAAGCGTCGCCGGCTGTGTTGGAAGAAGAAGAGAAAGAAGACACAGTCGACACTAGGCATCTCCAGCTGTGTTAGAAGAAGAAGAGAAAGAGGACACAGTTGGTACTAGGTATTATCGATTGTGTTAGAGAGAGAGGGGGCAAGGAGAGAGAAAGGATACAATCATTGTTAGGTATCACCTGTTGTGTTAGAGAGAGAGGGGCAAGAAGGAGAGAGAGAAGACACAGTCGGCACAAGGTATCGCTGGTTGTGTTAGAAAGAGAGGGGGCAAGAAGGACACAGTCAGCGCTACGCATCGTCGGCTGTGTTTTTTTTAAGAAGAGAGGAGATAGAAAGACACAGTTGGTGCTAGACATTATCGGCTGTGTTTTAAGAAGAGCGGAGAGAGAAAGACACACTTGACGCTAGGCATTGCCGGCTGTGTTTTAAGAAGAAGAACATAAAGGAGATAGGGATGAGAAGAAGAGAGAGAAAGAGAGATAGAGATGAGAAGAAGAGAGAGAAAGAGAGATAGAGAAGAGAAGAGGAGAGAGAAAGAGATAAAGATGAGAGAAAGAGGGAAGGAGAGAAAGAGGGGAGGAGAGAGAAAATTACCTTATCGAAAGGTATCGACCCTTTTCTTCTCTCTCCTCTCTCTTTCTCCAGGACACACCCACGAGCTTCAGTAAAAATGAAGTCTTTATTGAATCTTTAAGAATGAACCCAAGGGGATTTTATAATTTGGCTTTATATGCTTATATAGAATTGGGCCCAAACATGGGTGGACGTCTAAAAACTACCTAGAATTGAAGATAATTAAAATTTAATTGAAATAAAATAAATTCTAAAAATTGGTGTAAAAGGACTGTTTTTCCCCTGCCTAATAATGTGTGAAATTCTAGAACAGTCCCTGCTATTGATCAATAACTTACATGATCTTCCATGACTGATCTGGGATCGTTTTGATGCCCGTTTGATCAAAAGATGATTGTTTTCTTGTAGGGCTCGACATGGCGATCTTTTTGATACTAACTTTGAGCCATGAATCATGTTTTTGAGCCATGATCATGAAACTTGAAATTTGCTTGAATCTTGAAAACTTTGGATCGATTGTGTGCTCATTTCTTAATGTTTTTCTTTAGTTTCTTCGTTGAATCATACTGAGCATGCTTTCACGATTACATTGTAACAAATGCAGCTCAATTTTGTGTCCGGATGAAGATTTCGTCATCTTGAGTTTTTGACAGGAATCTTGAAATCTGGCGGGCGGCTGAAATTTACAACAGCTTCGGCAGCTCTGTATGTGAAATCCAACCGTTCATCAGATGCAGGGATCAGACTAGAGATAGCCATGGACCTCACACACATAATGAAATTTGTTTTGTGTAGATCGGGAATACGAGCGTCATGATTTGGCCTCCGGAGTGGGGCATGCTGCTGCTGAATTTTTCGCAACTTTCTTCACGGGTCAGCAATTTCTCTCTACTTTTTCTCCCTGCTCGGGTATCTTCACGGGGCATACCACATATCGAAATGCTCGTCTTGATGAGACGAACATGCTTACCAAAAGTGAGATATAGGCCCAAAAATTCACTTCATATACTGTAAAAACAACCACCTTTAATGGTGTTTTAATGCAGGGTGGCCACACGGGAATAATATGCGACCTACCCCTTTTCAAAATTTTACCCATAACTTTATTCTGGAGTACCCATAATTTTCAACCATTTCGAATCCAATGGTGATGGTCCCATAATAATTTGACACACCAAAAGTATAGTTCTAATTACGGGGTCCATTTCAAGGTGCTAGAGGCTAATTTTTTCGAAATTGTTTCTTTGTATTCATTGCGTTAGACATATCTGATTGCGATAAAACTTGGCAGGTGGCTTTTTGGAGTGCTGATGAAGATCTTGAGCAATTCTGGGGAAATTATGAGACTTTCAAAATTTTCATTGTTTTGTAGGCTTTATTGACGTGCTTCCTCTTTATTCTGCATCGGGGACCAAGGTGCTTAAAAATGTGTTCAAACAGCTTGTCGCACCGAATGTTGCCCTTCAAGAGGAGCGAGAAGGACAACATTCAAAAAATTTCCTTCAGCTTTATTCCTTTTTTCTTCCTAGCCACAGGACCACGTGAACGCCGAGGAGATTCACGCAATGGCGTAACTAGGATGCTCAAACGTTGGGCTGCATTATTCGAGGGTCCATCCATGGAGACTTTAGGGGGAGAAGAGACATTTTTTAGGGATCTTATCGACGTCCTCACCCTCGTGCAGACTGTTTGTGATTCAGAAGCCAAGGATTTTGTACGGACCTCATCAGTAAGAACCAGACCTGTCAGCAATTGAGTGCCATGTCGACGGGCGTTGTTCCCATTTGGTCTGGGTTTGTTTGTCTTTGAATAGACAGCTAATGGGCCATTGCTTGGTGTAATTTGCTGCTACACCAGGTTTGCTATTGACAAGCACGGTACCTCTGTGGATCCCAATCTGCCGGGTCCAGTCGTGGGCATTTTGTTAACTAGTCTTGAGAGTCTGGGCTTGTCGGTTAGAGAGGGATTTTGGCGAGGCGGCCTCATGAAGAGGCGTCACCCTGAAATATCTTGCAGGTTTGACCTTGGCTTTGTCGGTTTCTTACCTTCGTGGGCATCTTTGGTTTATCAGAATGACGTTCTTATTTGTTTGTTTTGCTGAAGAGCCTTTTGTCGGCTCTCATCTGGTTGTGCACCAATTGTTCCTTAGCGGGTAAGGTACTCAGTTTATCGACATGACCAGCTTTGGGTACAATGACCCCTACCCACTGCTGTGCAGTTTGTTACATAGCAGGTCCAAAGTTATGGCTGACTTAGCTTTCTTGGGGCGTCTTCAGCACTGTGGAGTGTATTTATAACTTCCTGGGAATGATGCTCTTCTTCATGAGACTTGTCTTGCTTTCTTGGCGAATCTTTTGTCCATCGAGTTTTTTTTTCAACTGGACTCAGGCTGTCAGAATCTTTTCCTTGAAGCTTGTATTTTTGGAGCCCGGGTATTGCGACATCAGGAATTTTTTTTTTATTTTGAATGTGGGCTGAGGCCACCTGTTGAGGTGAACGCTACATCAACCTGTTTATTAGTCCAAGTGTCCTTTGCAGATTTTTACTTGAACTTGGGAAGCGGTGCCGTAGAGACGGTTTTCACCAACTTCCTTTTATTTGGGGCTCTTTTACCCATGACCTTCCGGCCATGTCCACCCTCATTCTTCCATTTTTACTCACGATAGCCTTTCAAGTTTTGACCGTTCTCGATTTTTATTCATGGAACTCTTTTACTCATGGTTTCGTGACCATGCCCGTCCGTCATTTTTACTTATGGCGTTCTCTTGTTAAGGTATAGACCATGCTCGCTATTTTTGTTTTTGTGAAGGCATGTTTAGGGTCATGCCTTCGGGACCTGTGCGAAGCCTTTTAATGTCATGCGGCCAGGACATGCACTACAGTTTAAGATCACATAACTGGACCATAATGGAGATGGATGGCAGTTGGTAGAGGCCATGGAGTGAGTATGATAGTGGTTTTAGCTCACTTTTGGGGAGATGGCACGAGGCTACCAATGAAAGATATATGATGTATGGATGGAATGTGGAAAGTTGTGACCCACTAGCTTACGACGAGTATAGGTGGCAGGATGGTTCGCCGTTTTGTGAGCACGGGTGAGACTCACTGGGAAATGATATAGGATGATGAAAGGAATGGATTCATTGGGGGAGATAATAAAGGTGGTGCGCGCACACCAACAAGTTGGTTAGGGAAGACGTGCTTGAAGATGCAGGTAAAAGATGTGTGCGCGTATGTGGGGGCGAGTTTATGGTCAAGCCTCTTGGACCTGTCCAAAGAAGTTTATCGTCATGTGATTAGGATGTCAACTATAGTTTTAGGTTCATATAGCTTGGACCGTGGTTATGAAGTTTAAAGTCATGCAACCAGGACCATGCGGTTTAAGGTCGTGCAACTAGACCTCCGCTACAGTTTATGGTCTATAGTTTGGACAGCGATTATGCAGTTTGGAGTCATGCAACTAGAACCATGCAGTTTAAGGTCGTGAAACTGGACCTCCCCTACAATTTAAGGTCATATAGTTTGGAAGACAGTTATGCAGTTTAGAGCCATGCCAGTAGGACCATGCAGTTTAAGGTCGTGCAATTAGACCTTCACTACAGTTTAAGGTCATATAGTTTGGACCACGGTTATGTAGTTTAGAGTCATGCAACAAGGACCACGTAGGTTAAGGTCCTGCAACTAGACCTCTGCTACAGTTTAAGGTCATATGATTTGGATCGTGCAGCTTATGATCATGCATCTAGACCATGCAGTTTAAGGTCATGAAACTATACCTTCACTATAGTTTAAAGCCATATAGTTTGGGCTGTGGTTATGCAGTTCAGAGTCATGTAACTAGGACCATGCACTTTAAGGTCATGCAACTAGACCTTCGCTATAGTTTAAGGTCATATAGCTTGGATCGCGATTATGTAGTTCAGAGTCATGCAACTAGGGCCATGCAATTTAAGGTCATGCAATTAGACCTTCACTACAATTTAATGTCATATAGTTTGGACCGCGATTATGCATTTTAGAGTCATGCAACTAGAACCATGCAGTTTAAGGTCATGCAACTAGACCTCTGATACAGTTTAAGGTCATATAGTTGGACCGTGTTATTTAGGGTCGTGCATCTAGACCATGTAGTTTAAGGTCGTGCAACTAGACCTCCGCCACTGTTTAAGGTCATATAGTTTGGACCGTGCAGTTTAGGGTCGTGCATCTAGACCATGCAGTTTAAGGTCGTGCAAGTATATCTCCACCAATTTAAGGTCATATAGTTTGGACCGTGATTATGAGGTTTAGAGTCATGCACCTAAAACTAATTCAGTTTAAGGTTGTGCAACTAGACCTCCGCTACAGTTTAAGGTCATATAGTTTGGACTGTGGTTACGCAGTTTAGAGTCATGCAACTAGGACCATGCAGTTTAAGGTCATGAAACTAGACCTCCACTACAGTTTATGGTCATATAGTTTGGACCGTGTAATTTAGGGTTGTGTATCTAGATCATGCTATTTGAACACATTTTTCAGCACCTTGGTCCCTGATGCAGAACAAAGAGGACGCAGGTCAATAAAGCCTACAAAACATGGGGAATTTTGACCGTCTCAGAATTGCTTCAGAATTGGTCAAAATCTTCATTAGCACTCCAAAAGGCCATCTACGAAGTTTCAATGCAATAAAACTTGTTGAAGGCAGTGAACACCTCTAGCACCCTAAAATGGACCGCGTAACTAGAACTATACTTTTGGTGTTTGAAACAGTTGTGAGACCACCACCGATGGATCCAACACGATCGAAAACCTTTATGGGTCAAGTTTTGGCTTAATCGGGCACTCCAGGACAACGTTATGGGTAAAATACTGAAAAGGGGTAGGCTGCACACTATTTCCATGTGGCCACCCTGCATCAAAACACCATTAAAGGTAGCTATTTTTACATTCACCAGCAGTGACTTTCGGGGCTTATATCTCACTCGATCCGAGTTGGATCGCGCTCAAATTTGGTAAGCTTGTTCATTTCATCAAGATGAGCATTTTGATATGTTGTACGCCCCGTGACGATGCCAGAGCAGAGATAAAAACTAAAGAGAAGTTGCTGATCTGTGAAGAAAGTTGCAAAAAATTTAACAGCAGAATGCCCTACTCTGGCGACCAAATCACGACGTTTGCATACTCGATCGACATGAAACCATTTGCATTATATGCATAAGGTCCGTGGCTATCTCTGGCCCAAACCCCATGTACGATGAACAGTTGGATTTCACACACGAAGGAGTTGAAGTTGCTGTAAATTCCAGCTGTCGGATTTCAAGATTACAACAAAAAACTCAAGATGATAAAATATTCATCTGGACATGAAATCGAGTTGCATTTGTTGCAACATGATGGTGACGACATGCTCAGTGTGATTCAGTGATGAAACTGAAGAAAAACATTAAGAAATGAGCACACAATCGATTCAAAGTTTTCAAGATTTTAATGATCATGGCTTAAAAACATGTTCAATGGCTCGAAGTTGGTATCAAATTGATCGTCATGCCAAGCCCCACAAGAAAACAATCATATTTCAATCAAACGGGCATCAAAATAACCTCGGATCAGTCACGAAAGATCACGAAAGTTCTCGGGCAGCAGTAGGAACTGTTCTGAAATTCCACACATTCTTAAGCAACAGAAAAACAGTCCTTTTGCACCCATTTTTAGAATTTCTTTTAATTCAATTAAATTGTAATTATATTCAATTTTAGATAGTTTTGGGTGTACACCCATATTTTAGCCCAATTTTATATAAGCATGCAAAGCCAAATTGTAAAGGACCTTGGGTTCATTTCACACAAAGATCAATAAAATTTCAATTTCCTCTTGAACTCGTGGGTGCATCTTGGAGAGAGAGAGAGGAGAGAGAAGAAAAGGGTCGGTACCCTTCTAGAAGGAAATTTTCTCTCTCTTACCCTCTTTCTCTCTACTCCTCTCTTTTTCTCTCCTTATCTCTATTTCTCCTCCCCTCTTTCTCTCTCCTCCTCTCTTTCTCTCTCCTCATCTCTATCTCTCCTCCTCTCTTTCTATCTTCTCATCTCTATCTCTCCTTCTCTCTTCTTCTCATCCCTATCCCTCTCTCTCATCTTCTCATCCCTATCCTTCTCTCCCCTCTTTCTCATCTCTATCTCTCTTTCTCTCCCTTCTTCTCATCTTTATCTTGCTCTCTTCTTCTCATCTCTATTTCTCTTTCTACTCTCCTCTAACATAATCAGTAAAACCTAGCGTCAACTGTATCTTCTCTCTCTTCTCTATCTAAACATAGTCGATGAAGCTTAGTGCCGACTGCATCTTCTCTCTCTTCTCTGTCTAATACAGTTGGTGAAGGTTAGCACCGACTGCATCTTCTCTTTTTTCTCTGTCTAATACAGTCGACGAAGCCTAGCATCTACTACATCTTCTCACTCTTTTCTATCTAATATAGTCGACGAAGCCTAGCACTGACTGCATCTTCTCTCTCTTCTCTGTCTAATACAGTCGGTGAAACCTAGCGCCGACTGCGCCTTCTCTATCTAATACAATCGACAAAGCCCTGCGTTGACTGCATATTCTATCTCTTTTCTGACTAACACAGCTGGTGATGCCCAGCGCCGACTGTGTCTTTTGTCTCCTCTTTTCTTAAGCATAATTGACGAAGCCTAGCACCGGCTATGTCTTTTTTCTCTCTTCTCTTTCCAACCCAGCCAGCGATGCCCATGCCCAGCACCGACTGTGTCTTCGCTCTCCTCACTTCTTAAACACAACCGACGAAGGCTAGTACCGACTGTGTCTGTCTCTTTCTTCTCTTTCCAACCCAGCCGATGATGCCTAGCGCCGACTGTGCCTTTCCTTGTCTTCCTCTTCCAACACAGTCGGTGATGGAATGGGTCTTTAACCCTCTTTCTTCCTTCCTTCTCTCTTCTCTCACACTCTTCTTTTTCTTTCTTTCTCTTTCCACTCCTCCTTTCTTTTCTCTTCTCTTATCTTACTCTTCTTATGGTTTTTCTTTATGATATCCGTTATTTCTGTTATTCTTTTGTTTGATTAAAGAGGGGTTGAGATTAGCCTATCATGGTAGTCTTATCATCTAACTGTAATGTTGTTGTGCTAGATATACTATGCTCGCATTATTGTCATGACAAACTAACCATTGTGTCTAGCTAGTCAGTATCGGTATTGACATCTAGTAGTAATCCTGTTGAGCCGGTCTGCTGAGCTATCGAGCCTGTTTTAACTTTCACGTCAGGTTAATTACTTATCAGCTTAGTCATTGTGTTGATCTCTCTGCCTAGTCAAATTCTTATCTCTCCCATCTTTCTTCTCTCGTTCTGTCCTTCTTCTTATGAATGTGCACGCCTGTGTACGGTCACCTAAAAGGCCAGGTGAGGTCTGCTGACCCATTTGTCTTATAACCTTTGCCATATATGTGTGATTGCAGAAAACATGAAAATACAAGCGAAGGGAGGCGATTCCGAACCAGTTTTACTACTGGGGGGGCTTTTTTTATGATCTAAGAGGGCGCCCACGTGAGCCAGCCTGAGTAAGTCCTGAACACACCTTAAATTCCTCTCAACAGTTATTAATACCTGTCCTCGTTCTCGAACGAGGTTCTCGAGAGAGCTATCTCAAAATCCCCCAGGTCTCCCCGAAACCCGAGACGCGTGCTGCTCGATCATCCAGATCTAGAGGGCGAGATCGAGGCACCTAACCTCATGCAATTTAAGGTCATGCAACTAGACTTCCGCTACAGTTTAAGGTCATATAGTTAAGACTTTACAGTTTAGGGTCATGCATTTAGACCACGCAGTATAACGTCGTACAACTAGACCTCTGCTATAGTTTAAGGTCATATAGTTTGAATCGTGGTTATGCAGTTTAGAGTCATCAAATTAGGACCATGCAGTTTAAGATCGTGCAACTAGACCTCTGCTATAGTTTAAGGTCATATAGTTTAGACTGCAGTTATGCAAGTTAGAGTCATACAACTAGGACCACATAGCTTAAGATTGTGCAACTAGACCTCCGCTACAGTTTAAGGTCATGTAGTATGGACCGTACAGTTTAGGGTCGTGCATCTAGACAACGTCGTTTATGGTCATGTAACCATACCTCCGCTATAGTTTAAGTTCATATAGTTTGGACTGTGGTTATGCAGTTTAGAGTCATGCAACTAGGTCCATGTAGTTTAAGGTCGTGCAACTACACCTCCGCTACAGTTTAAGGTCATATAGTTTAAACCGCAGTAATGCAGTTTAGAGTAGGACCATGTAGTTTAAGGTCGTGCAACTAGACCTCTGCTACAGTTTATGGTCATATAGTTTGAACCCCGGTTATGCAGTTTAGAGTCATGCAGTTAGGACCATGCAGTTTAAGGTCATGCAACTAGACCTCTGATACATGTTAAGGTCATATAGTTTGGACCGTGCAGTTTAGGGTCGTGCATCTAGACAATGCAGTTTAAGGTCATGCAACTAGACCTTCACTACAGTGTAAGGTCATATAGTTTGGACCGCGATTACGCAGTTTACTGTCATACAACTAGGAACTTGCAGTTTAAGGTCATGCAACTAAACATCCGCTACAGTTTAAGATCATATAGTTTGGACTGTGTAGTTTTGGGTCATGCATCTAGACCATGCAGCTGAAGGTCGTGCAACTAGACCTCCGCTACAGTTTAAGGTCATATAGTTTGGACCGTGCAGTTTAGGGTTATGCATCTGGACTCGCAGTTTAAGGTCGTGCAACTAGACCCTTGCTACAGTTTAAGGTCATATAGGTTGGACCATGCTGTTTAGGGTCGTGCATTTTGACCACGCAGTTTAAGGTCGTGCAATAAACCTCCGCTACAGTTTAAGGTCATATATTTTGGATTGTATAGTTTAGGGTCGTGCATCTCGATCTCCGTAGTTCAAGGTCGTGCAACTAGACCTCCTCTACAAATTAAGGTCCTATAGTTTGGACCATGCAATTTAGGGTCGTGCATCTAGACCATTGTGTGGGTCGCCGTGTAGGTGAAGCTTCATGGGGAATAAGTCTGTGGATGACGATCTGACTCCCTGTGGATAAGATAGGTAGGACCGATCAGGGATCCAAATAAGAAAACTGACCTTATTGGGGAAGAGGCAACAAATGTGGGTCTTTTATATCATTGGAGACAGAATAAATAAGCATGAGGCATACCACTGAAGGTTTCAGCCGCAAGAATGACCCTAACTCTACTGGGGATAATATGCTATAGTACGAGTATGGCTCTCCTATTGAGGATGAGAAGTCATGACCTGATTTTGATCGACTAGGTCCAATGGGTCAGATTCAAGGTGAAACCTCACTGAGGTTAGTGATAGGACACACACGGCTTCGGCTTAAGCTGCTTAAAATACAGCTGACGCGAGGTGCATCAACCATTATTTATTGTGAGTGCTCAGCCGGTGATGAGTCTTCGAGAATGCAACGGGCACTGAGGGTGGTCAACACTGCTTCTTAACCACTCAGTCAGCACTAGATTGCTAAAAACACAGCTGGTGTTAGATTGTTAAAAACATAGCCGACGCTGAGGACGACACGTGCTTTGAACGCAGCCAACGCTAAGTTGTCGAGCACACAGCCGGCGCTGTGGCTTGTTGAAACACAACCGGCGCTAGGTCACTTCGACCACGTAGCCGGTGCTGGGTATGGATTGATATTTTAGCCACGACCCAAGCTCGACATGGTCCTCGTTTGTGTTCTAGTTTGTGTTGCATGGCATTTGATGAGGCGGCAAATGAAGCTTTACCTAGGCCTCGGCTCAAAACTAGACCCGGTCCAGTCCGTTTGTTGCAATTTTACAGGCGGCGATGAGAGTCACCTTTGGCCTCGGGTCAAAGCCCGACCCGGCTCATCGTCATTTGGCTTTGCTTAGACGTGGCTAGGATTCCCATTTTGTGAGGGGCGTTTGCGGGTAGTGTTGGCTATATAAAAGGGTAAAACCCCATTTTCCCCACTTTTCACCAAGGTAAAAACTTAAACAAAATTTTTAACAGTGAGCAGAGGGTTCTCGGTGGAAGCTCCTGCAAGCAAGGGATTTCGACAAGAGATCAAGTGTTATAACAAGCCTTACAGGGAAGGTTTCGGCAAGCCTGACAGAGGTTTCTGCCGGGGATTGGTGAAGTTGCAAGAAGGGAGTGAGAAAAGAGAGTTCTCCGGGGAGTTTTTTCGGAATCAAAAGAGCCCCGACCGTTATTTTGTGGATTGGAGATACAGGAAGTGCAGTAGTGAGCATTTTCGTGTGCTTTGGGAGTTTTTTTTGGGGGCTTAAGTAGTTTCCCGGTGTCTTTGGTGGCCTTGTAGAGGTTTCCTGGCAGGGATTTGGTGAATTTTCGGCGGTGTAAGAGGAATTTCGGCAAGAAATCGAAGGGTCAGGGAACAGAACGATCACTGAAGGTGGACCGTCGCGGGGAAGGCGAACGGTTGCAAGGGTTTTCCATCAGCGGAAGGGGAGTTCTGGCGGGAAACTAAAGGGGGAAACGAACGGTCACAAGAGGTGAATCGTCGAAAGAGGTAGACAGTTGCGCTTGGAAATCGTGCAACCATTGGGGAGGCGAAGGGACTTTGGCCTTGAAAACGAGGAGTCATCGGGAGGTGAACAACCACGGTTAAGCACACGGCTGACACTGACTTAGGACAGGCAGCAAGTGCTAACAGAAGCACAGTCGGTGCTGACACTGATGATTAGAAGCATAACTGGCATTGACACAGTCGACACTGATCCTCAAGAAAGGTAGCTGGTGTTCAGAGTTGGGATCACAGCTAGCATCGGTCTTTGGAGGAAACAGCTGGCACTGGCTTCTGATAGCGCTCATCAGGGCATGTGGCACGTGATGATGTGTATAGTGTCGCTCGCATGTGGCAGTAAGTTACATGCAGGAATTGTCTTGCTTGGTGATGGCGCTGACATGGGTCGGTAAAGGGTGGTGAATGATGGTAAGGCATGACTTGTGATACCTATAGAAATCCAAGTCCTCCAGCACAACAGTGAAGTTCATGTTGTATGTGGAAGGGCATCCACTGTGAACAAGGTATGCTCTCCATCATAGGCTAGTTCCTTGCCAGAGAAGCCTGCCTTGTATGTTTGATGTACATGTTGAATGAATTCTGCCTTGTATGTTTGATATACATGTCAGATGAGATCTGGCTTGTATGTTTGATGTACACATTAGATGAATTGAAGTGACTTGGAAATGATTGGCTTCTTCTTTTGGCATGTAACCATCCTCCTATGGTGGCACTCATCAGATGAATTGAAGCTGACTCTCCAAGTGGTTTTGCTTCTTCTTCATGATGAGGGTGCTTCTTTGGTGGGTTTGCTTCTTCTAGGAGAGAATTTCTTTCATGGGTTTGCTTCTTCTAGTAGAGCAATTCTTTGGTGGGGTTTGCTTCTTGTTCATGAGGAGAGGAATTCTTTGGGCTTGTAACCATCCTCTTATCCTCAGATGCAAGAGCGAAACTACAGATTTTGGTTTGTAACTGTCCTCTTATCCTCAGATCCAAGAGACTTGTAACCTCCCTAATAAAGGGCTTTTTGTTTTGTAAATTGTAACTCGTTCTTACAGCAATAAAGAGTTAGACCTTGTTCAGACTATCTTGCCTATTTTGCATTGAGTCTCTTTTCTTGATTATGTATCATGAATAGTATTTCTTTAAGTATCGCTCATTGATAGGGGGTATTGCCTCCTCTCCATCAGGATGTGCTTGTATGTAAGCTCCATTCGACAAGACCTTTTTTACTATAAATGGACCTTCCCACTTGGGTTAAAACTTCCCTTTACGACAGCCATGAATAACAATCGGCCTCTTGACGTCCAAAACTAGATCCCCACGGGTGAATGAGCGAACTTTGACTGACTTGTCGAAAGCCCTCTTCAGTCTCCCTTGATTGAGTTTGAGGTTCTGCTGAGCCTCTAACATCTTTTCGTCGAGAGCATCCAAATCTTGATATCGAAGTTTGACTCTCTCATCTTCTGTTAGTCCTTGATATATAGCAACTTGCAGTGAAGGGATTTGAATTTAGAGAGGTAAAACAGCTTCACCCCCATACACTAGAGAGTAAGGAGTGGAATCAGTAGCATTTCGTGTAGTTGTACGATAAGCCCATAGTGCTTTGGGAAGTTTCTCGTGCCAGTTCTTCTTTGTCTTCGATACTGACTTTCTTAAAACAATGCACACAGTCTTATTAAAGGCCTCAACCAAGCCATTCGCCCGAGGGTGGTACATTGTGGAGTATCTCCATTCGAAACCGAACTGGTTAACCAAGCAATCAATGTGGTGACTCCTAAATTAAGGACCGTTGTCAGATATAATCTGATTGGGCTGTCCAAACCAATATATGATGTGATGTCGAACGAAATTGGCCATTGTTTTCCCAAGAACTTACTTAAGGGGGACTGCTTCTACCCATTTAGAGAAATAATCTGTTGCAGCCAGAATAAAGATATGACCTATTAGCGAAGGAGGGTCAATAGGGCCTACAATGTCCATACCCATTATGAGAAGGGCCATGATGCCACTGTAGGGTGTAAGCGTTCCGGAGGCTGATGAACAAGGCTTTAATGTATTTGGCACACCTGGCATTTTTTAGCATAGTTTAGGGAATCAGCAATCATAGAAGGCCAATAATACCCCAATCTGTGTATCCGTTCATAAAGCTTAGGACCGGACTGGTGTAGTCCACAAATGCCTGAGTGTACTTCTTGCAACAACTTATTTCCTTCTTGCATGTCCACGCATCTAAGAAGTATGCCGTCAAATGACCATCTGAAGAGGGCATCTCCTTCAAGGAGAATATACTTGGTAGACAATTGACATACACTGTAGCGTTTGGCACGATCTTCTGGGAGCCTACCATATTTCAGAAAACTAGTGACGGGCTCCCTCCAATCTTCTACCTGTTCGATTTCCGTGTATATTGGGTAAGAGATGTTCAGTTGCTAGTTTTGAACCTTAGTTTCTTGATTCCGTGTCATTTCTTTTTGAAAGCCCCCCAATCGTCAAATTGGATCAGAATCGCCTCTGTTGGCTTGTATTCTCTTGTTTTCTGCAATCACACACATATGACAAACATTATAAGGCAGGTGGGTCAGTAGACCTCACCTTGCCTTCTTGATGAATACACGCAGGCGTACACATTCAAAGGAGAAAAGAATAATGAGAGAAGAAAGGTAAGGGAGAAAAGAATTTGATTAGGTGGGGAGATCAGCATAATAACTAAGCTGGTAGGTAATTGGTTTGATGTGGCAGTAAAACAGGCTTAGTAACTAAGACCGACTCAAAAGAGTTACTACTAAACGTCAATAACGATACTAACTAGTTAGACGTGATGGTTAGTCTGTCGTGCAATAAAACGGGCACAATGATTCTAACATAACAACATTACGGCTAAACGATTGGGCTACCATAAGAGGCTAATCTCAACCCCTCTTTGTCAAACAAAAGGATAACAAGAGGCATGGAAATCATAAAGAGAGAATAAGAAGTAAGAGAGAAAGAGAAGAGAAAGAAAGAGAGGAAGGGAAAGAAATAACAGAGAAGAGTGTCAGAGAAAAGAGAAGGAGAGAGGAGGGAGAAGGACATAATCGGCGCTAGGTGTCGTCGGTTGTGTTGGAAGAAGAAGAGAAAGAAGACACAGTCGGTGCTAAGCTTCGCCGACTGTGTTAAAAGAAGAAGAGAGAGAAGACATAGTCGGTGCTAGGTATTGTCAGCTCTGTTAGAGAGAGAGGGTAAGAAGGAGAGAGAGAGGACACAATTCGTGGTAGATATCACCGACTGTGTTAGAGAGAGAGAGAGAAAGAAGGACACAGTCGGTGCTAGACATCATCGGTTATGTTTTTTTAAGAAGAGAGGAGAGAGAAAGATACTGTCGATGCTAAGCATTGCATGCTGTATTTTAAGAAGAGTGGAGAGAGAAACACAGTCGACGTTAAGCATTATCAGCTGTGTTTTAAGAAGAGTGGAGAGAGAAACACATAGAAAGGAGATAGGGATGAGAAGAAGAGAGAGAAAGAGAGATAAAGATGAGAAAAAGAGAGAGAAAGAAAGATAGAGATGAGAAGAAGAGAGAGAAAGAGAGATATAGATGAGATGAACAAAGAGAAAGAGATATAGAGATGAGAAGAGGAGAGAGAAAAAGATGAGAAAAAGAGGGGAGGAGAGAGAATGAGGGAAGGAGAGAGAACGAGGGGAGGAGAGAAAAAGAGAGGAGTGAGAAAGTTACCTTACCAAAGGATACCAATTATTTTTTTCTCTCTCCTCTCTCTCTTTCCAAGACGGACCCACAAGTTTAAGCAAAAATGAAGTCTTTATTGAATCTTTAAGAATGAACCCAAGGGATTTTACAATTTGGCTTTATATGCTTATATAGAATTGGGCCCAAACATGGGTGGACGCCTAAAAACTACCTAGAATTAAAGATAATTACAATTTAATAGAATTAAAAGAAATTCTAAATGTGGATGCAAAAGGACTGTTTTGCCCCTACCTAACAATGTGTGGAATTTCAAAATAGTCCCTGCTGCTGCCAAGAACTTGCGTGATCTTCCATGACTGATTCGGGGTTGTTCTGATGCCTTTTTGCTCGAAAGATGGTTGTTTTCTTGTAAGGCTCGGCATGGTGATCGTTTTGATACCAACTTCGACCCATGAATTACGTTTTTGAGCCATCATCATGAAACTTGAAATTTGCTTGAATCTTGAAAACTTTGGATCGATTGTGTGCTCGTTTCTTAATTTTTTTTCTTTCGTTTCTTCGCTTAATCACACTAATCATGCCGTCACAATCACGTTGCAACAAATGCAGCTCGATTTCGTGTCCGGATGAAGATTTCGTCGTCTTGAGTTTTTGGCCGGAATCTTGAAATCTGGAGATCGAAATTTATAGAAGCTTCGACGCCTCCATGTGTGAAATCCAACTGTTCATCTTATGCGGGGTTCGAACTAGAGATAGTCAAAGACTGCACGCACATAATGCAATTAGTTTCATGCCGATCGGGTATGCGAGCATCGTGATTTGGCTGCCAAAGTGAGGCATGCTGCTGCTGAATTTTCCTCAACTTTGTTCATTGATCAACAAATTCCCTCTATTTTTTCTCCCTGCTCGAGTGTCGTCATGGGGCGTACCACATATCGAAATGCTCGTCTTGACGAGACGAATGCAATCACTAAATTTGAGCCCGATCCGACTTGTAACGAGTGAGACATAGGCCCCAAATTGTAAAAACAATCATCTTTAATAGTGTTTTTGTGTTGGGTGGCCACATGGGAATAGTGAGCGGTCTACCCCTTTTATGTATTTTTCCATTAAATTTATCCTGAAGTGCTCGATTAGGCCGAACTTGACCCATAGGGGTTTTCGATCGTGCCGGATCCAATGGTGGTGGTCCCACAGAAATTTGAAGCACAAAAAAAATGTAATTCTAGTTACAGGATCCATTTTAGGGTGCAAGAGGCAAATTTATCGAAATTGTTTCTTTGTGTTCATTGCCTTAAACATATCTGATCACAATAAAACTTGGCAAGTGGTATTTTGGAGTGCTGATGAAGATCTTTAGCAATTTTGGGGCAATTATGAGACTGTCAAAATGTCCACTATTTTGTAGGCTGTATTGACCTGCTTCCTCTTTATTCTGCATCAGGGACCAAGGTGGTGAAAAATGCACTCAAACAACAGCTACTATTTCTGCACAGCTATGTCTTATGCACCATGGTGACCGGGCTGTAGCCGGCTCTCTTCCTTTATTTGATTGGGGGGTTGAGGTGTGTCAAAAATGACGTATAACTACTTGCCCCAACGGATGCTACGCTTTGAGAGAGTTAAGAAGTGCAACATTTGGAAAGAAATGGTTTTTGATGTCGAAGCTCATCATTTTAAAATCCTCGCCAAGATGTTTTGGAGGCCTGTGCTTTCGATTAGATTGTAGAAGAGCCCTTGGCAGGCGCATGAGCGGCTGCGCCGGAGTTATGGGTGGTTTTAGTTGGTGAGGGTACCTCTTCTAGTTCCCATCCTATCAGGTCCATTCAGGGGCTTTTGTGTGGCCTGTCCAAAATAGTCGGGACCAGTCGATAGGCAGAGTTTTCAACGCAGTATCTTTGGCGAGACTTCACCCTGAGTTTTTTGACGGGGGGGTTGTTCCTCTGGCTTGGTAGTCGTGTGCCCTTGGGGGGCATCTTTGACTCATCTGAGTGATTTTCCTTTTCTGCTTCTTCTTTTCTACTTTTACCTTTTTGGGATGGCACTAGGCTGAAGGTCTTCTTCTGGGGTGATGTCGAGGCTAGAAAGTTTTGAGGGGTGGCGCTGAGGCTGGAGAGAGACTTTTGGAGAATGGCGCTGAGGTCAAAATTTTTGGAGGGTGGCACTGAGGCTGAAATTTTTGGAGGGTGGCGTTGAGGTCGAAATTTTCTTTTGTGGGGGTGGTGTTGAGGATAAATTTTTTTGGAGGGTAGCGTTGAGGCCGAAATGTTTGGAGGGTGGCCATGAGGTTGAATTTTATTTTTTGTGGGGTGGTGTTGACGTCAGAAAAGTTTTTGAGGGTGGCACTGAGGCCGAAATTTTTTTGGAGGGTGGCACTGCAGCTGAAATTTTTCTTTTGTCGGGTGGCGTTGAGGTCGAAATTTTTGGAGGGTGGCACTAATGCCGAATTTCCTTTTGTGGAATGGTGTTGAGGCCAAAAAATTTTGGACGGTGGTGTTGAGGCCAAATTTTCTTTTTTTGGGGGTGTCGCTGAGCCGAAATTTTTGGAGGGTGGAACTGAGGCCAAAAGTTTTGGAGGGTTGCACTGAAGCTAAGTTTTCTTTTTTTTTGTGGGGTGACGCTGAGGTCAAAAAATTTTGGAGTGTGGCGCTGAGGCTGAATTTTTTTTTGTGGGGTGGCACTAAGGCCAGAAATTTTTGGACGGTGCCGCTAAGGCCGAATGTTTTTGGAGGGCGGCACTGAAGCCCAAAGTTTTTAGGTTGGCACTAAGGACGAAATTTTTTTGGGGTGAGGAATGGTCAGTAGTAGTTTCTTGGCAACACACCCCTCTTTCTTTTGTTTTTGTTCCAAGTGCTCTTTCCGGGTTTTTTCATTTGGAGCGGGAGTGGCACCACGATGATGGAGTTCACCAACTTGCCTTACGGTATTTTTGCCCATGACTTTGGGGTCACATCCACCTTCGATATCTTTTCCCTTTATACTCATAGCGCCCTTTCGGGTTTTCGCCATGCCCTCTTTTTTTCTAAGACTGACCACTACAGCGAGGGTCTTGGAGCAAGAGCCCGGACGGGAGTCCTGGGTCTGGTCATTTTTCTTAGAGGACTTGCTGTCCGTTGGTGACACATGGTCGAAGGAGATGATGGGATATGGAAGGGTGTGGTAGAACTTCCTTTAGTGAGGTGACGTTTCTGACAGGTGAAGCATCTGCGTGAGATCCGCCTTGTTATCTGGTGATAATGGCACCTGGAAGGCGTGATGGTGAAGACGCTAACCGTTTGAAGAATTGAAGCATCTCTTGATGACACGTGTCGATGTAGTTGTACGAGGCATTTTTTTTCTTTGAAAAATGATGGGCTTTTAATGACGAGCCTGCGATTTTCTCTATAAAAGGGGGCGTTCGAGCTGAGACGCAGAACATGGAACTTTCCTTTGCTTGTTTAGCGTTGAGATTGCTTCAAGAGGCTTGGTGAATCGTCCGACTTCTTAATGGAGGGCTTGATCCCTCTAGTTGTTTCACACTCTTGAGGGTAAGAGAAAGATGCTTATCACCGTGTACCTGATGTTAGTCGTCGTCGAACTCAAATCCGATCTCGTTCATCCGAGGATGGGTCATGAAAGTGCTGACTTGGCCATCCCTTTGGTGGTGAAGATAGACCAAACGGGGAGTTTGGTCGTGTCTGTTGTGTGGTGCTTGGATAAGTCATCTGTTATAACGAGAGGGGTGTCCTATTTTGGCCTTCTTTTGATAGCGCTCCTTTTCCACCTTTAGTTTGTTGTGAAAAAGAACAAGGAGTCTTCTTCAATTTTTTTAAGGCCTTGTTGAGGGAGAACTAAGGGCTTGTTAAGGGAGAGCGAGGTTGCTCCTTGGAGATGGCTACCTGCATAGGCAAGGGCAGCTTCATCACTCGCATGAGGGAGGTCATTCTCTCTAGGTATTCCAAGCTGTCTCTAGAGCAAAGGATCATGCATTTTGTGGAGTGATGTCTTTGACTTTTGGTGTTCGATTCCTTTACCACAAGGATGGTTGATCATTTTTGTACCTTGGGGAAATCGAAGTAGCTTTTCACAGCAGTTTTCATAAAAGCAGTTCTTTTTCCCTCTTGTAATGGAGACTTGTCTTTTCCCTTTTGTTTATGAGAGGATGGCCTCATTGTAACAGACACTTGTATTTCCCTTTTGTTTTTGAATAAAATCCCCTTTTCTTTTTCTTTTTCTTCTTCGTTTCTTGACCTTTCTTCACTTTTTAGCATATCTTCTCCTTGTTTTCTTCTCTTTAGCAGAGCACGTCCTACCTCATTCGGAAGGCCCATATGCCTCCTTCTTTTGAGTGTGTGAATAGCAAGAGGAATGAAGTCTCCTCGCTTGTGGGTGCATGAGTGTGTACTGGGATTCACAGAGAAACTGTGCGCCCCTTTTTAGGGTAGTCTGGAGTTTTTACCGGAGAGTAGAGAAAGGGTGTTACATACCTGGGTCGTGCTCGGCCGGATGTGCATGTGCTGTCATCCCGGTGCGTCGTGGGAGAAGGAGGACCAAGATTTGAGTTGGCGGCGTGCTTTTTTTGCTACGTGGCTTCTCTCCTTGGGATGAGCATCATCATCCTCGTTCATGCGACGTATTTTATTGCGTGTGCATTTCAGTACTGCTGTACCCCTGAACCATGTGACGTTTCACACGTGCGACGCTTCGTGGGCCTCTTTTCATAGGGCATTTCACCTTTTGTGTCGCTTCATACCCTTCTATGATCAGGACGCATGTCCTGCGGCCAGCTTCTGCATGATTCCTCTTCCCGTCAGCTACTATAAGAGGGACAGGATAGACATCTATCATCCTTAAGAAGAGCTCTTGCTTGAAGACTGAGAAAACTTTTGTTCCCATCGTTCGATGTTTACTCCCTTTTCGTAGAGTCTTCTGTTGTTGCGCTGAGGCTGAAAAAAAAAGGCCCAAGACTTGCGAAGGAGACTTCCTAATAGTCATTATGGTTTTGGAGGAGAGTGTTGGTCCGAAAAGGGGAGGCTCCTCAACATCACTCCCTTTAGCTAAGCGTTCGAGAGCAGACGTCCGCTCACCTTCGACTTTGTCTCGTGGGGCATCTAAATCGAATGCCGAGGTTGCAAGGATATCCTTGTGATGAGCCCAGCGTACTCGTGTTTCCTTAAAAGAAGGATTGAGGGTGGGGGTTGATCGGGGTGTCCTCCCCTCATTTGATGTTTCTAATGGTCCTGCCCTAGATGTCCCCCCTCTTTTTGTGATTACTCTTTCAACTCCTCCTTCCAGGGGGTTGGATTTCAGGGAGGCTACTGTAGGTTGCATAATTCCCTCCGGGCTCTAAGGACTCAAGAATTGTGCTCTTTCTGATTTGAAGGAACAAATTGAGGCTCTTTAGTCTTGTACGACCGGTTTGACGTCCATGCATCATGACGAAGACAGCTTTAAGCAGCTGAAGGAGCTACTACAGAATTTGGTGGGTTGGGGCACCAAAGCTCTTTCACATGAAGCTTCAGTGTGAACGTCATTTGATACATGGCAGGCCTCTTTGTGAGAAAAAGCGGCCCAGGAACTGGCTCACGCGAGGCATTACGAAAAGAGGGAAGAAGGACTCGTCGTTGATCATGCCTGGCATGTGGGGGAAGAGGCAAAGTGTTCTCATGAGATTATGGAGGCGGTGGATGAGATTGCGCTTCTCCAGGTATGCGTAGCCAACTTGAAGGCATGTCGGGACGAGTATCAGAAAGGAATAGCTCTAAGGGCTCGGCTCTTGGAAGAAGCGCGTTCCAAGGCATGGGCGGCACATGATGCATCTGCTGAGGCTTCGGTAGACGTCTACGACTTAGAGGAGCAGAAGAAAGTTGTTCAGGAGAGAGTGCGGCTGCCGAAGGCAAGGATGCTCGTAGCACTAGATGGTTATTAAGGTTTTGTACTTCGCTTTGTATCCTCCTTTTTGGGAGCTGCTATCCTTCTGTAACCTCAATTTTGTACTCAATGAAGATCTCATCTTTCTTTTTCCTACCTCTTTCTGTAACCTTGATTTGACATATATATATATATATATATATATATATATATATATATATATATATATATATATATATATATATATATATATGTTTTGAAAGGTTGATTTAAGGTCTTGCCTTCGAGACTAATTGGCTTCTTCTCAGGTCTTCAAACTTTTCTCGCTCATAGAGAGAGGGGACTGAGTCGATTGGGACCCTTGCTGCAAGGAAGTCTGCCCTTCCTGGTTTCCTTGTGATGGTTGTTCATTTGTTAGGACTATCTGACCGATTTGGATGTAGTTTTTCAATATAGAGTGGAATGCCTTGCAATTAGCCAAGTCATGGCCTTTTTGTTGATTGTATTTGCACCAATGATTTTGGTCTATTTTCATGATGAGTTCTTGTCTCCTGGGAGCACAAGCCGCTATCATCTCATGTTGGGTCATCATGTCGAATAGGGCAGAAAGTCGTTCGGGAGGTAGCTTGGCTGCAGAAGAGTTGCTGATTCACTCCTCGTGGACCGTGACCATGTGGGAGGTTTTTGGGGTCTCGAAAGCTTTCTTGAGGCTTTCTAGGTCAATCTGTCAGTTTCATATCAGGGCTTCAATGTGCTCTTTCAATTGGATGCAATTTTGGACTGGGTGTCCCACGCTCCGATGGTAAGTACAGTATTTGGGGTCATAAACAAGCTCTGCTTGCTTCGGCTTCTTGGCGTCAAGGAGCACCAACATCTCTTGATCAAGGAGCATTTTCAGGAGGGTGGGGACCCACTCCTTATTGAAGTTATACATCTGATTTAGTCTGCGCAATAATTCCTCAGTTTGATGAAATTTTTGAGGCGGTGGCACACTACTATAATTATGTTTCTGAGGGGCTTGCAGCTGTGGGTCCGTCTGGGCTTTACTCTGTATCCCTCATGACATGTCTAAGGTTGGCAGAGCGGCAGTATTGGTCACAGATTTAGCGTCAAGGGGTGTGGTTGTGACGGCTGCACCAATTACATTTTTGGGTTGATTGATGCAGGGGTTTGATCTACTGCCCTCGGCATTACGAGCTTGACTGGTGTCTGAACTTTGGGCTCGGTCTCCTCCATGATGTTTTAATAGGTTTTAGACCTTGGTAGCCTTGGTGATCATGTCAGAGAAGGTGGTAGGGTTGGACACCTCGACATGTAGGGCAATCTCTTGTTTCATATTCCTTACACATGTTTGCACCAATTTTGTTTCGCTTATCGGGCTGCTCAGACACATGGGGAGGTCATTCCATCTCTGGATATATTTGCCTACTGACTCGTCTGGTTCTTACGTCATAGTGAGGAGCTCTATGGTTTGGACTTCCAATTCGGCCTCAAAGAAGCATTTCTTCCAACGAGTGGATTGAGTTTGGTGGCAGACGTGCATACCATTTGACTGCGGGTCCCTCGATTGTTTTGATGAACTGTCGTAGAAGAAGTCTGGTGTCTGCGGCTGACTCCTGGCATGTAGACGTGAAGTGGGCTATGTGTTGTTGTGGTGACCCTCTACTGTCGAAGGCCAGCAGTTTCCCTTTTTGGTATCTAGTGGGGAAGGGGACTTGGTCAATTGAAGGTGGGTAAGTCTTTTTGTATTGGCAATTCTCGGGTGTTTTCGACACATGAAGGCCTTGGATGCTTTTGTTAATCATCATTTGGATGTCTTCTTGGGTGAAGGTTATTGAGGCGGTCTGGGAGACCATGTTATGCTGGTCATGGAAGGAGGCGAGTGGATCATGGTGTACTGGTGCTTAGCCCACGGGAGGAAGCTATGTTGCGTTCCTCTCGTCATTTTGTGGTCTGTGGGGAGAACTCACCTCCTGGTGGAGTAACACCATGGTGCGAATGTCCTCCAATTTTTTGATTTTGTCAAGGATATCTCTTAGGATGCTTTCAATGCTTAGAGGTGGATCTTCCTTTTCTAGTTCCTCGTGGTTTACCACCATTACTTTGACTCGTTTGCTGGGGCTCTATGATGATTAAGCTAGTGAGGCGATCCTGGGCCTCTTGGTTCCTCTGTTTAGGACACCGATTAGAAGCGGCTGAGCTTGCCCTACCTGAGCCTGAAATTGCCTCACAGCCCATGTGAGCATGGGTTCTGGGCGGCCTGGAGGATGAGGTTTTGTTGAGCACTGTGCTTTGAGGTTTTGGGGCTGTTGCTCTCCCTTGATGAGCGTGTGGAAATCCTGGGGCATATCTTTTTAACTTGATGTGGTTTTGCTGAGCTTTGTGAGTCGGGTGGGTTGGACTCATCTTCGCATATCTCGATGATGTGACATTCAACGATGTCTTCCATCCCTAGAGGATCTGCATCTTGTAGTCGATAGAATTGGTTGTTCTTTAGTGGACCCTCCGTGGTTGAATGTTCAACTCATCCCCCTTGTGCGGCTACCCGGGTATGCCTCTCTTGCTTGTGTCGAGGAAGCGGGCCGGTCATTAAGATGGACGGTCTTGCACTCGCCTTTCGCTACGGCCATGCTTTCAAGTAAGGGGTCGACTGGTAGGTCGTCTCCGGGCGTGGCCTGCCCCAAGCGCTTGATGGGAACCTTTTCGAGAGCTAAGAGGTGGTCGGTACTTGGCCGTGGACTAAAGGTTTCTGGTATGTCCTTCTTCATGCTAGAAGGGTGTCAGTCCATGTACGGGTGTGTGTGAGCTATTAGAGTGTTTAGGATGGGACCAGTCCATCCCTTCATGCTGCATGGGACCTAGCACTTGGAATGCCTGCCCGTTTGGTTTGATGGGCCTTATGGCATTCAACAAATATGTGTAGGGGCTTTTGTGACCTTCGATTCATCTAAAGGCCATGTGTCCATGTGGGTCTACAGTCTGGATTTCCCTGAGGGGTGAGTTTGTTATGTGGTGTGGATTTGGGTCTGAAGAGACCCACGATGGGTGAATGGATTGAAATGGGTTTCCATCTACCTCGACTTGTCATCGTGACGGTTAGGCCATCGGAGGGGATGAGAGTGTGCATGAAGGAGGACGGTCCTACACCAGCAGCATGTGAGATGGACCGTCTTGCTTTACGGGCGCCGGTGGAGGTGGCAGCCTTGTTGGAGTTCACCCAGTGGCAGGGAATCCTGCATCTAGGCTTACGACTGACGAGGTGCCAATCGTGAGGGTGTGGAAGAATGATTGTCGCACAGCCCTTGGAGGTAACCTTAGTGAGTTCCCTCCGATCAAGGGTGGAGGAAGGAGCAAGGGCATTCATGCCCATACTCCGCGTTACCCTAGAAGGCTCACATGCGTGTGGCTTCTGGGGGACGCAGGCGCGCTTGCTTTCTTTAATGCTGATAGGCTACTAATAAAGAGAGATTTTACAAGGGGAGAAGATTGATTCGCTTACCTCGTCAATGCGTGTTCGTAGGACAAGTCCGGGCGGCTCGCCCTCTTAGATAAGTTACGAAAGCCCTACGGCTGTTCACCAGCACAGTTTGGTTAGGGAATCTCTTCAGACACTATTAACCCTTTTCTCCTTTATCATGTCTAAATTCAGATGGATGTCTTTATTCTTTTCTCCAGGATTGGTCCCTTTTTGGCTGATTAAGAGAATGAACGGGGTACTTCATTGACCTTGTCAGGCCGTCTAGGCAAGGAAGAGGGATTAAGCATGGGCCGCTTGTTGGTTTGAGTGGTTTGCTCGGGTCCCCATAGTTTTGCACGTGTGTGGGATTATGTGTTTTAGAAGGGAAGAGAGAAAGTTTTGGAAGAGATACACATCTTCAAGAGGAGAGAAGTGTGTACCCGCACAGTTAGGGGTATGTCTCTCTCTTGCAAAAGTTTTCTCTCTTCACTTCTTTGGGACATTAGGGTTAAGAAAAAAGACAAGCAGAATCAAACGTAATGCCTCTTCTTTATTGAATTGTAATCCCCCATTTAATATTGACTTAAGCTTGCTTATGTAGATTTCTCACCAAATGTAGGTGGATATTAAAAAATTAAGCCTAAATACAACTGAAAGTATTTAAAATAAAGTCTCCAATTTGAGTACAATGACCAAAATTACCTAATGATTCTTCCGCACAAATGACAAACTCGTCGTTTCCTGAGGAGCCCACTGCCATTGTCAACTTCGAGAGCCCTTTTCTGGGCACTTGCAACATGAGATCAGATGATCTATTGTTGTATTATGATCATTTGTTTGCTTGTGATCGTTTTGATCCCTTTTGATCATACTACGGCAACCTCCTTCGTGAGTAAAGGAATCTGATTAATTTTTATGGACTCTTCAATGGTTTCTTCTTCTGATTTGCGGCGACTCTGTGTTGATTGCGAGCTTGAAGCTGGTCCTTTTGAGTGTTTTTACAATAAGTGTATTTTAATTTTCATTCTTCTGGGACTTCGATGAATCATCAGAAAAGGAATTTTTGGCAATGGAGATCTTCTTGTTTTTATTCTGTGACCTTGGGTTTCGTTCCCTTTTTTTTTTTTTGGCTTTGAATGTTGTTTGACATGTTTTGACTTGGGCTTTCTTCTTGGAAGTGTTCCTTTCTTGGTATAAGCTTTCGCGTGGACGAGTTCTCTCTACAAGGATCTAAGATGTCCTTCTAAAGATTCCAGTGTCCATGGATTCCGGCTGTCTCCTCTTCTTTTCATGGTTGTGGCTTGTCTTTGAGTTTGTTCATTAGAGAGGAATATCGTTGAAGCTTTCATGGGCGTGTGAGGCTTTTTGGCTACTCTTCTGCTGCTGAGAAGGAGTTACAAGATCGTCGAGGAGTGGCCGAAGAATCACCATGGGCATCTGTTTGAAGACATTTTTCAACACCTTGGGTCCCCGATGCCGAATAAAAAAAAGAGAAGCCGACTAATAAAATTTGAATTATAATGGAATTCTCAACGGTCTCAGAATTACCCCTGAACAAGTGGAAATGTTCATAAGGGATTCAAAAGGCCACCTGTCAAGTTTCTTCGCAATTCGACATGTTTAAGGTAGTACAAACAAAGAAACAATTTTGAAGAAATAAATCTCTAAAACCTTGAAACGAACCCCGTAACTAGAACTCTATTTTTGGTGCATCAAATTGTTGTGGGACCACCGCCATTGGATCCGGCACAGTCGAAAAACCCAATGGGTCAAGTTTTGGCTTAATCGGCTCCAAGACAAAGTTATGGGTAAAAGACAGAAAAGAGGTAGGCCGCACGGTATTCTAGTGCGTCGTCCTTGCACCAAATCACTAGTAAAGGTGACTGTTTTAACATTCTCGGATAGTGAATTTCGGGAGGCATATCTCACTCGTCCCGAGATAGATCTTTCTCAAATTTTGTTAACGTGTTCGTCTTGTCAAGGCGAGCATTTTGATATGTGGCACACCTCGTGACGATGCCCGAGCAAGGAGAAAAGCTCGAGAGAAGTTGATGATTCGTGAAGGGAGTTTCAGGAAATTCAACAGCGACACGTCCTGCTCGAGCGGCCATATCATGAAACTTGCTCATCGGATTGACACGAGATCAGTCCCATCGCATGCTTAAGGTCAAGGAATACCATTGGTCTGAACTCCATGCATGATGAATAGTCAGATTCACATGTGGCAGATAAAGTTGCAGTAAATTCCAGCCAATGGAATTCAGATTCCGGCAAAAAATTGAAGACTGTAAAATCTTCGTCTGGGCACAAAATTGAGCTGCGTTTGTTAGCATGCAATCATGATGGAATGGTCAGTGCAATACAATGAAGAAATGATGAAGAAACATCAAGATATCAATCCGAAGTTTTCAAGATTCGTACGAATTTCAAGTCGCATAATCATGGCTTAAAAACACAATCTATGGCTCAAAGTTGGTATCAAATAGATCGCCATGATGATCCTTATAAGAAAGAAATCATATTTTGTCAAACTGTACCAAAGCAACCCCGGATCATTAATGGAAGATCACGCACGTTCTAGGGCCGTGGCAGGGACTGTTTTGGAATTCCATGAATTGTTAGGCATGGGCAAAACAATCATTTTGCACCCATTTTTAGAATATTTTTAAATTCAAATAAATTTTAATTATCATCAATTAGGATAGTTTTTGGGCATCGACCCATGTTTGTGCCAAATTCTATAAATACATGCTAAACCTAATTGTAAAAGGGCCCCCCTCATACTTTCAATTCATCAATAAAGTTTGAGTTTTTGCATTGAGTTTGATTGACATGTCTTAGAGAGAGAAAGACGAGAGAGAAGAATTAAGTCAGTACCCCTCTTCCTTGAGGTAATTCTCTCTCTTCCTTTATTCTCACTCCTCTTTTTCTCTCTACTCATCCCCTTCTTTGGTTTCTTTTCTCTCTCATTCTTTATCTCTCTCTTTTCTTCTTCTTCTTTCTCTGCTTCTCTCGCCTCCTCTTTGTAAACATGCACGGTTGCGGTAGAACTGTGCATGGCTCTCTCTTCCTTTTCTTCTCTCTGTCTCTCTCATCTCCATCTCAAACGTGCACGACAGTAACTAGTGCCATGCATCTTTTTTTCTCTCTCTAACACACATGGTGATGGTAGTATCATACATGTTTCTTTCTCTCTCTTCTTCTTCTTCTTCTCCTTTATTTATTCTCTCTCTGATCTATTTTTCTCTCTACTTCTCTCTGTCTGAATGTGCATGGCGATAACAGCATCATGCATGAACTTCTCTTTCTACTTTATTTTCTCTCTTTAACACACACGGCGGTAGCAACGCCGTGCGTGTGTCCTTCTCTCTCTTTCCTTCTTTCTCCTCTGGCTCTTTCTTAATCTTATTCATTCTCTTTCCTTCGGATCTCCATTGTCGTCCATGCTTCGTTCTCTTCTCTCTTTTTTCTATCATGGGTGGCGGAGCGCCTTCGTCATCCATGCTTCCTTCTCTTTTCTCTCTTCTCTGTCATGGACGGTAGAAGCTCATCGCCATCCATGCTTCCTTCTCTTGTCTCTTTCTCTTACCTTACTTCTTTCTCTCTCTCCTCTTCTCTCTCCTTTCTCTCCCTTCTCTTCTCACACTCACTTATTCTCGGTCCCCCTTCGTTCTGTCAATCCTTTCTTTCCTCTTCTCCCTTCACTCCCTTTTCTCTTTTCTCTTCCTTCTGTCCACATTCCTCTCTTCTTTCTTCTTTCTCTTCAATCTCCACTCTTTCTTTTCTTCTCTTTCCCTCCTTTCTCCTTGGTTAGGTGCCTTGATCTCGCCTTCTGGATCAAGATAATCTGACGGTACATATCTCAGGTTTTTAGCGAACTCGAGACTTGAGATCGCTCTCTCAGAGCCTTGCTCAAGAGCAAGGGCAAGTATACCAACCAATGAGAGAGGATTTGAGATCGCTCTCTCACGAAAAAAGCTCCTCAGCTGTTTTAGTTGGCTCGGAATCACCTCCCTTGACCTGTAATCCTCTTGTTTTTCGCACAACACTTCTATAGTTAATTTGCTAGACAAGTAGGCTAAAGAGACCCACCCTTGTCTTAGGGCACTGTATGTTCATACGAGAGGGTGATGAAGCATAAGGTTCAAATAAAGATAGAAATGGAAGAAAACTTGACGAAGAGGAGAGACCAGCATGGCATTTGAGAAGTCATCGACCCGGAGTGGTAGCAAGACGGACATAGTCTTTAGGACCAGCACGACAACAATACTACTCGAAACCAACACTGATGTGGCGGTGCTAGAATAAGTCTACTTGACTGAAGAGAAAAGAAAGCAAAAAAAAGATACGAGATGGCAGAGAGATGGGGTCCCGATGGCACTAGACGTTGCCACTCATGATCATGGAGTAGCAGTGTCGTGGCCCTTGGGCGGCAGTTTACACTACTGTTCATGGTTTAGAGAGTGAGAAATGAACAACGGACGATGCTAGGCATCATTGTTGACAACATAAGGAGACCACACACCCCCGTGCAGGCGGCAGTAGTCTCTGATGAAGCACGCGACGATAGTCATCTGTGAAGCACGTGACGGTAATCCTCACGAGGGGCACGACGATAGTCGTGGGATGTAGGAAGGACGAAGGAAGCTTGCATACGGCAATAGGCATTGTCGAGGCCTCTAACGAGCGGCGATGGGTATCGCCGTCTACTATAGACGTGTAACGCGGAAGGATCCTAATGGGTAGCAGGAAGTTTCACTGTCTAGGCTCTTCACTAAGGCTTCGAAATTATGTCTGTGGATGGCGATAGGCAGCACCATCTACAAGCCTGACTAGAAGAGGAAGATAGAAGAACAGAAAGAGAAGGACACTCGCGCACGGCGCTGCCATCACCAAGCGCGACCTGTGTGACCTCAAAGGAGGCATGCAAGGACTGCCACTACTATGCATCACCCTTACGAGGAACTCAGATGGAGAAGGAGGGCGGGGGAGAGAGGAAAGAAGCGAGAGAAGAAAAAAAAGAAATGAAGAGAGAGAAGAAAAAAGAAAAGAAAAGAAAAGAGAGAAGATTTACCTTGAACCTAGGGGCACCGGTCAAAAATTTCTCTCACATCACTCTCTCTCTCAAACATGACCCAACAATGATAACAAATAGAAACTTATATTAAGTAAAAAATATCTCTTTTGTGAAAGGTTGAGTCCTCTGATGCGTACAATGCTGGTACGTATATATAGAATTTGACCCAAACATGGGTAGATGATCAAAAGTAACCCTAATTGCTTGAAATTAAGATTAAATTGAATAAAAAAAAAATTAGAAAATAGGGTGCAAAATGACAGATTTGCTGGTTCCTAACAATTCATGAAATTTCAAAACAGTCCATGTGTTGCCTTAGAACTTATGTGATCTTGCATGGCTAATTCGGGATCGTTCTGATGCCCGATTGATCGTAAGATGATTGTTTTCTTGTAAGGCGCGACATGACGATCGATTTGATACCAACTTTGAGCCATAGATCTTGTTTTTAGTGCACGATCATGTGACTTGAAATTTGAATGGATCTTGAAACATTGAATCAATAGTGTACTCATTCCTCGATTCCGTACCTGAACGAAGATTTTGGAACTTTGGAATTTTGGTCGGAATTTGAAATTTCGGCATTGGAATTTACAGTTACTTCGTCAGCTTTGTGTGAAGAATCCGACCGTTCATCAAGTAAGGGGTTTGGGTCAGTGATAGCCTAAGACCTTATGCTGACGATGGAATTGGTCTCGCAATGATCGGGCTTGCAAGTGGAGTGATCTGGCCGCTGATCATGCCACTCGAGTGAGGCACAATGCTGCTGAATTTTCTGCACTTTCTTCACATATTAGCAACTTCTCTTTAGCTTTTCTTCGCGCTCGGGTGTCGTCACAGGACGTGCCACATATCGAATCGCTTGTCTTGACTAGATGAACATGCTCACCATATTTGAATGTGATCTGACTTGGGACGGGTGAGATATGAGTATCAAAAGTCACTAGTCGTGACTATCCCTTCCATGGTGTGGAGTTGTAGGGTGGCCACACGGGAATAGCGTTCGGCCCCTCCTATTTCACTCTTTTGCCTATAACTTCTTCTTGGAGTGTGCTTTTGGGCTAAAATTTGACCCTTGGGAGTTTTCGACCTTGCTGGATCTAATGGTAGTTGTCCCACAATGACTTGAGACTCTAAAAATGTAGCTCTAGTTATAGGGGCCCTTTCATGGTGCTAGTGGCTGATTCTACCGGAATTATTTCTCAGTCTACACTGCCTTAGACATGTCAGAATGCAAAGAAACTGGGTAAGGGGCTTTTGAGAGACCTTATGAAGATCTTGGTCGATTCCAGGGCTATTTTGAGATTGCCAAAATTTCCATTGTTTGCTAGGCTTTATTGAGCAGGGGCCCTTGTTGATGAAAGATACCTTCCAACAGCCATACCCCCCCGAATGTTGTGCTTCAAGAGAATTGACAAGTGCAATCATTCGGGATGTTTGAGGGATCTTGTCAAAGTATTCACCCTCAAGGGACTACCAGGCCTTTTTGAAGGCCAAATGCTATGAACCTTATGTCGACATTGGTCACTGCTACACCAGATTTGCTTTTGATGCTCAGGGTATCTCTATAAGTCCCATCTAGTGGGGTCCAGTTGGGGGCTTCTGATCTGTCCCGAAAGTCTTGTCCCATGTAGGTTAGGGGATTTTAGTGTGGCATAGCCTGAAGCCTGTGGCAGGTTAGACCCTGGCTTTGTCAGTTTCTTGCCTTTGTTATGGTTCTTAATATTTCTGGAGGGATCTTTTGGTCATTTTCCTCACCCTCAAGGACTCTTGTTGTTGTTGAACTAGGGAGATCTTATGCGGGTCTCAATCCTTATGAGCCATGTTGAAGCGTGGGGGATCTTATGCAGCTCTCACCCCTTGATGAGCCATGATTGTTGAGAGATCTTATGTGGCTCTCACTCCTTGATGAGCCATGTTGAAACATGGGGGATCTTATGCGGCTCTCAACCCCTGATGGGCCATGATCGTTGAGAGATCTTATGCAGCTCTCACCCCCTGATGAGCCATGATGGTTGAGAGATCTTATGCAGCTCTCACTCCCTAATGAGCCATGTGGTATTGCGATTGGATGCTGGCTTTTGAGGATTTTAGGCATACCTCATTAAGAAGGATTGTGACTGTTGGGAGATTAAATGTCGACTGAGGCGGTGGTCGTGCGTCAGCTTATCTTGTCGGTCAAAGTGCCCTTTTGCAGGTTTTCAATTGAACAGGAGAAGTGGCATCGTGATGATGGTTTTCACCAACTTCCGCTATTTTTGGGCTCCCTGCAGTCATGTTCACCCTTTTTATCTGTTTTTACTCATCATGCCCTTTTGGGGTTTTCACCGTGCCCTGATTTTGTTTTTCACGGAACTCTCTTACTCATGGTTTCATGACCATGCCCGTCCATCATTTTTACTCATGGCGTTCCCTTGTTAGGTGTACACCATGCTCATTTTTTTTATGTGAAGGCGTATTTAGAGTCGTGCCTTCGAGACCTGTGTGAAGCCTTTTAACGTCATGCGGTCAGAACATACATTATAGTTTAGGGTCTTATAGCTGTATCATAGTGGTGGTGAATGGCAGTTTGTGGAGGCCATAGAGTGGGCTTAGTGATGATTTTGACTCACTTGGGAAGATGGCAGGAATTTGCCTTGTGAAGAGTTCATGATGGATGGATGGTAGGTGAACAATGGTGACCCACTAGCTGACGGTGAGTATTTCTCTTGGAAGGGTTCACCGTTTGGTGAGCATGGGTAAGACTCACTGGAGGAAAAGATGGTAATGATGGTGAAGGTGGTGTGCGCACATGAATGGGCCAGCTAAGGAAGGCATGCGTGAAGATGCACGTAAAGGGTGTGTGCACGTATGTAGGTTCATCGTGGAGGAAATGGAGGTGGTATACGAAGAAAAGTGGATCAGTTAGGGAATACGTGCGTAAAGATGTACGTAAAAGGTGTGTGTGTGTATGTGGGAGCATCTTTAAGGTCATGCCTCCTGGACTTAGGCAAAGCAATTTAACGTTATGCAGTTAGGATGTGCACTATAGTTTAGGGTCATACAGCTGGACCGTGGTTACGCAGTTTAAAGTCATGCAACTAAGACCATGCAGTTTAAGGTCGTGCAATGAGACCTTTGCTACAGTTTAAGGTCATATAGTTTGGACCATGGCTACACAGTTTAAGGTCATGTAGCATGGACCATGCAATTTAAGGTCGTGTGATGAGACCTCTGCTACAGTTTAAGGGCATATAGTTTGGACCATGACTACGCAATTTAAGGTCTGCAGCATGGATCATGAAGTTTAAGGTCGTGCGATGAGACCTCTGCTACAGTTTAAAGTCATCTAGTTTGGACCATGGTTATGCAGTTTAAGGTCATGCAGCATGGACCATGAAGTTTAAGGTCGTGTGATGAGACCTCTGCTACAATTTAAGGTCATATAGTTTGGACCATGACTACACAGTTTAAGGTCATGCAGTATGGACCAGTGTGTGGGTCGTCATGTAGGTAAAGCTACATTAGAGATGGGCTGTGGATAGAAATCTGACTCCCTGGGGATAGAGATAGTTAAGGCTATACATAAGTGAGAGGTTTAGATAGAGATGGCAACACTCGTGGAGTGAAAAACAGACATGACTTCACCGGGGATTAGAAGGCCTAGTGTGGCCTCTTGTGAATAATGAGCAATGGGATGCATGTGACTCTGCTGAGGATGACAGGGAAGAGCACAGATGAACCTCATGATGGTTGAGAGGATAAGAAGGGCCCTATACTCCTTGAGGATAATGGGTCGTAATAATACGTGACTCTTACTGGGATGTTGGTGTGAAACAAACCCATTAGGGGTTAAAGGGGTAGGTATGACTCTTGCACACATCTAACTCCACTGGGGATGTTGATGAAATACCCTTTCAGCGAGGGGGTGATCTTTCTCTCGATTGGAGTTGTGCGTATGGACCCTTTGTTGTTTCGTGCGTTATAGTTTTAGGGTCTTGTAGCTTGGACCATGGCTATGCAGTTTAAAGTGATGCGGCTAAGACTGTGCAGTTTAAGGTCATGCAACTAGACCTTCGCTATAGTTTAAGGTCGTATAGTATGGACCACGGCTGTGCAGCTTAAGGTCATGAAGCATGGACCGTGGTCATGCAGTGTTGAGTCATGAGACAAGGACTATGCAGTTTAAGGTCGTATAATTAGACCTCCGCTATAATTTAAGGTCATATAGTTCGGACAGTGGTCTTACAGTTTTGAGTCGTGTGACAAGGACTATGCAATTTAAGGTCGTACAACTAGACCACCGCTACAGTTTAAGGTCATATAGTTCGGACTGTATAGTTTAGGGTCATGCATCTGGACTGTGGCGTGGTGAAGGAATTTGACTCCATGGGAAATAGAGCCATCACTGGAGGCTGGACTCCCCAAGGAGTGAGGCGGTGGTGCAGGGGACGAACTTCTTAGGAGTGCAGAATGATGGTCCAACTGAGAGTGTCATGGCGTGCGTGTGGCACTAAGTGTCGGATGGCGCACACGATAATATTCTCCTTGGTGAAGCGTGTGACAGTAGCCCTTGGAAAATGCACTGTGATAATTCTTTTGACGAGGCGCAAGGCGATGGCCCTTGACGAAAGCACGAAGCGATGACCCTTTGATGAGGGTGCGTGGTGATGGCCCTTGACGAGGGCACGCTGAGATGGCCCTTGACGAAGGCGCCTGGTGATTGCCCTCTAGGTGAAGGGCGTGGCCATATCCCTCTCGGGTCTCGGGCTTGACTCACTTCGGCCTGGTCTTATTGCTACTAAGAACAAGGGAATGGAACGTCATGTTATGTTTGTCAAGGGTAATTTATGACACTGTCGGGTATAAAAGGAGGAAAAACCCCGACATTACTATTTTACGAAGGGTAAAACAGTAGAAGGGTTTTTAGAGAGGAAGGGTAAAAGCTTTTGATCAAGGTTTTTCGGCGACAACTTTCGGACCAAAATTTGTAGAGATAGGCGGTTAGGAGCATTTCTGGCAAGCTTCAAGAGGTCGCGAAGCTTCATTCTGTGATTGTGAACCTTTTCGGGAAGTGCCGAGGCTTTCTGAGCAAGGAACATGGCTTCTTGTGGCCTTAACAAGATTTGCAGAGGTTCCCTGCTGGGGTTCGAGCGCTTCTCCGGTCGTTTTTCTATGAAGGGGAGGTCACAGAGAGTTCAGAGGGCACTTGTAAGTTCTCTAGTCATTAAAGGAGAAGAAGGGAAAACATCAGTGGGCTCACTGGGAACTCAATGGGATTTCTGTGAGCTTGTAACGAAATGCTGAATTGCAGAAGCAGAGAGAAGGGAGATCTACAGGGTCTTAGGGAAGCCTTCTGGGGATTCCGGTGGTCTTCCACTAATTCTAGCAGTGAGTGGAAGGTTGGGCAAGGTTTTCCCAATGGACGGTGGATTCCCGGTGAGGAGGGGAAATGCTTGTGGGAACCCTAAGGGTTGGGTGAGAAGATGGTGGATGGTCACCGTGCGTAGGTAGCTGGGGAAACTGAAGAAACACAAGGGTTAATGCCCTCTAGGAATTGGGGATGGTGGGAATCGATTTACGTCAAGGTCATGTGCGACATTAAGTCATATGCGGCACCGCCTTCATGTGTCCCTAAGCCACATAAGGAGATAGCCGTGTTCAGGAGCATGCTGGTTGCGGCGATGGTCTCGTGCCGCATTGGTTTTCTCGTGGTGATGGTAGAACTTGGGATTGTGTTGCTTACGGCGATGGTTGCGCATGGTGTTGAGTCACGCATGGCGATGATCATGGACGGTGATATCTCGCGGGGGTCAAGAGTGATGGCAAACGAGAAGGCTGTGCCGCCACGATTTGTTGGAAGCCAAATCATCCGACACAGCCGTGAAGTCCATGTTGTTCCGTCATAGGCCGGTCCCTTGGAAACCAGCCATGCCTTGTCAGATGCATTGAAGCTTACTCGAAAATGGTTGGCTCCTTCTTTTGTCCTATTACCCTCCTCTTTTGGTGGGACTGAAGCTAACTTCTCTTAGTGGTTTTGCTTCTTCTTCATGATGGAGACATTTCTTTCATGGGTTTGCTTCTTCTTCATGAGGAGAGTGTTTCTTTTTGGCCTATAGCTATCCTCTTATCCTCAAATGCAAGGGCGCCGTCCTCTTATCCTCAAATGCAAGAGCTTTGTAACTTCCCTATTAATGGGCCTTTGATTATAACTTGTACCTCTTTTTAATGCAATGAAAGAAACAAACTTCTTTTGAACAAGCTTGTTGTTCTTCTTTTCTATTTCCTTCTTTTCTTTCTGCACATACCGCCTTTTAGGGATACATCAACGATAATACTTCTTTCGGTATCGTCCATTGACAAGGGGCATCGCCTCTCCTCCATTCGAGTTTGCTAGTACATAGGCCCTATTTGGCGTGACCTTTTTGACTATGAACGGACCTTCCGATTTGGGCTCGAATTTTCCTTTGCGGTGCTCATGCATAACAATTGGTCTCTTGATTGCTAAAACTAGATCCCCACGAGTGAATGAGCAAACCTTGATAGACTTGTCAAAGGATCTCTTCATTCTTTCTTGATTTAGTTCGAGGTTCTGTTAGGCCTCTAGTCTCTTTTCATCAAGGGCATCCAACTCTTGGTAACAGAGCTTGACCCTCTCGTTTTCATTCAGTCCCTGATGTATAGCGACACAGAGTGACGGTATTTGAACCTCGAGGGGAAAGACTGTGTCACCTCTGTAGACCAAGGAGTAAGGAGTGGAGTTTGTAGCATTCCGAGTGGTGGTGCGATATGCCCACAGAGCTTCAGGCAGTTTCTTGTGAAAATTCTTCTTTGATTTTGAAACTGACATTCGGAGCACCCCGCACAGAATTTTGTTGAATGCCTCAACCAATCCATTGGCTCGAGGGTAGTACAAAGTCGAGTACTACCACTAGAAGCTAAACTGGTTGACCAGGCGATCAACATGATGGCTTCTGAACTAGGTGCCATTATCAAAGATTATCCGGTCCGGAACTCTGAATCTGTAGATGATGTGATGACGCATAAAGTTGGCTTCCATGATCCCTAGAACTTGCTTGAGAGGGATCACTTCAGCCCACTTGGAAAAGTAGTTTATCGTTGCCAAAATGAAGGCATGGCCCAAGGCAGAAGGGGGATCGATGGGTCCTACAATGTCCATATCCCATTGGGACACAAGCCACGATGTCACTGTAGGGTGGAGAGGATCCGAAGGTTGATGAATGAGGCTTGAGTGGATCTGTGACACCTGGCATCTTTTGGCATAGTTTGGGCATCAGCCACCATGAAAGGCCAGTAATAGCTGAGTCTGCGTATGCGCTCGTAGGGCCGAACTGATGCAGCCCACAGATACCCGAGTGCACTTCTTCAAGTACTTTGCATGCCTCTTGTGTATCGACTCATCAGAGGAGAATTCCGTCAAATGTCCAACAGAAGAGGACTTCTCCATCGAGAAGGGTGTGCTTGGTGGACATCTATCATATGCTGTTGTGTTCCGCCCGATCCTGAGGTAGCCTTCCATGCTCTATGAAGTCCATGATAGGCTCCCTCCAGTCCTCTACTTGTTCAACCTCTACACACATTGGGTCGAAGAATTCGGGCTCTTGCTTCTTGACCTTCGATCCTTTTCCTTGGGACATTTCTTGCTCTGCCTCAACAACATCCTTAGCTACGAGGAGTGCCCCAAATGGGTAAGGCGTGAGTTCAGGGAAGACATCCCTCTCATCATGTCCATCAACGTGTCTCCATTTGGTTACTCAGACTATAGTGGGCCCTGATGAAGACAATTGAATGGTGGCACTAAGCTTCAAGAGTGCATCAGCTTACTAATTTAGCCTTATAGGGATATGAATTAGGGAGAAATCCTCGAATTGGGCCATGTTGGATTGGGCCATGTCTTGATAAGGCTTGAGGGTATCTTTCCTTACATCATAAATCCCCTTAAGCTACCAGATGACCAACTCAGAGTCACCAAAGATGTTCAGGTGTTCTAGCTCTAGCTCTTGGGTGAGTTTTAGTTCGATTATGAGGCCTTGATACTGGGCTTCATTATGAGAAAACAACTCTACATGTGAGAAGGATAGAGGTCGCCATTGGGAGTTAAGAACACGACTCCAGCACCCCCTCTATCAGACTGGAATGCTCTGTTTCCCACGGTTGAGTTTGTGTCGTACCGAAAACTTCTTCACTTGGGAGGTCGCTCGATAGGGGAGATTTTGAGGGAACTAGGTTAGCTGTGAGGAAGTTTGGTACATACATGATGTCAAACTCCATCAGAAATAATGCCCATTTGTGTTATGGCCGGGTCATAAGAACTTGACCGGGTCCATCTTGGTGATTAACTTGACCTTGTGGCTGAGCAAGTAATGGCAAACCTTTTGTACTGCAAAGATCAAGGCTAGGCACATCTTCTCGATTGGAGGGTAATTCTTCTAAGCCCCTTGCATTCTGCGGCTAAGATAGTAGAGCACTGTCTCTTTACCTCCATCATTGTTCTAAAATGGAAGTGCCCCAAGTAACTCATCAAGAGCGGTCACGTACAGGATGAGAGGCCTTCCCAACACTGGTGTAGAGAGAACTAGAGGATTTAATAAGTATAGCTTGATGTCATCTAGTGCAGCTTGGCACGCCTCATCCCATATGAAGGGAGTGTCCTTCTTTAAGAGATGTGAAAAGGGCCTGCATCACCTTGAAAGATTCGAGATGAACCTTCGAATGTAGGCGAGCTGTCCTTGAAGAGACCGCAGTTCATGGAGGGTTGCAAGCGGTGGCATTTCCTGAATTGCCTTGATTTTGATTGGTTCAATCTTCAGTCCTCTGTACCTCACGATGAACCCAAAGAATTTTCTTGAGCGTACGCTGAAGGCACATTTCAAGGGTTCATCTTGAGTTGGTGTCGCTGCAGTCGTTCAAATACCTTTTTGAGGTCTTGTATGTGGGCATCCTTTGTTTCCGAATTCACCACCAGTTCATCAACATAGCACTCGACCTCCTTGTGGATCATGTCCTTGAAGATGGTCGTCATGACCCACTAGTATGTGGCACCAGCATTCTTTAACCCGAAAGGAATCACAGTGTAGCAAAAGACGCCTCTTGGGGTCAAGAACACAGTGGCCTCCTCATTTTTTGGTGCCATCCTGATTTGATTATAACCGGAATACCCATCCATAAAGGAGAAGATTTGGCAATGAGTTGTGGAGTTGACCAGCATCTCGGTGAAAGGGAGGGGGAAGTCATCCTTGGGGCTGGCAGTGCTCAATACAGACTTTGATTTGGCCATTCTTCTTCTTGACAAGGACAATATTTGCCAGCCATTTTGGGTATTTGACTACACATATGAATCCTGCTTGCCCGAGCTTGTTCACCTCAACATCGATCTGCATCTCGAGATCGGGTCAAAACCTCCTTGATTTTTGCTTCATGGGTTTGATGGTTAGATCAATACCAAGGCGATGAACATCACTCTGAGGGTCTAGACCGAGGATCTCGTGATAGTGCTAGGCGAAAATGTCTCGAACGAGGGAGATATAACTTTCTTCCTCTGGGGACATTTTTTGTTGAGATAAAAGTCGGCCTTAGGTCAGCTTCATTCCCTAGGTTGATCTCTTCAAGCTCATCAATTGTGGCTTGACCGCCTTCTTCCCAGTCTTCTGGAGCTTCTTGGAGTTCCCCATTAGGAGACTCGAATGTAGAAGCCCATGATCCGGATATCTCGGCTTCTAGGCGGGGCACAGTGTGGGACAGCATCGGTCTTTGGCTAGTCCAAGTGAAGGAACGGTCAGCTTCGAACGGGGAGTCCATGGCCTTGTGACTGGGATCACTTGGTGCTTGCCCCAAGCTAGGTGAAGCTTCATGCACCTGGATCATGTGGCAGGCCTTGTGGGAGTAGGAACCTGAAGATGACTAGGTTTTTGCTCGGGTTAACAGGCAGTCGGCGGCTATCGAGAATCCAGCCGCCTAAGCCAACATCTCTCTGAGGCGCTCTTGCTATGGTTGGGTGAGGCTGGTGGCTCCGAACTCTTTATTTAGAGTGTCGAAGTGTTGGCACTGTTGACCTACACCTGTGAAGAAAATAAAAGATGAGGGAGGAGAAGAAGAGTTAGAATGTTCCAGACAGCTTTTTAAGTCGTCGCCAGAATTGGACTTGCCCAGGGGATATTTTAGGTCTTGCCCCAGGTTTGACCGTCGTGGGGTGCTTTTAGCGTCGTCACCCATATTGGGGCAATCTCGAGTTGTTGGTGACTCGAGATGTCCGCCTGATTGGACGAAAGGATGAGGAGAGCTACGCCAGGGATAAAGTCTTGCAAGGTCAGCAGTTGAGGAAGGGGCCTAAGGAACTCTTCCTCGACTGGTGGCTGAGGAGGACGATTCCTTCGGTGAGCTAACCTATGTACCTACCGTCTCCTTTGGGATCCTTGAGGGGGTATCTGGACCAACCTATAAGGCTGGTGAGTAGCCCTAGCTTGGTAGATTGCCTCATGTTTCAAGGATTTGAGCTTACTCGGCCCATGATAGACTTTCCAGGGCTAAGAGGTCGAAGGCTCTGAAGGGTCCAGTGTATACTCAGGAGGGGCTGGTAGTGTGGCTTCCTTTGGAAAGGAAGGCATGACTTGGATGTGTTTCGCGAGAACCACACAAACGGTGTGGCCATGCTGGACTTTCTCCGCGACTATAGCTTCAAACCCAGAGCATTCATTGCGTTCGTGGCCCCATACTTGGTGATATGGGCACCAAAGTTTTTCCGTGCCTTGGGCAAGACACCTCGGCTGCCTGGCGGGCTTGAGAGTGATGAGGCCTTGTTGGAGCATTGCCTTGATGAGGGCCTGTAGAGGGTCTAGCTTAGCGCTTCATTGGGCTTGCATCAGGAGGTCTTCTTGCTCATGCAAAAGAGGGACTCGAGGGTGTCCTTCTGGGTTGCCTTCAACTTCTTGGTACTGCTGCATCTTCTCTGCTAAGAGCTTGTGGAAGCCAATGCATTTGCTAATGTCATGACCTCATATGTGGTGATACGCGAACCAGAGGTTCACGGTTTCTATAGGCAAGAACTTGGGATGCCTTGCTAGCTTGAGAGTGACGAGTCCTTCTTCGAGCATTATGGAGAAAAATGCATGAAGGATAGCAGGTGCCGCATCGTCCTCTTGGATCGTGACTATGTGACAAACCTCAGTTCCCCCGAAAGCTTTCTTTAACTCTTCGATCTTTATCTGACCCTTGTTAATAAGGGCTTCGATCGTGTTGTTGAGCTTAGAACAGTCATTAGTGGGGTGGCATATCCTCCTATGATAGGTGTAGTACTTCTCATTTGCCTCTTGCCCAGCCAACTCCGCAGTATTGGCCTTCGATAGCTGTATCATGTTCTGTTCTAGCAGCAACAGAAGTAGTGCAGACGTCCACTCTGTGTTGAAGGGGTAAACCTTATTTTGGTGTTGGGCCCAGTAGTCGTTTCGCCTAGAATTTTTAGGAGGCGGGACGCTGTTGTAATACTGTTGCTTGCCCCCGACCAGAGATGCTTGTGCCTTGGAAAGGTCCAAGGTTTGAGGAACCTTGCCTTTGGTGTTAGCCATGGTGACAACCACGCTGATTACTCTGTTTTGGTTGCCCCGACTGTTGGAGCGAGAGTTTGAGTAGACAGGTTCCTGATAAGGGTTGCCATGATGCTTGAATAATCCCTAAATATGAACTTCCTTGGAGATGAGCTTTGCCATGGATGGTGGATTGGATGCCTCGACAAGTAATGCGATCTCGAGAAGCATGTTCCGTATGCCGATTTGGACCACTTCCTTCTCAATCATGGGAGTGGCATGGAAGTTTACCAACTCTCTCTAGTGGATGATGAACTTGTCAACCGTCTCACCAGGGTCTTGCATCAAGGTGAGGAGTTTGATGGTCTCCACGTTCCTTTCGACTTCGTAGAAGCGTTGATAGAACAAATGCTCCATCTCTTACCACATGTGTATTGAGCTGGGAGGTAGCCGAGCAAACCATTGGAAGGCTGGCCCTTCAAGAGTTTCGATGAATTGGCGAAGGAGGAGTCGTCCATCAGTTGTTGTCTCCATACAGGCTGCTGGAAGTGAGCAGTATGCTGGTACGGAGATGTAGAACCATTAAACAGGGGAAGCTTCTCCTTTTGATAGTTCGGAGGGAAGGGTACTTGGTCTATGTACGAAGGGTACGGATTTTGATAGAGCGACGTCTCTTATATGCCTGTCACCTTGTCCTTGAGGCTATGGGCCACCATAGCATCTATGTCAGTTTGGGAGACCCCGCGGGAGGTAGAACTATCTTGGGAGGCTGATGGAGGAGTTTACTTGGGAACTGTGTCCTTACCAGTCGGGGAATCGATCGAAGAAGCAGACTTGGAGGCCTCTAGGGGTTCCATCTTTCCAAGGATGGCTTGCATCATTTCCTCGAACTTGTTCATTAGCTCCTCTTGAGTGTTGTTTGGGTCATTGATCATCATGGCATTGACCATCTCTTCAGGAGGGACAGAGCCTGACAGGACAGTGGATTGCTGAGGTCGACGAGTGGTGCGTGGCAAGTCAGTCTGGAGGGTTGAGTGTGCCCCGACTGGACTTCAGCCTTGTATGCTGATTTAGTGAGGACCGGTTCTTGATGGTATTGCGACATTGGTTTCTGAGTAGTGACGACCCAAAAATACTCTTAGACTCGGTCAGGCTCCGGAGTTTGGAGAGAGAAAAAGGGGTTACGAGGTAGGAGGTCATCAAAGGTGGTGGCCTCGACTGCCTTGGAGGCTTCTTTGGTGAGGATCTGAAGACCCCTCTCCTGCTTAACCTTGAGACGGCTGGGACTTCACTCCAGAACTGAGTCTGAGGACTAGACTGCCCCGCCTTCTTCGAACACGCAATGGTCGTGTCTGGGTTTCTGCCTTGAAGGCTGGAGGCCTTTGTCTGACATCAGGCCATTGCCCTGAGTTCCATTGTGGGCCCATGTGAGTGGCTGACCTAAGGCTGACTCAAGATGGTACTCTTAGGGACGACCTTTGAGTACCAGGGGTCGAGGTGTTTGCCTGGTGTTTGGAGAGTGATAGAAGATGGAGATGGTTCACGACTCCATATGAGTTGAGGCCGGAAAGGAACTTGTCAAGATGGTGCATGTGCACCTTTAGAGTTAGTCGTTCGGGTGACTTGGGGGTCGATCTGGGCCCGGTCAATGGGTCAAGACCCACGAGCTTGTGTCTGTGAGGGATGAAGTAGGCAGAAGCCCCTATCTCACAAGGTGAAGCTGTGTGTTAGGAGGGAGGACGGAGTGATCGACCATCAAGTGCTCGAGGTGGCGTAGAGTTAGCGCTGCCCCTGGCTGTTGAAAGCAATTGCATGGCGCATGTAGGGCCCGAGAAGTCTAGCTCTGGATGTGAGCTTAAGGCAACGTAAGGGTTGCCCTGAGGTGTGGCTCGAGTGGATGGACTCGACTCGGATGAATGGGTTGAACAACTCAGGTGCCATAGAATTTAATGCAAAAAGTAAAAGAGGATACTGATCAAACAAGAGCGATCTGACTAAATGGTAGTAAGTCAGTGGATTCGCCAAGCTGGTTAGGTGGCTCCATCTCACCTTTCGGATCTAGATGATCTGGCAGTGTGTATCTTGGAATTTTAGCGAACCAGAGAATTGAGATCGCTCTCGCAAAACCTTGCTCAAGAGCAAGGGCAGGTATACCAACCAATGAGAGAGGAATTCATGGTGGGTTCAGGACTTACTCGGGTTGGCTGGCATGGGTTCCCTCTTAGATCACGAAGAAAGCCCCCAGCTGATTTAGCTGGTTCGGAATCGCCTCCCTTGACCTGCAATCCTCTTGTTTTTTGTACAGTACTTATATGGTTAATTTGTGAGACAAGCGGGCCAAAGAGACCGACCCTTGTCTTAGGGCACTGTACATTCATACGAGAGGGCGATGAAGCGTAAGGTTCAAATAAAGACAGAAAAGGGAAGAAAACTTGATGAAGAGGCGAGACTAGGATGGCAACCGAGAAGTCATTGACCTGGAGTGGTAGGACGACTAGCATTGTCTTTAAGACTAGCACGGTAGCAATACTATGAGAAACTGAGATCGATGTGGCGATGTTAGGCTAAGTCTACCCTCAGTCAAGTCAGAAGAGAAAAGAAAGTGAAAAGAAGACACGAGACGACAGAGAGATGGGGTCTCGACGGCCCTAGGCGTTGCCACTCACGACCATGGAGTAGCAGTGTTTTGGCTCTTGGATGGTGCTCTACACTACTGCTCATGGTTTAGAGAGTGAGAAGTGAACTACGGACGTCGCTAGGCATCACCGTTGCAACATAAGGAGACCACAAGCCCCCGTGTGGGAGGCGGTAGTCTCTGATGAAGAGCTCGGCGATAGGCGTAGGATGCAGGATGGACGACGATAAGCATTGAATATGCGAAGGAAGCTCACAAATGGTGATCTGCATATCCGAGGCCTCTAGCCGGCAGTGATGGGTATCGTTGTCTACTATAGACGCACAACTGGGAAGGATCCCTGAGGGCAACAACAAGTTTTGTTGTCTAAGCTCTTCATTAAGGCGTCGAAATTACGTCCGTGGATGGCAATAAGCAGTGCCATCTACATGCCTCACTAGAAGAACAAAAAGAGAAGGAGACTAGCACACGGCGCTGCCATCGATATGCGTGACCTGTGTGACCTCAGGGGAGGCATGCACGACACTACCACTACCATGCATGACCCTTGTGAGGAACTCAAATAAAGAAGGAGGGGGGAGGCTGAGAGGAAAGAAGAGAGAGAGAAGAAAAAAAAGAAGAAAAGAAGAGAGAGAAGATTTACCTCAAACCTAGGGGTACCAGCAAAAAATTTATCTCACTTCACTCTCTCTCTCAAACGTGACCCAACAATGAGAAGAAAGAGAAAGTTGTATAAAGTAAAAACTCTCTCTTTTGTGAAAGGTTGAATCCTCTGATGTGTACTGGTACATATATAGAGTATTTGTGCCAAACATGGGTGAATGATAAAAAATAACCTTAATGAATTAAAAGAAATTAGAAAATAAATGACAGATTTGCCCCTTCCTAACAATTCGTGGAATTTTGGAATAGTCCTTGTATTGCCATAGAACTTGTGTGATCTTTCAAGGTTGATTTGAGGTCGTTTTGATGCCCGGTTGATCCAAAGATGATTGTTTTCTTGTAGGGCTCGGCATGGCGAACGATTTGATACCAACTTCATGCCATGGATAGTGTTTTTAGTGCACGATCATGTGACTTGAAACTTTAATGGATCTTGAAACTTCGGATCTATAGTGTACTCGTTCCTTGATTTTTTTGGTGATTTCTTTACTGCATTACACTAAGCATGCTGTTACGATCATGGGGCTACAAACGCAGCTCGATTCCGTGCTCGAACAAAGATTTGGCAACTTTGGAATTTTTGTCGGAATTTGGAATTTCGGTGACGGAATTTGTAGTTTCTTCGTCGGTTTTGTGTGCAGAATTCGCCCATTCATCACGTACGGGGTTCGGGTTAGTGATAGCCTTAGACCTTACGCACACGATGGAATTGGTCTCAAGCCGATTGGGCTCGCGAGTGGCAGGATTTGACCGCTCGAGTGAGGCACAATGTTGCTCAATTTCCTGCACTTTCTTCATGGATCAGCAACTTCTCTTTAGCTTTTCTTAGTGCTCGAGTGTCATCACGGGTTGTGCCACATATCAAATCTCTCGTCTCGATTAAACGAACATGCTCACCAAATTTGAGCAAGATCCAACTTGGGATGGGTGATGTATGAGTATCGAAAGTCACTGGTCGTGACTATCCCTTCAGTGGCTTGGAGTTGTAAGGTGGCTACATGGGAATAACGTGTGACCCCTTCTGTTTCACTCTTTTGCCTATAACGTCTTCCTGGAGTATCTGTTCGGGCTGAAATTTGACCTTCGGAGGTTTTCGACCGTGACAGATCCAACGAGGGTGGTCCCATAACGATTTGAGACACCATAAATGTAGCTATAGTTATATGGGCCATTTCAGGGTGTTAGAGGTCGAGTCTGCTGGAACTGTTTCTCAGTCTGCACTGCCTTTGACGTGTCGGAATGTGATGAAATTGAGCAGGGGACTTTTGAGAGACCTTTTGAAGATCTTGGCTGATTCTAGGGTTATTCTGAGACTGTCAAAATTTCCACTGTTTGCTAGTTTTTATTGGACGGGGGCCCCATGTTGATAAATGATACCTTCCAACATTCCTATCTCCTTTCTTCTTTCTCTCTTTCTCGCTCTGATTTTCTTATCTCTCCTCTTTCTTTTTCTTTTTCTTCTCCCTCTCTCTTTTATCAAGGGACAACTCTAGCATTGTCACGGTAGTCTTGTAATTGAGCAGTATTGTCGTCGTGCCTGTCTAAGTTACCGTGCCCATCTTGCTGCCACGTCGAACTCGCCGTTGTGCCATGAGGGTTGGTGTTGGTGTTCTGTCATAGAGTAGTATTGCCATCAAGTCGGTCAAGTTACTGTGCCCCTTTTGCTACTACGTCAGGTCAATCATCACACCAATCAAGACACTGTGCTAGGCTAGCCACTTGGTCAAATGTATCTTTCTTTTCTTCTCTCTTTTTCCTTCTCCCAACCCTCATCTCATTATTTCTTCTCTTTGAATGTGCACACTTGTGTACATTCACCCAAAAAGACAAGGTGAGGTCTCTTGGACTACTTGTCTCGTAAAATTAACCATGTGTGTGATTGCAGAAATAGGAGAATACAGGCCAAGGGAGATGATTTTGAACCAGTTGTACGAATGGGGGGCTTTCTTAATCATTTAAGAGGGTGCCCACATGAGCCAGCCCGAGTAAGTTTCGAACCCACCTTAAATTCCTCTCTTACCGGTTGATATACCTGCCCTTATTTCCCAACAAGGTTCTCGAGAGAGCGAACTCAAGTCCCGAGCTCCCCTAAAACTTGAGACACATGCCGTCATTTTATCCCGACCCAAAAGGTGAGATCGAGGCGCTTAACCAGCTTGGCAACTCCACTGGGAACTTACTATCCCTTCGTCGGATCATACTTGTTTTCTCTTTTGTTTTTCTGCTTTGACACACCACATGGCATCTGAATTTGTTAACCCATTTATCCGAAATAGGAATTTTTCATCCTCGCATTCGCAGGCGTCCCCTGGGAACAGGTTCCTCGAAATTCATTCACAACATTCCTTTTGGGCAAAGACTTCGGGTCTAGCTCCTAGGTCTTAACCTGGATAGGTGTGAGGGACGACTTAAATTTCCCTAACTCCCCATCTCCTTGCCCTGATGGAACTTCCATCAAGGCACCCTGCACTAGCAGCACATCTTCTACCACTCACAGCATGCAACCTGTTACCAGCAAGTCACTTTCCGGTCGTGTTGTCGAGGTATGCCGGAAGGCTGCCCAGTCCCTTTCAGCAAAAGGCAAAAGAATTGCCATTGCTCTTGTGGGTCACCGCAAGGCCATCCTCCACATTCCTGCACCCCTTTGGGTCTCTATGTTTAGAGACAACACAACGAGGAGGAGACCCTTGGGCCTCCACCTCATGCACACACCCTAAGACTCGTGGGTCTTCCACTTAAGTCACACTCGAGGCATCCCATGTGCTACCTTGAGTGCACATCAAGGATCAATCCTCCTTGGGCTGAAACCTGTGCGCATGCCTATGCATCTCACTGCTTGGGGCAATGTTGTTGCTGTGCCAACCCAAGAAGACGGATGACGATCTCTTCGTCCTTCCTTTTAGCACTCGCTAGCGCACCCTGTAAAGGGTAGGCCCTCACCGGTTCCCCTGTAGACACCTGCTCGTAGTTCTCGGCCTCTTAAGGCCAGACCACCTGTTCAAGCCCGGACTGACCCCCAAGTCACTTGGAATGCTACTTCAACGGGGCATACACATGCCACCTTCCCAGGCCACTGCCAGCTCCTGACTCAGACATCGTCGAGAGCCGGTCCCCTCTTCTTCTGCCCTTTCTCCTCCCGGTGGTTATCTCAAGACCTGGTAGTCGAAGGTTTTCCCTAAGAGTACCATCCTTAGCCAGTCCTGTCAGGTCGACTATGCCTTTGGAGCCCACAAAGGAGTTCGGGGTAAAGGCCTGATAACTGATGAAGTTCTACAACTTCCAAGGTAGCAGCCCAATCTAGCCCCTATCCATTCTCCACATTCGCTGCCCAATCTTATGGATACGGCCCTCTCATGCTCTAAGAAGGAGGGTCAACCTCGATCCTAGTCTCAGTTCAAGAAAGAAGACTACCGCAGCCTCAAAGATAAGCAAAACAAAGGACTACAGATCCTAATTAAGGGTAGACCAAAAAAGTCGGGACACCCTGCTCCAAGGGTCTCCTTCCTGATAATCCTTTCTACCCTCTATGAATCACAGAGACTGAAGAAGAGGTGCGAGAATCCTGCACCATGGTCAGCATCATAGAAGATGACCCGACCACCCAGCAACTACGGTCCCAAGAAGAACCTGCCCTCACACGGTCAGTGTATAAGGCTCGAGTCCAGTAAGGGCATGCTGACCCCTTGTTGACCGATCTGCCACATGCGACCCGCCAAGCTCGAAAGCCCTCAACTGCACCTAAGGCTAACCTCCCTGGGGAAATGGTCAGCATTACGGTTGTAAATAAACCTAGTGATAGCCAGGAAGAGCGCATGAATAGGTTCAAATAGATGGTGCAAGCAATGATGGAGAAGATTGATCGCATGGAAACCGTACGACAATCGGCTAACCATGAGGCCAACTCTCATCACTTGAATGGTACAACTTCAAGGCAGCCTCCTCTTCGTGCCTCATGGGACACGTCCATCCCTCACCAACCCTCTCACAGGCAGACAATGACGCTATGCTAAGCCATAACCTGAAGAACAGACAAATCTCGAGTATGCAGGGTCAAAGCTTTACCAGAAGCCATACCCCTCCTACATCAATCTGGTTCCATTTCCATTAGACTACAAGAAAGGGAAGTTTCCCCTGTTCGATGGTACAACATCCCCACACCAGCATATCACCCATTTTCATGCGGCGTGTTGAGAGACAGCGGTTGATGGGAGACTCCTCCTTCGTTAGTTCGTTGAAACCCTTGATGGCCCTGCTTTTCAGTGGTATGCTCGGCTTCCCCCAAATTCAGTACATACTTAGGAGGAAATTGAGAAACTGGTCCACCAGCGTTTCTATGAGGTCGAGATAGAGGTCGAAACCATCGAGCTTCTCACCTTGACCTAGGAACCAGGCGAACCAGTCAATCAATTCATAGTAAGGTGGAGAGATTTGGCTGCTCGCCATCCTAATCCCATGCCTGAGAAGGAAGCAGTTTAGACCTGTGTGCGAAACATGCGACCTGAGATTGCTTTACATGTTGAGGCCTCCAATCCGACCTCCATGTCAGAGTTGATCTCTAAGTCGGTCTATATAGAAATCTTGTCACGCCACCATGGCTAATCAAGACAATAGTCTACAAGCTTGGGAAATAATCGGGGCAATGACAATTCTCGAACCAACGCTCAGGGCAATCAAAAAAAAGGGGTGATCAGCATAGCCATTACCATCAGTGATCCAAAGAAGTCTGCCTCTCAGACATTGGACCTCTCCAAAGGGGTAAGCGTAGCAAAAGTGCCTCAGGCAGGAAAACATCAGCAATCATACAATCGGGTACCCCCACCTGTGAACCTTGATCGAAGTGATTATTGGACTAACCTTCAGAACAAGGTTTATCCTTTTGAAAAGGAATGGGTTCTTGCACTGCTCCGACTATTACTGGAACAGAACATGATTGAGCTGCCGATCAAGTCTTCTAATCAAGCTGGTCTCGATACGCATGCAAGATACTTTGCTTATCATCGAATGATAAACCACTCCACAGAAGAATACTACACACTAAAAGACCTCATCGATGCTCATATTCAAAAGTGTCAAATCAAGCTCGAAGAACTCAAGACTGCATTCGGGGCAACTGAGGCTTCCCACATGGTAACAATACAAGAGAAAGACAAAATCCTGCGCACGTTTGATGAGCTGTCAACAGATCTTCTCCATGCTCTATTCGATATGATGCTCCAAGAAGGACTCATTGCACCAAGGCTAGTGAGGTAGCCCAAGCACCTTGCCCAGAGGACCAAGAATCATTGGTGCCCATACTATCAGATATGGGGCCATGAGCTAAACGAATGTTATGGGTTCGAAGCTGTGCTAGCAGAAAACATCCAGAGAGGTTACATTGCTTATGCCAAACACCCTCAAGGCACTATGCCCATCCAGGAGGGCGTTTCAACGTAAGACTCCCGGAAGGATGCCTCTGATCCTGTTGAATCCTCGACTTCCCAGCCATGGAAAGTCCATCACAGGCAGAACAAGCTCGAGTCTTTAAAGCGAGAAGCGAGTCGTCAAGCTAGGGTTGTTCACAAACCTAGCAAGACGGACTAAGCACCTCCAAAGGTAACTAGAAGAAGACGAGCACCAAGGGCTGTTGGCTGGAAGAACAAGGTTCCTCAGCCACCGTTCAAGTCAGAATTTTTCAAGCCTCTTCCTCCCTTGTCGACCTTACAAGACTTCATACCTGTTGCCAGTGACCTTATTCCTTCATCTCAGAGGGTGATGACATTAAAAGTACCCCCCAACTGTTTAAGCAAGAGAAAGACTTAAAAAACTCCCTACACACGTCCAACTCTGGTGATGACGTAAAAGGCTGCCCAAATCAATCCGATGAGGGGAACGACCTTAAAAGTCCCTCACCTACTGACCCTTCTCCTTCTTCCTCTTCTTCTTCTTCTTATTATGATTCCTCTTCTATGTCTCCTACATGTACAACCTTGAAATGTCCAGACTTTGAGGCTCTTGACAGAGAGCTTGAAGGAACCAATATAAGCAGGCCACACTGAAGAAGGTTGAAAAAGATGTTAGCCCAGGAGGCTGGATTCTTATCAGTTGCTGACGCCTTGGTAGCTCGAGCCAAGTTAGATCCATCTCCTTCTACAAAGAAGCACAAGAGGTCAAAGCCAAAGAAACCCTAGTCGCCTTCCGAGCTTAATTTTGAGCAGAGGGTGAGAGAATTAAGAGGGTAGAGCCTCTATTCTCAGGAAGCTTGTCACATGGTGTAAATCTTAGAAACATCTCCCGACACGGGGCAAATGAGCCTGAGATCGGGGAAAACGCTGCAACCTCCACCTCAAAATTCAGGCATCTTGAAGTTTCATGGTCTGCCACTTCTCCCTCACTCGAATACTTTAAAAAATTTACCCATCCTCCAACTCCTTGGGCTCCTTCCTCGCTCAAATATCCTGGACAATCCACCAATTCTCCAATTCCTTGGGATGCTGCTGGTCCCATATACCCAACCACCTCCTAAGCCTCAACCTCAAACTTCCACTCAAACTACCCAAACCAAGCCGGTTGCTCAATTAGGTCAGCAAGCAGCCTAGAATAAACCTCTTCCACTTAGATCTGCTACTCGACCCATTATACCACCAAAGCCAGTGGGAAGACTAGGGACACAAAAGGTTGATAATGAAAAGGTGAAATATGATGTGATAGGGCACCTAAGGAAGCTTCCAGCCCTTCGTAGCTTCTTTGACGCCCTCATGCTCTCAAGGGATTATCGTATGGCTCTGGTTCAGGCTCTCTCCAATCCAGAGGTGTATAAGACCAAAGTGGAACCCAATGAGGTGGACCCATCAATCTTAAGTAGATGTATGGCGATCACCTTCTCAGAGGATGATTTGCAATTGGGAGAAAAATTTCACAATCGCCCTCTCTTTGTGACTGGTGAATTACATGCATGCCCCATCAACAGATTATGTTGGATGGAGGGTCAACAATCAACCTTATCCTAAGCATAATCCTCACTCCATTCGGATTAGGGTCTGAGGATCTCACTCTGAATCATATCACAATCCATGGGTTCAACCAGTCAGGAGAGAAACCGGTTGGCACAGTCCGCCTTCATCTTAAGATCGGTGAATTAAATGATTATGCTCAATTTAATGTGATCGATACCAACACATCTTACAACATCCTTCTCGGCCGCTCGTGGCTCCACGATCAGGAGGTCGTTTCATACACATTGCATCAGTACTTCAAGTATAGTCGAGATGGGAGATAGAATACGGTCTATGCTGATAGAAGACCATTTCCTGTAGCCGAAACTCACTATGCTGATGCCAAATATTACTTCATAGATTCGATGTAACCCCAAACTTCAGAAGAAGGTGATCATAAGTTTGTGAAGAAGGCGGAACCTTCGCCTCATGAAGATGTTGAGGACATAGGGAGAACGCTTGTGAGCATGTTTAAAGAGGAAGAAAGACAAGGCAAAATTCTCCCTCTAACTCCCATTCATCCTAGTATGCCATCCATCAGCTCTGAGGAAACTTCATCATCCCCTGAAGAGGAGATTTCCCCTCTGCTTCCAATACTGAGCCACTTGTGCAAGAAGAAGAACCAGAAGTCACCCTTGAGACTGAGGAAGTCATGGGGATAGATCTCCTGGTCCCAAGGTCACCTACATGCAGGACCATCAAAAAGTCTTGCATGTCCCCATTGCACTCTTACAAGAAGAACTAACGCATCAGCCACCCCGAAAGGTTTTATGTTTCCTTGTTTCTATCGAAAAAGAGCAGTTAAGGAAAGGACAACCCTCTTGCCCTCAATGGCAGTATCTCCTAGTAGAGTTAAGAAGCAAGGTTCGCAGTCTCCAGAACCAATTGGGGGTTATGCGTATCGCTTCAAAACACTTAAAAGAGTTCTTGCCTGAGACCAAGACCTACAACGGGCTTGGGATGAATGCACCTCAAATGGAAGTCAAAGTCCCTTCTGATTGGGCCATTTACAGCAAGTAGGCTCATCACATTATGAGAACAATGAATTATGAGCCCATGTTCAATCAAACATTAAGGGGAGAAGAAGCAACTGCTACCCAATTCGAGGTCATTGAAGCTACGACAACTTGTCATAAAAGAAAGCAAGGTGTAGCGTATTCCTCCACAACCCAGAAACAATTAACAAGAGTAAGAGATAGAGTGCAGAGAAGCAAATGGAAAAAGAAAAAGTCACGCACCATACTGAAGAAAAAAGGAGAGTTTTATTCATAAACCAAGGGGCTATTACAAGTGTCAGAATAAAAACAAGGAAAAAGAAAAAGGAAATAAGACGACACTTTCAAAATCGATCAATCATTTCATTGATCTTTCCCCTATATGATGCAGCAGATATCTTAACCTGCTTGATGCGTCCCTCCAACTCTGCTACCATCTCAACCTCATGTTCCATCAAGGCAGTCCCTTCCTCCAAGGAGTACTCAAGGGTCAAAATATTATTTGCCAGCATCATATCCTTTGCTTCTCAAGTTGCGGTTTCCTCCTCCAATTTATCAAGTTCTTGCGTCAGTTTCGCTATCTCTACCTTAATAGTCATCATCTTGTTATGGCGTGCGAAGGCCTCCTCGGCAAGGTCAGATATCTGGGAAACCAAAAATCTCCTTTTCTTGTAATTGAGCATCTACCGGTTCGCGATGGCGTATGAGTGAGGACTTCATAGAGGGCAATTGTGAACTATCTAGCCGCTGCGTAGTTACCTCCTCCTGCAAGGCCCTTATTCTCCACCCTTCCAGCTCATTTATAGCATCATTGAAATATGGGAGGACCTCTGGTGCACCCCTTAGAAGGGCGATCTGCCTTAACTTATGGATTACATTGTCAAGTTTTGTAAGAGGCAGATCCTTTAGACTCTGTATGCCCAGACGAAGCATATCCATGATTATGCCAGACATCCCACTAGAACTAGGCCTGGACGATGCTGCTAGGGCTGCCGCAATAGAAGGAGCATAAGCCTCAACGATGGGGCTCGAATGCCATGTGAGTCAATGACTCTTATCGAGCAATTGTGAAGCCTAAGGTTTCATCATTTGCAGATTCAGAGGGGGGCCTAGTCTCAAGCTGCTCGGCCCCCACGACATTAACATCCTCACCTGGTGTTTCAGCCTCACCATTAGTAGGCTTGGTCCCTTCAGGGCCAAATTCTTCTTTACCCCTCATTCCTTAGAGCAACCTAAAAAAGGTTAATTCCCTCACTTAGACCTTCACCTGTTGGAGCCATCACCTCAACCTCAGCATGCTCCGAAGTAGCCTCTTCTTCTTGTCTCTTACCTTTGGCATGGCCTCGATAAGTTCAAGGCTAATGTCATTTCCTTCCTGAATTGCCACCTCAACCTCGACAAGTCCAGAGCTCACTTTCTCCCCTTGGTCTTAATCTCCTATAACCACCACTTCAGCTAAGGCCTCTTCTACCTGGCCTGCATCCTCTATAGTCAGAACCTTTGCCACAAAAAGCTCAACTCTCTCATCTTCCTGGACTTTCAAAAAGGGCTGAGTCTGCACTATCCGTAACTCCCTCGCTCGGGACAACAGCTTCCTGACACTCAAGCGTTTCATCCACTATAGCCTCTACTTTGATTGGGGCAACAATCTCTTGAGGTTCAGAGGCCCTGTGGATTTCAGGTTCCTCCCTTGGAGCAAAAATTCCAGCACCTTCATTTCCAGCCCCATCAATCTCCATTTAAGTCAGATTTGACTCTCTAGTCGTTTTGAGAATATCAGACACCACCCTAAGCTCAAGTGTCCCCCCTTTATCAGAAGAAATTTGTGAGGACCCTAACATTTCCTAGCCAGTTAAAAGGTATAACGGAATAAGGAGGCTGAAGTTGAGTTCCAGTGGGGGCTGGTTTGAGTGTAGCACTGGCTGAGAAGAGGAGAAAGAGCTAGCGTCAGGTGGATTTGTTGGATGAGCCAGCGCCAAGTGGATTTGTGTGAAGAGGCCAGCGCCGGTTGAAAGAGGCTATCTCCGGTTGGAAGAGTCCAGCACCGGGTAGATTTGCGTGAAGTGCTGGCTATGTCTCTGACATGCATGAGTTGTGTGTGCCACTTGTTATATGCATGCTGATTGAATGCCACATGTCCAAATTTTACAATATTTGGGTGACACATGGTCAGCCACCTCAACCCAAGAGTACTTAAGCCCCCTTCCTCACCCATGCCACTCATTCTTACTTCATTTCTCTATCTCTAAGAAACAAGGTGGGCAGGAGTGACTGTTGATGGGTAGCTACTGTTGGGCGAGTCAGAGCTGTGAGGAGAGGAGTGGAGAAGACACCATTGTTGTTAAGTGGACCCATCACCATTGCAGGATAGTCGTTAGGATTTATACATGTAAAATGAGAATGAAAGTGTATGTGAGAAATGGGGCTCTTGTTCCATGATAATGGTGAATGTGAAGAATGAATGCATGATTCTTAGATTATGTAAGAAATGCATGCTAAGCATGATTATGTGTGTGTTCATATTGTGAGAGAATGGTTGTTATCATATGCCTCACCATGAAATGAAGATCATGGAATGTATGCTTGAGACATGTTGCATGTCACTTTGAAATTCCAGAAGTTTGTAGGTCCTTGTAGGAGGCTTTTATATAGCCAAATGGGGTCCAATTGACCTCAAGTCACCCCCATTGGAAAGATATATGAGTCTAGTAACATGTTTGTTTTTACCTCTTTCTGAAATTATTTACAAAAATGAAGTTATATATCAAAATGGGAAGGTATATAAATATTGATTGTTTTCCTAGATTTTTCATTTATACCACTGTGTTCACTGATTTTAGCTAGCCAAACAAAGTTCGTTTTCAGCTAAACCATAGCCATATGAAAGATATTTGAATGGGATAAACATTTCATGTGGAAATAATTTTGAAAAATCTTCCTAGATTGAAGTTATACCTTGCATTATGAAAGTATGTCACTGTGGGTAGTATTGATGAAAATCAGAACTGTGACCTTGTTTGCCATGTATTTTTGAACCATTAAATGGAATCCAAATTCTTTAAAATTTTATTTGCTAGAAAGATATACGTCTTGGCTTAAACTTTTATTTTGTACCCGTCACAGGTTGCCTTATGGTTTGAATGTTATAATGATCTGAAGCAGGGTACATTGCCGTCCACTGTACACAGCAGGGGGCAGTCAACTAACCCTCATTTCCTTGAACCTTTAAGAGGTCAAACGGAATCCTGTTGTCTTTGAACCACTCCCAAGTTAGGGATAGGTGTGTTTGGAAATTGATTTTGGAATCATCTTCAAACTCTAAATGGTATGTGAGCGCTCATACGCATGCATGATAATGAAGTTATGCTTTGCTATGACATGGAAGTATGATTATGACGAATGCCCTGTTGCGATATGAATTGCATGATTTTAATAATGATTGTGCTATATGTGAATGGACACCTACTGTGTGAATGATGGTATCATGATGCTTATGCTATATGAGAATGGATACCTACTGTGTGAAGGATGCTATCATGATGCTTATGCTATATGTGAATGGATACCTACTGTGTGAATGATGATGAATGCCCTGTTGCAATATGAAGTGCATGATTTTATTAATGCTTGTGCTATGTGTGACTGGAGACCTACTATGTGAATGATGATATCATGATGCTTATGCTATATGAGAAAGGGAACCTACTGTGTGAATGATGGTGCTAGCAGCTACAATTTTTCCCTGACTTCCCATGATAAGACGGGACTCAGGATGTGAGTAGTTGGCAGGTCGTGCCCCCAGATCTATGTGGGCACTACAGATTGAGTCACCTAATGGTAGTGTAACGCCCTCTCGCTAAAAGGGTATAAGGAGAGGGTAGTATCTCGCACGGACTCTGCCTATCGATAACCCTGAAGCACGCTGGGGATGTGTGCGTGTGTGAGGGCCTTACGAAGTGGGTCGTCCACTTGTCATGGTCCACCCTCTTGAGTGAGGGTAGAAGTCCCAAGTTCAAGATTTGCTTAGCTTGACTGATGTGGATTCTACTTTGACAATAGATAGATCTGTTTGCTTGACTTATTTATGCTTTTTACAGGAGCTTTAACTGTAAATATGATATGTTGTGTTTATTACTCTACTTTAAGAAAGGTGATTGTGACTTATGCATTATATATATTGAATTGCCTTTCTCACATTTCTGTTAGAGTGTTGAGGAGCATGTTGAGGGACTTTATTTGATACATGTGTATATGTACGTATTTGTGTGTTGCGTATTTGTTATCACTATCATGCTAGTTGGAATGTAATGGTGTAGATCTGCTTACTGAGCTGTTAGCTCATTCCATCTTATTTTCAGTGAAGAGTGTTGACACCTATGATTAAGGTGGGTGACCATTGGAAGATTTGAAGTTTGAAGTTGAGAGGTTAAAAAGTTGTCCTTTGAAGACTCTCATTGTATGTTTGGATGTCTCAATATTGTGTGGTGTACCTCGTTTTATGTATTTTGGGTCAGTAGTGCCAAGAAGGAATTGTAAAGACTTTTTAACATCTGATGAATGAGATGGAAAGACTTTTGAATTGTTATTTGTTTTGATGAATGGTTTTATTCTAGTTTTCTTTCATGGTTTGCTCTTGATTCCATGTTTTCGTGCGTTGAGCCACTCCCACCTGAGTGACATTTAGGACCTCCAGTCGTGATCTCGCACTCTGTCACCCTCTAGTAGGGGTAAGGGGGCAGGTTCATGACACAATTATATTGGGCCCCAGAAGTGCTAGAGTCATATACCTTAGTCTTTGAAGAGGCTGAAAATAGCTTAGGAGTGACAGAAGGTGACTCAGAAAGAGCAGAGGGTGACTCAGAAGGAGCAACAGAGAATTTAGAAGAAGCAGAAGATGAAGAGCCATTAGTCGGTTCCAGAATGACAGCAAGTCTTACACTTTTGTGTTTTTTTGCAGGCCTAACAGCTAGGGGCAGAGCACTAGTGACAGCGGGGGCATCACGCTTCCTCTTCTTTCCTTCCATCGGTGCAGTGGCAGTTGTCTCAGAGCTCCTCCTTCGTGAAGAGCCTGTAGCAAGAGCACTATGAGGGCCACTCCCTATCAATGCATTTTGGTCTTGGATCGAGCACCCTTCATGACCCGGGACCTTTCGACCCTCCTTCCATTGGAAGATAGAGGTGAGGTTGTCAAACAGGCTCCCCGTCCTCTTCTCCATAGCAAGAAATTACGGTGAACTTTCATCCGCTGCAATCACGTGAGGTATCCCAAGAGCCTCTTGGTTAGGTGCCTCGATCTTGCCCTCCGAATTGGATGATCGGGCGGCACGCGTCTTGGGTTTTAGGGAAACCCAGGACTTTGAGATCGCTCTCTCAAGAACGAGGGCAGCTATACCAACCGATGAGAGAGGAATTTAAGACGGGTTTGAGACTTACTCAGGCTGGCTCGCGAGGGCGCCCTTCTAGATCACGAAGAAATCTCCCTTGTCATAGAACTGGTTCTGAATCGCCTTACTTGATATATATTCTTCTGTTTCTGCAATCACACACACATGGTTAATTATATAAGACAAGTGGGGTCGAAAAAGCCCCACCTTGTCTTTGAGCGAGTGTACATAGGTGTGCACATCCAAAAGAAGAAAGGGTAAGAGAATAAATGAAAGAAGAAGAATGAAGTAGATCAGAGGATTTTGGATTAGGCGGCGAGACCAACACAACAGCTAGATCAGTAAGTGATAAACTCAGCATGGTAGCAAGATGGGCATGGTAACTAGATCGGCACAACGGAAATACTACTATATGTTAGAACGATCATCGACCAGCCTGACACAATGGCTAGCCTATCGTGGCAGTAAGGCAGTCAAACGAGAGAGAGAGAAGAAAGAAGCGAGAGAAAGAGAGACATGTACAATACTACCGACGTCGTGCATGTGAAAAGAAGACGAGATGAGCAATGAGAGAGAAAAGAAAAAGGGGAAGAGGAAAGAAAGAAGGAAAATAGTGAAGAGAAAGAGAAGAGAGCAGGGGAGCATGGACGGTAATGAGAGAGAAGATAGGAAAGAATATGGACATCGATGAGCTTCCCCTGCCCATGACATAAGGGTAAGAAGTGAGAGAAGACATGGACGACGATGAGCTTTCACCATCCATAACACATGTCTAAGAAGAGAGAGAAAACATGGATGGCGATGAGCTTCTGCTGTCCATGACAGATGAATGAGAGAAGACAGAGAAGACATGGACGGCGATGTGCTTCCGCCATCCATGACAGATAATTACGAAGAGAGAGAAAACATGAATGGTGATGAGCTTCTACCGTCCATGATAGAGGAAAGAGAGAAGAGCGAGAAAATATGGACTACGATGTGCTTCCACCATCCATGACAAAGGAAAGAGAGAAGAGAGAGAAGACATGGACGGTGATGTGTTTCTGCCATCCATGATACATAATTAAGAAGAGAGAGAAAATATGGACGGTGATGAGCTTCCACCATCTATGACAGAGGAAAGAGAGAAGAGAGAGAAGATATGGACGACGATGTGTTTCTACCGTCCATGATAGAGGAAAGAGAGAAGAGAGAGATAAATGATGATGTGCTTTCACTGTCCATGACACATAATTAAGAAGAGAGAGAAAACATGGGCGGTGATGAGCTTCTGCCGTCCATTATAAAGGAAAGAGAGAAAAGAGAGAAGACATGGATGGTGATGTGCTTCCACCATCCATGACACATAATTAACTAGAGAGAGAAAACATGGACGACGATGAGCTTCTGCCGTCCATGACAGAGGAAAGAGAGAAGAAAGAGAAGACATGGATGATGATGGTCTTCTGCCGTCTATAACAGGGGAGTGAGAGAGGAGATGAAACATGGGCGGCGATGAGCGTCCATCGCCCATGACAGAAGGGACGACAAGGAAACTTTGACAGAGATCTGGCCCACTACTCAGGTTAAGGCCCGACTCACTATTTGTGTTCCTAAAGCAAGAAGACATCATGTCAGGAGATAAACTCCACCATGCATGAACAGAGAGCAAGGAGAGAAAATAGAGAGAGAGTAGAAATGAGAAGAAAGAGAAAGGAAATATAAAAGAAAATGAAGGAAGTGGATAAAGAAGATCAAAGAAGAAATAAGAAAGAAAGATATAGAAGAGATGAGAGAGAAAGAGAGAGATGAGAGGAGGAGGGATAAAGAGAGAGATGAGAGGAGAGAGAAATAAAGAGATGAGAGGAGGGAGAAAGAGAGAGATGAGAGGAGAAGAGAGAAAATTACCTGCATTAAAGGATACCAGATCTTTTCTTCTCTCTCCTCTCTCTCTCTCCAAGACGTACCCACAATTTAAACGTGAAAACTCTCAAATTTTATTGATGATTATTAAAAAATCAAGGGTTCTATGACAATTGTGTTTGACATGTACTTATAGGATTGGGCCCAAACATGGGTAGATTCCCAAAAACTACCTAATGTGATGATAATTACAATTTAATTAAATTAAAAGAAATTCTAAATTTGGGTGCAAAATGATTGTTTTGCCTCTGCTTAACAATTGATGGAATTTCAAAACAGTCCTTGCTGCTGCTCTAGAACTTGCGTGATCTTTCATGGATGATCTGGTGTTGCTTTGATGCTCATTTGACCGAAAGATGATTGTTTTCTTATTGGGCTTATCATGGAGATTGCTTTGATACCAACTTTGAGCCACAGATCGTATTTTTAAGCCACGATTATGTGACTTGAAATTTGGATGAATCTTGAAAATTTCAGATCTATAGTGGGCTTGTTCCTTGATGTTTTTCTTTGATTTCTTCACCGGATAACATTAAGCACGCCGAAACGATCGCGTGGCAACAAATACAGCTCGATTTCGTGCCCGAACGAAGATTTCACAACTTTGTAGTTTTGGCTTGAATCTGGAATTTTGGTGCCAGAATTTGCCGTTGCTTTATTGACTTCATTTGCAAAATTTGATCGTTCATCATGTATGTGGTTCGGACTAGAAATAGCCCTAGACCTTACGCACACAATGGAACTGATCTCATGCCAATTCGATGCCCGAGCGTCGTGATTTTCATGTAACTTTCTTTACGGATCAACAACTTCTCTCTAGCTTTTCTCCCAGCTCGGACATTGTCACGAGGCGTGTCACATATTGAAACGCTCGTCTTGACGAGAAGAACATGCTCACAAAATTTAAGCATGATTAGACTTGGGATGAGTGCGATATTGGCCTCTGATGTCACTACCCAAAACTGTTAAAAAAACCACCATTAATGGTGATTGGGTGTAGAGAGGGTGCATGGGAATCGTGTGTGGCCTACCCGTTTTTGGTATTTTACCCATTACTTTGTCCTGGAGTGCTCGGATAAGCCGAAACTTGACCCATAAGGGTTTTTTATTGTGTTAGATCCAATGGCGGTGCTCCCACAACAATTGGAAGTACCGAAAAGATAGTTCTAGTTATAGGGTCTGTTTCACGTATAGGCTGATTTTTTCGAAATTGTTTCTTTGTCTGCACTACTTTAGACATGTATGATTGTGAACAAAACTTGGCAGGTGGCCTTTTGAAGTGCTTAAGAAGTTTGTACTCGTTCTGAAGCAATTATGAGACTGTCAAGAATTCCATTGTATATTAGGCTTTATTGACCGACTTTCTCTTTATTTCACTTCAGGGACCAATGTACTAAAAAATATCTTCAAACAGCTTGTCCCATCGATTGTTGTGCTCCGAGAGAAGTGAGAAGGGCAACATTCAAAAAATTTCCTATGGAACTATTACTTTTTTCGTCCTAGCCACAGGACCATGTGAACGCCAAGGAGACTCACGTAATGCTGCAACTAAGTAGTTAGGTGCCTCGATCTCACCCTGGATGATCGGGCGGCATGCATCTAGGGTTTCGAGGGAAAAGCCGGCACATTTTTGAGATCGCTCTCTCGGGAACCTTGACCGAGAATGAGGGCAGGTGTTACTAACCTGTGAGAGAGGAATTTAAGGTAGGTTCGGGACTTACTCGAGTTGGCTCGCATGAACGCCCTTTTAGATTCTGAAGAAAGCCCCCGTGTCATAAAATTGGTTTAGAATCGCCTCCCTTGGCTCGTATTCTTCTATTTTCTACAATTACATACATATATGGCAAAGGTTATAAGACAAGGGGGTCAGACCTCACCCTTTTCCTATTTGATGAACGTACACGGGCATGCACATTCAAAAAGTAGAAGAGAAGAAAGATAGGGGAGAGAAGAGTTTGACTGAGCAAAAGGATCAGAGTGGTGACTAAGACCGGCCCACAGGATTACTACTAGACATCATCACCAATATCAACTAGCTATGCACGATGGTTAGTCTGTCATGGCAATAAAGTGGGCCAAGTACTTGTAACACGACAACATTACGGCTAAACGACAGGACTACCAAGAGAGGCTAACCTCAATCCCTCTTAGTTGAATGAAATAGTAGCAGGGTGATGGTTATGAGGAAAGAATGAAGTAAGAGAAGAAGGGAACAGACATAAGGAGGGAGAAGAAAAGAAGAGATGAGATGAGAGGATAAAAGTGAGAGAGGGAAAGAAGATGTAGTCGATGTTAGGCATTGTCGGCTGTATTAAAAGAAGAGGGAGAAAATGTAGTCGATGCTAGGCTTTATCGACTTTGTTAAAAGAAGAGACAGAAAAAGCAGTCAGTGTCAGGCTTCACCAACTGTTTCAAAAGAAAGGAAAGAGAAAAAGCAGTCAGCACTAGGTTTCACCGACTTTGTCAAAAGAGAAGAGAGAAAGAGAACTAACCGGCACTAGGCTTGTGCTGGTTGTAATGGGTGAGAAGCAAGGGGGACAGATCGAGCTGACGCTAGGCCTCACCAACTACAATAGAGGAGAGAGAGAGAAATTCGACTGGTGCTAAGCTTCACTAACTGTGAGAGAAGAGAAGAGAGAGAAATCCGATCGATGCTGGGCTTCACCGATTGTGAGAGAAGAAAAGAGAGAGAAATCCAATTGATGCTAGGCTTCATCGATTGTGAGAGAAGAGATGAGAAATAAATCCAACCGACGTTAAGCTTCACCGATTGTGAGAGAAGAGAAGAGAAGAGTGTGAAATCCAACTGGGGCTAGACGTCATCCATTGCATTTTAGAGAAGAGAGAGAAATTCATCTAGTGTTGAGAATGAAAAAAGAGGAGAGAGAAAATGCCACCCGATGTAAGGAATGGAAGAAGAAGAGAGAAAAAAGGGATAGAGATGAGAAAGATGGAAGGAGAGAGATAAAGATGAAGAGAGAGATAAATATAAAGATAAAGAGAGAGAAAGAGGGAAGGAGAGAGAAAGAGGGGAGGAGAGAGAAAGTTACCTACCTAAAGGACATCGACCCTTTTCTTCTATCATATCTCTCTCCAAGACGTACTCACAAGCTCAAGCAAAAAATCAAAATTTTATTTATTGATCTAAGAAGAATGAATCCGCTCTTTGTACAGTGAGGCATTGCCTGTTTCGAAAGAATTCGGCTAAAACATGGGTGTAGACCAAAAAAATACCTAGAATTGAAAATAATTACAATTTAATTGAATTTAAAGGAATTCTTAAAATGGGTGTAAAAGGACTGTTTTACCCCTGCCTAACAAACTATGGAATTCTCGAATAGTCCCTGCTGAGGCTCGAGAACTTGCATGATCTTCTGTGGCTGACCTAGGGTTGTTTTGAAGCCTATTTGATCGAAAGGTTATTATTTTCTTATAAGGCTCGGCATGGAGATCAATTTGATACTAATTTTGAACCATGGATCGTGTTTCGAACCACGATAATGAGACTTGAATCTTGAATGAATCTTGACAACTTCGGATCGATAGTGCACTCCTTCCTTAATTTTTTTTCATGACCACTTCATTGAATCACACTAAGCATGCCGTCACGGTCACGCTGCAACAAACATTTCTTGATTTTGTGTTTGGATGAAGATTTTGTCGTCTTGAGTTTTTGACTTGAATCTTGAAGTCTGGTAGCCAGAATTTACAGCAGATTTGACACCTTTGTGTGTGAAATCCAACTGTTCATCATACACAAGGCTCTAACCAGAGATAGCCTCAGACCTCATGCACATAATGCAATTGGTTTCGTGCCAATCGGGTATGCGAGCGTCGTGATCTGGTTGCTCGAACGAGGGGTGTTGCTGTTGAATTTTTTGCAACTTCCTTCATGGATCAGCGACCTTCATTTAGTTTTTCTCTTTGCTTGGGAATTTTCAAGAGGTGTATCACATATCCAGTTGCTTGTTTTGATGAGACAAACACGCTCACCAAATTTTGGAGCGATCCAACTTGGAACGAGTGAGTTATAAGCCTTGAAAGTGACTGCCCGTGATTGTGAAAATAGCCACCTTTAATGGTGCTTTGATGGCGGTAGTCTCACAACTATTTGATGCACCAAAAGTGTGGCTCTAGTTACAGGATCCATTTCAGGGTGCTAAAGACTAATTTCACTGAAATTATTTCTTTGTGTTCACTGCCTTAGACATGTCTGATCGCGATGAAACTTGGCAGGTGGTCTTTTGAAGTACTGATGACGATCTTGACCAATAATAGGGCCATTCTAAGACTGTCTGGAATTTCCATTGTTTTGTAGACTTTATTGACCTGCTTCCTACTTATTCCTAATCAGGGATCAAGGTGTTGAAATATACGTTCAAACAGCTTGCCCCGTCGAATGTTGTGCTTCAAGAGAAGTAATAAGGATAATCATTCAAAAAATTTCCTTTGGCTTTTACTTTTTTCCTTCCTAGTCACAGGACCACATGAATGTCGAGGAGATTCATGTAATGGTGTAACTAGGCTACTCAGACATAGGGATGCATTGTTCACGGGTCGTTCGTGGAGACTTTAGGGGGAGAAGAGACTAATTGGCAGTGCTTGTTTACTGCTACACCAGGTTTTCTTTGGCCCTGGCTTTGTCAGTTTCCTTCTTTGGAAGGATGATGACTGGGCTACTTTGCCACCTAGCCTCATGGAGAGAGGGGTCCATAATAGAAGAAGGAGAGGGCATGCACATTTCATGCATGGGGAGAAGGTCCATAAGAGAAGAAGAGGGACTGCACATTTCATGCATGGGAAGAAGGTCCATAAGCGAAAGACAAGGCATGCACATTTCATGCATCAGGGGAAGGTCCATAAGAGAAGGAGAAGGCATGCACGTTTGATATATGGGGAGAAGGGCATTGTTCCCATTTGGTCCAAATTCACTGGTTTGCTTTTGATCGATGTGGTTTGTTGCCACATCAGGTTTGCTTTTGACGATCAGAGTACCACAATGGGTCTCATCAACCGAGTCCAGTCGGGGGTAGGTTCTATTAGCCGATCTCGAAGGTCTAGTCGTGCCGGCTATGTGAGCCGATGTATCTGGCAGGTTCCACCCTGGCTTTGTCAATTTCTTGCCTTTGGAGTATTTGTTTCTAGAGTATTTTGTGACCTCATGGGAATAATGTTCTTTCTCATGAGACTTGTCTTGTCTTTTTGACGAGTCTTCTGTCCTTCAAGTCCTTTTTGAAACGAGACTTAGGCCATCAAAATCTTTTCCTTGAAGCTCATATTTTTAGATTCTTGGTATTATGTTACCAGGGATTTTCTTCTTTTGAGTGAGGGTTGAAGCCTCCTGTTGAGACGAGTGCTGCATCAACTTGTTTATTGGTCCAAACGTCCTTTGTGGATTTTTGCTTGAACTTGGGAAGAGACGCCGTAGAGATGATTTCTCACCAACTTCTTTTAATTTTGGGGCCCTTTTACCCATGACCTTTCGACCATGTCCACCCTTTTCGTCCATTTTTACTCATGATGCCCTTTCTAGTTTTCATCGCGCCCGATTTTTTTTATTCACGGAACTCTTTTACTCATGGTTTCGTGACCATGCCCATCTGTCATTTTTACTTATAGCGTTCCCTTGTTAAGGTATAGATCGTGGCCATTATTTAATCATTTTTTTTTTTGAAGGTGTGTTTAAGGTCATGCCTTTGGGACCCGTGCGAAACAATTTAAAGTCATGCAGTCAGGATGTGCACTATGCTTTAAGGTCATATAGCTGGACCGTGGTGGTGATGAATGGCAGTCTGTGGAGGCCATGGAGTGAGTACAATGGTGGTTTGACTCACTTGGGGAAATGGCATTAGGCTACCTATGAAAGATGGATGATGTATGAAATGGGAGTGGACAATGGTGATCAACTAACTTACAACGGATATGGATGGCGTGATGGTTCGCCGTTTTGTGAGTGCGAGTGAGACTCATTGGGGAATGACGTTTGGTGATGAAGTGAATGGACACACTGGGGGGTTATGAAGGTGGCGCGCGCACACTAACAAGTAGGTTAGGGAAGGCATGAGTGAAAGTGCACGTAAAGGCGGGCGCCATAGGTGGGGGCAAGTTTTAAAGGTCACATATAGGACCTGTGTGAAGCAGTTTATCATCATGTAGCTCAAACGTGCACTATCATTTAAGGTCATCTAGCTGGACCGTGTTTACACAGTTTTAAAGTCATACAACAAGGACCGCACACATTAAGGTCGTGTAACTAGACCTCTGCTACAGTTTAAGGTCATATAGTTCAGACCATGGTGCTGAGCCTTTTATCGCCATGTGGCTATGGCGTGCACTATTGTTTAAGGTCATATAGCTGGACCGTGGTTATACAGTGTAAAGTCATACAACTAGGACCGTACAGTTTAAGGTCGTGCAACTATACCTTCGCTACAGTTTAAGGTCATATAGTTTGGACTATGAAGTTTTAGGGTCATGCAACTAGACCGAGGTTGTGCAGTTTAGGTCGTGCAACTAGACTGGGGTTGAGCAGTTTAGGGTCGTACAGCCAGATCGGGAGTGTGCAGTTTAGGTTCGTGCAGTTAGACAGAGGCTGAGCAGTTTAAGGTCATGCAACTCGGGCCGAGGCCGAGCAGTTTAAGGTTATGCAGCTTAGACTGTGGTTATGCAGTTTAAAGTCATACAACTAGGACCGTGCAATTTAAAGTCGTGCAACTAGACCTTCGCTACAGTTTAAGGTCATATACTTTAGACCAGCAGTTTTAGGGTCGTACAACTGGACCGAGGTTGTGCAGTTTCGAGTCGTGCAGCTAGACAGGGTTGTGCAATTTAGGGTCATGTAGCAAGACTGAAACTGAGTACTTTAAGGTCATGCAGCTCGGACCAAGGCCGAGCAATTTAGGGTCATGTAGCACGGACCATTGTGTGGGTCGCCACGGGGAATAGGTCTATGGACGGTAATCCGACTCCCTGGGGATAAGATGGCTTAGACCATTCGCAAATTGAGGGCTCAGATGGGAATGGTGACCTGATGAAGGATGACCAATAGAGGTGGACTTCACTAAGGCTTAAGGGGGTAAGCGTACTCTCTGAGGTAAAATATGAGACTGACTTCCCGAGGATGACCCTGACTCCACTGAGGATAATGAGCCGCAGTATGGGTGTGACTCTTACCGGGGGATGAGGGACAGCTCCTGACTCCATTGGGGAGGTCATTGTTTGGGTGCAATGGCCCTGGTGCAAGTCCACTGGGGATGGCACATCAAAGCTTGGGTGCAACTTCACTAGGGATAGTGGTCCAACATACACAACTTCAGCCTAGAGTAGGTGATAAAAGGTCGTTTTATAATACAGCCGGTTCTAGGTGTAGCGATTATGGTTTCTTACATGGCGCTGAGTTCTCAAAAACACAACCGGGGCTGGGTTGTTAAAAACTCAGCTGGTGCCAGTCGTGACATTGTTTGAACATGACCGACGCTAAGTCTACAAGCGCAAAGGCGGTTCGAAACTCACCTGGTGCTGGTCAACCAGCACTAGGATTGTTTGAGATTCACCCAATGCTAAGTCAACTGACGCTAACGTGGTTCCAAACTTACTCGACGTCGACGCTGGTCAACTGACGCTAGGATTGTTTAAGATTCACCAGACACTAAGTCATGGATCGATGAGGGTTACCTCGGGCCTAGAGTCAAAGCCTGACCTGGCTCATCGTCGCTTGGCTTCCCTTGAACACAATTGGAATTCCCAGTTTGTGAGGGGTATTTGAGGGCACTGTAGTATATATGAGGGGGTAAAATCATGTTTTCCCTCATTTTTCACCAAGAGTAAAAAAAAAATTAAGCAAAAGTTTTCTTTAACAGTGAGGAGAGGGAGTCCGGTTGAAGTTCCAACGAGCAAAGAGACTTCAGCAAAAGTTTTGCAAGGAAGGTTTTTCGCTGCCAGTGGGTTTCCGACCATTTTGTAGGGTAGACCTTCAGCGAACAGACTTTGCCAAGAATTTGGTGAAGTTACAGAGAAAGCAGTGGGGAAAGGAGAGTTCTCCAAGAGTTTTTTTGAGAACAGAAGAGGTTCCAGCTGCATAGAAGAGGTGGGAAGTGGAACGGTGAGCATTTCCGCATGTCTTGAGAGAAATCCGAAAATTTTTTAAGGGGTTCCCGGAGGTTGTGGTAACTTTTCGACACTGTTGTTAGTGGTGTTGCAGAGGTTTCCAGGGGCTTAGGGGAAGTTTGTAGAAGTTTTCAGTAAGGTTCTGGTGACGTCCAGGCTAAAAACATAGGCGGGAAAGTTTTTTAGTGGGTTTTCAACCATGCAGGAGAAGTTTCGGCGGGAGACGAATGGTCACAGGAGGTGGGTCGTACGGTTACAGGAGGTGAACTGTTGTGGGAGGTGAACTGTGGTAGGGAGAGTCTACGGTTACCTTCAGAGATCGTGTGACTATTAAAGAGGTGCAAAGACTTAATCTTTGAAAAACGAGGAGTCTCAGGAGGCGAATGGTCACAAAAGGGCCGATGCAAACAGAAGTGTGGCTGGCACTGAGATAACCGGCATTGACCCTAAAGAAAAGCAGTCGGCGCTAGGGGTTAGGAGCACAACCGGCGTTAGCTTTCGGAGGACTCAGCCGGCGCTGGCCTCAATAGATGCTCATCAGCATGTGTGGCTTATCATGATGCAGAGAGGGCGGTTGACATGTGGCAGTAAGTCACGTGCGGGATTTGAGGCGCTCGACGATGAGCTACATAAGGCGAAGTTCATGGGCCAGCAAAAAGTGGCGAATGATGATAGGGCACAACTTGTCGTACCTTGTATGTTTGATATACACATCGAATGATCCTACGTCGTATGTTTGATTTACATGTCAGGTTAGGTATCTGGCTTGTATGTTTGACATACACGTCGGATGGATTGAGGTTAACTTCTTGGAGTGGATTTGCTTTGTCTTCCACCCAGTAACCATCCTCTTACTCGTCAGATGAATTAAAGCTAACTATCCAAGTGGTTTCGCTTCTTCTTCATGAGGAGGGCCTTTCTTTAGTGGGTTTGCTTCTTCCTCATGGGACATGCATTTGTTTTGGCTTGTAACTGTCCTCTTCTCCTCAGATGCAAGAGAGAAAGTACAAGTTTTGGTTTGTAACCGTCCTCTTATCCTCAGATGCAAGAGACTTGTAATCTCCCTAGTAATGGGCTTCTTGTACCTTGCAACTCGTTTTTACTGCAATAAAGAGAGTTAAAATTTTGTTTGGACTATCTTACTTATTTTTTGTGTTGAGTCTCTTCTTCTTGAATATGCATTATGGATAATACTTCTTTAAGTATCGTTCATTGGCATTGCTTCCTCTCCTTCAGGATGTGCCAGTATGTAGGCTCCATTGGGCGAGACCTTTTTGACTATAAAGGGACCTTCCCACTTAGGCCATGTATAACAATAGGCCTCTTGATGGCTAAGACTAGATCACCACGGGTGAATGAGCGGCTCTTGACAGACTTGTCAAAAGCCCTCTTCATTCTCCCTTAGTTGAGTTCAAGGTTTTGCTGAGCCTCTAGCCTCTTTTCATCGAGTGCATCCAATTCTTGATACCGAAGCTTAACTCTCTCATCTTCAGTTATTCCTTGGTGAATTGCAACTCACAGTGAAGGGATTTGTATTTTGAGAGGTAAAACTGCTTCACCCTCATAGACTAGAGAATAAGGAGTGGACTCAATAGCATTTCACGTAGTAATATGATATGCCCATAGTGCTTTAGGAAGCTTTTCATGTCAGTTCTTCCTTTTTTTTGATACACTTTCTTAAAATGTTGCATAGAGTCTTATTGAAAGCCTCAGCTAATCCATTCGCCCGAAGGTGGTATATAGTCGAGTACCTCATTCAAAATCGAATTGGTTAACTAAGCGATCGATGTGATGACTCCTAAATTGAGGACCGTTGTCGGATATAATCCGGTCGGGCACTCCGAAGCGATATATGATATGATGTCGAACAAAGTAGGCCACTGCTATCCCAAGAATTTTCTTAAGGGGGACCGCTTCAGGCCACTTAGAGAAATAATCATTTGCAGTTAGGACAAAAACATGGCCCATTACGGAAGGAGGATCAATAGGTCCTACGATGTCCATACCCCATTATGAGAAGGGCCATGATGCAACCGTAGGGTGTAAAGGCTCTAGAGGGTGGTGAACCAAGCTAGAGTGTATTTGGCACACTTTGCACATTTTAGCATAGTTTAAGGAATCAGAGATCACGGAAGGCCGATAGTATCCCAACCTACGTATTCGTTCATAGAGCTTAAGACGAGACTGGGGTAGTCCACAAATGCCTGAGTGGACTTCTTCTAACACCTTATTTGCTTCTTGAATATCAACGCATCGAAGAAGGATGTTGTCAAATGACCGTATGGAGAGAGCATCTCCTTCAAGGAGGGTATACTTGGTGGACATTCGACGTATGCTGTTGCGTCAAGCACGATCTTTCGGGAGCCTGCCATGTTTTAGGAAACTAGTGATGGGCTCTCTCCAATCCTCTACCTACTCAATTTCTGCGCATATTGGGTCCAAGACTTCTTGTTCTTGATTTCAACCCTTAGTCCCTTGACTATGTGTTTCTCTTGTTCAGTCTTGATTACTTCTTTGGCTGATAAAAGTGCTCCAAATGGATAAGGAGGGTACTCAAGGAAGATATTTCTCTCGTTATCCGCATCGACTTCGGTTCTTAGTTTGATGTGTCTCCATTCTGCCACCCAAACAAGCATGGGTCCTAATGAGGGCAACTAAATTGGAGCTCCGAGTTTTGTAAGTGCATCAGCCTACGAATTTAGCCTCTTAGGGATGTGACTCAGGGATACGTCCTCGAACTGGGCCATATATGATTTTGCTGTATCGTGGTAAGGCTTGAGAGTGTCTTTTCTCACATCATAGATCCCTTTTCTTGATCAAGGCCTTGTGCTTCTGGTACTGCCACTGATTTGTTGGGTATATTGAGTTGAGTAGCAGGTTTGGGTAAAAAGGATTTATTTTGGCCATCTAGCTGACTTGATTACGTAGTGGGCTTGGTTTGAGTGATGAAAGTTTGAGGATTTGGAGGAGATTGAGTGTATGGGATAAAAGGGGTCCCAGAAAATTGGAGAATAGGTGGATTGTTTAAGGTATTGGGATTAGGAAGGAGCCCAGGGAGCTGTAGGATAGGCAAACTAGTCTTTTGATTAAGGGGCAGTGGCAGACTGGGGAACTTCAAGGTGTCCGACTTTTGCGATGGAGGCTGCTGCGTCCTCCCTGATATGAGATTTATCTACTCTGTGGTGGGTATTGCTCCTGAAATTTACACCATGTGGCAAGCTCCTTGATAATAGAAACTCCCTTGACTCTCTCAGTCTCTACTCAAAGTCAGGCTCAAGTGTCCACTAGGGTTTCTTTGGATTTTATTTCTTGTGCTTCTTTGAAGAAGGTGGCTTTGCCTTGGCTTTAGCTTCCAAGGCACCACCAACTGCTAGGAATCCTGTTGCATGGGCCAGGGTCTTTCTCAATCGCTTCAGTTGCATCCTAGTTATGTTTGATCCCTCAAGTTCTCTATTGAGAGCCTCGAAGTGTGGCCATATCAAGATTGTACCTTTAAGAGACATAGACGAGTAAGAATGAGAAATAAGAGGAGAAGGGTTAGAAGGTGGGGAACTTTTAAGGTCGTTCCCTTCATCAGACGGATCTGAGCAACTTTTTACATCATCACCAGAGTTGGACGGGTGCATGGGGTCTTTTAGGTCTTTCCCTTGCTTAAACCGTTGGGGAGTGCTTTTAAGGTCGTCACCCTCATTGGACGTATGCTGAGTGGGAGATGGCACAGGAACGTCTTCTTGATAGGATGAAGAAGGAGGAAGGAACGTGCGAGGGATGAAGTCTAGTAAATTCGGCAGTGTAGGGAGGGGCCTAAGAAATTCCTTCTAGACTATGGGTTGAACGCTCTTGTTTGTCCGGCGAGCAGCCCTTTGTGCTCGTTTCTTTCTTATTTTCTTAATAGGTGATGTTTGACTCATCTCGTTGAGCTGGAAAACTGCTCTAGCTTGGAGCATCGTTTCTTGCCTTAAAGACCTGAGTCTGCTTCGGCCATGGTAGATTATCCATGGCAAGGAAGTCAAGGGTTCCACAGAATCTGAGTCATTGATAGGAAGGTCCTTCTTTGTGCGATCTTCTTCCCTCGATGGAGAAGTGATTTGGGGATCACTTACGGGGAGGTTGTAAAATTCGTGAAACTCTTGCATCTTCAAGCATTTCGTCCACCTCTTGGATGGTTACGGCATGGGGGGCCTCAGCTGCCCCAACGGGCTTCTTTAAGTCTTCAAGCTTTATCTGACCCTTTTGAATCAGAGCCTCGATAATATCCTTTAGTGTGTAGCAGTCATTTGTGGGATGATTGATCCTCCACAATCATAGGCACAATAATTCGCTTGAGCGTTAAGGCCAGGTTTCTCAGGGAACTTGGTTTCTAGAAGCTGGATCATATTCTGTTCCAATAATAACCCGAACGGCGCAGGGACCCATTCCTTCTCAAAGGAATAGACCTTGTTCCTATGCCTGGTGAAATAATCACCCCGATCAAGGTTGGGTGGTGGAGATACTCGATTGTACGAATGTTGTTGCTTGGCAGCCTCGGGTTTTATCATTGTCGTGCTTACCCCTTTAGAGAGGTCCAAAGTTTGGGAGGGAGCCTTCTTTGAATCAGTGACCATGACGGCTACACTGATCACCCCTTTCGGTTGGCTGCCCCGTGTGTTATTCTGAGAGCTACCATTGCCCTGGTTGTTGGTTGAATTTGTAGATGGTTGTCGTGTCCCACCATGGTGGCGTGATAAACTTTCTATGCGAACTGATTTAGAGATCAACTCTGACATGGAGGTCGGATTAGAAGCCTCGACATGTAGAGCGATTTCGAGTCGCATGTTCCGTATGCATGTTTGGACTACTTCCTTCTTAGGCATAGGGTTAGGATGGCGGGAAGCCAAGTTTCTCCATCTTGATATGAATTGATCCATGGGTTCTTCAGGGTCTTGAGACATGGTGAGAAGTTTGATGGTTTGAACCTCTCTCTCGACCTCATAGAAGCGTTGATAGAATAGTTTCTCCATCTCCTCCCATGTATGCTCTGAGTTTGGGGGAAGTCGGGCATACCATTGGAATGTTGGGCCATTGAGGGTCTCGACGAGCCATCGGAGAAGAAGTCTCCTATCAGCCGCTATTTCCTGACATGCGGCCTGGAAGTGGGCAATATGCTAGTTCGGGGATGCGGTTCCACTGAATAGAGACTTGATCAATATAAGAGGGTATGGTCTTTGATAAGGAGTCGCACCCTGTATCCTTGAAATTTGTCTGTTATTTAAGCTATGAGTGACCATAGCATCAATATCTGACTGAGAGACTGAATGAGGGACATAATTGTCCTGTGAAGTAGACGGAGGAGGCTGCCATGGAGGTGCGCCATCAGAGTGCTGCACCAATTTTGCTTTTGACAAGCAGGGTACCTCTGTGGGTCCCATCTTGTCGGGTCCAGTCGGAGGCTTTTTGTTGGCCTTTCTCGAAAGTATGGGCCATCGGCTAGGGAGGGATTTTGGTGAGGTGGCCTCATGGTGAGGCTTCATCCTGAAGTCTCTGGCAGGTTTCGCTCTGGCTTTGTCAGTTCTTTCCTTCATGAGCGTCTTTAGTTTGTCAAAATGACTTTCTTGTTTTTGTTGTTTGTTCTGAATGGTCAGCTGAAGGGCCTTTGGTCGGCGTCTATCAGCGTTGTGCATCAGATATTTCTTTGTCCGAGGTGACCCCTGAGAATTCAATCCTAATTGTTGCATAACAGGTCGAAAGTCATGGCTGATGTGGCTTTCTTGGGGCATCTTTAACATCTTTGAAGTGTGTTAGAGACCTTGTGGAAATAGTTCTCCTCTTCATGAGACCTGTCTTGCCTTTTTGGCGAGTTTTCTATTCTTCGAGTCCTTTTCCCTAATGAACTCAGGCTGTCGGAATCTTTTCCTTGAAGCTCGTATTTTTTAGGTCCTAGTATTGTGACACCAGGGTTTTCTCTTTTGAGTGTGGGCTGAAGACGCCTGTTGAGGCGAGTGCTACATTAACTTGTTTACTGATCCAAGCATCCTTTGCAAATTTTTACTTGGACTGGGAAGTGGCGCCATAGAGACGATTTTCACGAACTTCTTTTTATTTGGGGCTTTTTTACCCATGATCTGTTGGCCATGTCCACCCTTATTTTCCATTTTTACTCACGATGCCGTTCGGGGTTTCATCGTGCCCGGGCTTTTATTCAGTAAATTCTCTTACTCATGGTTTCGTGATCATGCCCGTCGGTCATTTTTACTCATGGAGTTCCCTTGTGATGATATATACCATGCTTGGTTTTTTGTGAAGGCGTGTTTAGGATCATGCCTCCGGACCTGTGGGAAGCCTTTTAACTTCATGCGGTCAGGACGTGCACTATAGTTTAAGGTCATACAGCTGGACCAAGATGGACATGGATGGCAGTCTGTGGAGACCATAGAGTGAGTATGGTGGTGGTTTAACTTGCTTTGGGGAGAAGGCACGAGGCCCCCTGTGAAAGACGGATGATGTATGAATGGTGGGTGGACAAGTGGTGACCTACTAACTGACGGTGAGTATGGATGGCCGGATGGATTGCCGTTTTGTGAGCATGAGTGACACTCACTAGGGAATGATAAATGGTAATGAAGGAAGATGGATTTATTGGGATGGTGCTGAAGGTAAATGCGCACACGTGGACGAGTCGGTTAGGGAAGACGTGCGGTAAGATGCACGTAAAGGGCTTGTGCACGTATGTTCGGGTGCATTTTAAGGTCATGCCTCGGGGACTTGTGCAAAGAAGTTTTACATCATGCGGTCAAGACGTGCACTATGGTTTAGGGTCATAAAGCTTGGACTGGGGTTATGCAGTTTAAAGTCATGTAAGAAGGGCCATGCAGTTTAAGGTCATGCAACTAGACCTTCGCTATAGTTTTAGGGTCATGTACTTTGAACCATGCAATTTAGGGTCGTGCACCTAAACCTTCGCTATAGTTTAAGGTCATATAGTTTGGACCATGGTGCTAAGCCTTTTATTGTCATGTGGTAAGGACGTTCACTATGATTTAAGGACATAGAGGTTGGACCGTGATTATGCAGTTTAGAGTCATGCAACAAGGACCATGCAGTTTAAGGTCATTCAATTCGACCTCCGCTATAATTTAAGGTCACGTAGTTTGGACCATGCAATTTACGGTGGTGCACCTAGACCAAGGCTATACAATTTAAGGTCATGCAGTATGGACCATGGTTGTGCAGTGTAAGGTCATGCAGCACAGACCATTGTGCTGGTTGCCTAGTAGGTGAGGCTCCATGGAGAATAGGTCTGTGGATAGTAATTTGACTCCTTTGGGATAAAATGATTAAGGCAAGCAGAGGTTTTAGATGAAAAGCATACTTCATTGGAGATTAGGGGACAAGTATGACTCCTTAAGGTGAAAGATGGAACTCCATGGGGAATAGGCTCATGGAAGGAAACCTGACTCCCTGGGGTAAGATAACTTGGTGCGAGACTGACCCAAAGGGGATTAAAGAGGCAGGCACGATCTTAACTCTGTTAGGGATCAATGGTCTACAATACGGGTGTAATTCCTACTGGGGATGAGGGAAAGTGGCTTGCTCCATTGAGGATGACCAATTGTGGCCTAGATGAAACAGCCTGGATGCAAATCCGCTAGGGAACATGAGTCACGGGCTGGGTGCAACTCCACTAGGGATAATGGTAGGACACACACAGTGGTGACCAGGTTCTAGCATGCGCAGCATTAGAACATTCGTGACGCTAACATGAGGAGTATAACACACACGGCAATGGGCTTGAGAAGTAGACGTATTGACACATACGATGTCTACCACGGGCGGAGGCAACACATGCGGTGTTTGCATGGGCAGTGGCAAACACTTAGCGGTAAACTTGGGAACACAGCTGACACTGGGCTTTAGAGAACAAAGCCGGTGCTAGATCTTTGAAGACACCGCTGGTGCTATGTCATTTGAAACACAGTCGGTGCTGGTCCATTGAGAACACAGCCGACACTGGGTCATTGAGAACACAGGCGGCACTGGGTCCATTGAGAACATAGCCGGCGATGGGTCATTGAGAACACAGCCGGTGCTGGATCATTGAGAACACAGTCGGTACTAGGTCTGGGTTAGTGTTTGGGCCTCGGGCGCAAGCTTCCTGGTCTCTGCCTGCTGAAGTTTTCATGGGCGATGGTAAACCTTCATTGGGGCCTCGGGTCCTAGCCTAACTCGATCCGGCTAAACGTCGTTTGGCCTTTTAGGACGTGACTGACATTCTTGATTTGTGGGGGGCACTTAAGGGAAGCTTTGCCTATATAAGGGGGTAAACCCCATTTGTACTATTTTTCTCCAAAGGTAAGAACGGTAAGTTTCATAGTGAGAGAAAGAGAAGAGAAAAAACTCCAACACAAATTTTCGACGAGCACGCAGGGTCTTACATGAAGTTTGCAGGAATTTACCGGGGAGAAGGATAGGACTTCAGCTAGAAGAGAGAATGCCGACAGAGGTACACAAGGAGCATAAGAGTGTTTCGTGCCGGGGTTTGAAGTCGGGAAGTAGTTTTTCGGCTAGTTGAGGTTCCGGTCGTGGTTCAAGAGTTATCAAGAAAGGGGGAAAAGAGTCCAAGTCGTTGTTGCTAGTGAACGTCTGTTGGTTTTTAGTAGTTTCTAGCAGTGGGAAGGAGAAAAATAGGTGTCACAGTCGGTTTTCAGTAGTGGTAGTGGTTTCCTGGCAAGAAACCAAAGGTCGCAAGAACGGGAGCAGTCATTGTCAACGAACAGTCACTGAGAGATGAACAGTCACGGGGAGACGAAGGGTCACCGAGAGGTGAACAATTGCAGGGAGACGAAGGGTCACCGGGAGGTGAATAGTCGTGGGGAGACAAAGGGTCACCTGGAGGTGAATAGTCACGGGGAGACAAAGGGTCCCCGGCAGCGAACGGTCAATAGAAGGTCACGGTGGCGAGGGGCCTTGAGGACACTGCTGACATTTGCCTTTTGGAAATGCAACCGATGCTAGGCCTCAGAAACACAGCCGGTGCTAACCTTAGGATAAGCAGCGGTTGCTAGGTCTTAGAGACCCAACCGGCGTTAGCCTTAGGATAAGCAGCCGGCGCTGGGCCTTAGAAACACAGCCGACATTAGTTTTTGAAGACACAACCAACGTAAACCTTGTGCAGTGCTAGTTCCTTATGCGGCTAGCAACATGACGCGCTGGTGTTAGTCACGTGCGACGATTACTATTTGCTTGATTCTTTGATGAACAACATTGAATCGTGTTCTATTATGATCGTGCATTGTGATGACTGTGGTTAGCGAAGGGTGGTGACCAATGGTAAGGCTTGGCTTGTGATGCATGATGGAAGCCAAGTCCTCCAGCACAACAGTGAAGTCCATGTTGTTCTGTGGAAGGGCACTCACTGTGAACAAGGTATACTCTCCATCATAGGCCAGTTCCTTACCAGAGAAGTATGCCTTTTACGTCTGGTATATCCCATCAAAGAGCTTCCACCTTTTCCTATTGTGAAGGCCACTTTTGGCCTGTAACCATCCTCTCCTCATATGAAAGAGCGACGCTTCTAATGGTGAGAGAGATTTTTGGCATGTAACCGTCCTCTACACTGATGCAAGAGCCACGCTTGGATTCAATTGTCTTCTTTTCCTCAGATGCAAGAGTGACATTCCACCGTAACTATTCTCTTAACGAGAGCAATACCGCATGACAGATTTGCAAACACCCTAAATGAGCTTTTTGGCATGTAACACCTTCTAATGAAATAAAAATAGTTTAACCTTGCTTGAACTATCTTGTTTGCTTTTTTTTTACCACCCTTTTAACTCTTTGTTATCGTACATTGAATTGTTTTTTAGTATGCATCATGGGTAGTAGTTCTTTAAATATCGCCCATTGATAGGGGGCATTGCCTCCTCTCCATCAGGATGTGTCAGTATGTAAGCTCCATTTGGCGAAACCTTCTTGACTATAAAGGGGCCTTCCCACTTGGGTTCAAACTTCCCGTTGCACCACCCATACATAACAATCGGCGTCTTGACGACTAGAACTAGATTCCCACGATCGAAAGAGCAGACTTTGACTAACTTGTCAAAGGCCCTCTTCATTCTCCCCTAATTGAGTTCGAGGTTCTGCTGAGCCTCTAACCTCTTTTCATCGAGTGCATCCAATTTTTGATACCGAAGTTTGACTCTCTCATCTTTGGTTAGTCCTTGATGTATAATGACACACAGTGAAGGGATTTGAATTTCAGGGGTTAAAACTGCTTCACCCCCATAGATTAGGGAGTAAGGAATGGAGTTAGTGGCCCTTCTCGCGATAGTGCAATAGGCCCACAAGGCTTCAGGAAGCTTCTGATGCCAGTTCTTCTTCCCCTTTGCTACTGATTTCCTTAAAACGCTGCACAGGGTCTTGTTAAAATCCTTGGCTAATCTGATTGGTCGAGGGTGATACATAGTTGGGTACCTCCATTAGAAACCGAGCTGGCTAACTAGGCGTTTGTTGTGATGACTCTTGAACTGAGGGCTGTTGTCAGATATAATTTGATCACGCACTCCCAACCAATATATGATGTGATGTCGCACAAAGTTAGCCACTGAGGTCCCAGAAACTAGCTTAAGGGGGACTCCTTCAGCCCTCTTGGATAAATAATCTATTGTGACTAGAATAAAAACATGACCCATTACCGAAGGAGGGTCAATAGGCCCTACAATGTCCATACCCATTGTGAGAAGGGTCATGAGGCCACTGTAGGGTGTAAGGATTCTGGAGGCCGATGAACAAGGCTCGAGTGTACTTGATACATCTGGCACTTCTTGACATAGTTTAAGGAATCAGCAATCATCAAAGCCCAATAGTACCCCAATTTGAGCATTCGTTCATAGAGCTAAGGACCAGACTGGTGTAGTCCACAGATGCCTGAGTATACCTCTTCCAACACCTTATTTACCTCTTGTGGGTCCACACATCTAAGAAGAATTCTATCAAATGATTGTCTGAAGCGAGCATCTCCTTCAAGGAGAGTATATTTGGTAGACATTTGACGCACACTGTTGAGCTCGGCACGATCTTCTGAGGGTCTATCATGTTTTAGAAAATTAGTGATAGGCTCTCTCCAATCTTCTACCTCTTGATTTCCCCACATATTGCGTCGAAGTACTCCGGTTCCTGGTTTTGAACCTTAGCTCCTTGACTCTGTGCCATTTTCTGTTAAGTCTTAATAACTTCTTTGGCTGATAAAAGTGCTTCGAATGGATATGGAGGGCACTCGAGGAAGAGATTTCTCTCATCGTCCACGTCTGCCTCAGTTCTCAGTTCAATGTGTCTCCATTCTGCCACCCAGACAAGCGTGGGCCCTGGTGAGGATAACTGAATTATAGACCCGAGTTTTGCAAGTGCATCAGCTTGCGAGTTTAGCCTCCTTGGGATGTGGCTCAAGGATAAATCCTCAAACTGGACCATATGTGATTTTGTAGTATCATGTTAAGGCTTGGTTGCTTCCCTAGTCAGAATTTGCAGACCCCTATCACGTTTGGCTTTGTGGTATTGATGACCTCATGCCAAAAATGTGATCAAGACTGCGGCTGATTGACGTTTCTTACATAAGAAATAGCTATTTCTATTAAATGAAGCAACGGGTGTGGGTCAGGAACTGGGGTCATCCTGGACCGGGGAGGATGAAGGACTTGATCTCCCATCAGGTCTTTGCCTTGAGCTCTCTTATGAGCATTAGTGACATGACTGAGATGACAGGGCTGGTTCAAGATGGTACTCTTATGGAAGGTCTTCGCATACCAAGGCTAGAGGTGCATACCCAAAGGAGGAGGGGCAAGTAGGAGAAGGGTTGACTCATGAGGGTGCCTGAGTTGGGAGAGAGGGGTTGTCTGTGATGGTGATGTGTGTGCGCCTTTTGGAGAAAGGTTTCGAGTCACCTTGGGATCAACCCGGGATCGAGCAAGTGTTTGACCTTAGGAAACCGAGAACTACTAGCAGGTGTCTATAAAGGATCAGGTGGAAGCTTGCCCATTACAGGGTGCACTAGTGTGTGATGAGTAGGAGGACAAGGGGGTCGTCTTCCTTGTACTCGGGTTGGCGCAACGACGGTGTTGTTTCGAGTGGTGGGATTCACATGCATAATGTGTGCAGGACCTAGCCTTGATTCAAGACGCTGACTAGAGGTAACATAAGGGTTGCCCCGAGGTGCGGATCAAGTGGAAGACCCACGATCCTTGAGGTGTGTGTGAGAACTGGAGGCCTCAAGGTCTCCGCCTTAATGTGTCTCGCCTCTAAGGGTAGAGACTCGTGGTGGTGCTGGAATGTGGGGTTTAGCCTTTTGGCGACCCACTGAAGCGATGGAAACTTGCTTGCCTTTGGCAGAAAGGGACTGGACAGCCTTCTAGCGTACCTCGGCAATACAACCGACAAGTGACTTGCCGGTGACAGGGTGCATGCTGTGAGTGGTGGCGTATGTGTCACCAATGCAGGGTGTCTTGGCGAAAGTTCCACCAGAGCTAGAAGATGGGGAGTTAGGAACCTTTAAGTCCCTCCTCACTCCTATCCAGGTTAAGATCTGGGAGCTAGACACTGGGTCTTTGGCCATAAGGAAAGTTAGGAACGAAGCTCGAGGAACTTGTTCACAAGGAACGCTCACAAATACGAGGATAAAAAAAACCCCAATTCCGGTAAACGAGTTAAGAAACCCAGCAGTCATGTAGTGTGTGAAAACGGAAAAACAAAGGAAAAACTAGCTAAATAAGAACGACTTGACGAAGGGGTAGTAAGTCCCCAGTGGAATCGCCAAGCTGTCTAGGTGCCTCGATCTCGCTCTTCAGATCTGAATGATCAGGCGGCATGCGTCTCGGGTTTCAGGGGAACCAGGGACTTTGAGATCGCTTTCTTGAGAACTTCTCTCAAAAGCGAGGGTAAGTATACCAACTGATGAGAGAGGAATTTAAGGTGGGTTCGAAACTTACTCGGGCTGGCTCCAGTGAGCACCCTCTTAGATCACGAAGAAAGCCGACCAGTCGTAGAACTGGTTCGAAATCGCCTCCCTTAGCCTGTATTCTCTTGTTTCTTCAATCACACCCACATGGTTAATTTTACAAGACAAGTGGGCCGAAAGAGACCCCACATTGTCCTTGAGCGAGTAGCACATCCCAAAGAGGAAAAGGTAAGCGAATAGATGAAAGAAGAAGAAAGAAGTAGATCAGAGGAATTTGGACTACACGACGAGACCAACACAGTAGCTAGATCCGCAAGTGATAGACTCGGCGTGGTAGCAAGGCAAGCACGATAACTAGATCAGCACAACGGTAATACTACTAGATGCTAGAACGATCATTGGCCAGCTTAGCACAATGGCTAGCCTATCATGGCAGTAAGGTCGGCCCAGTAACTAAGACGGGCTCAGCGGCAAGACTACTAGATGACAAGACTATCATAGCAATGTTTATCTCAGCCTCTCTTAATCAAACAAGAGAGAGAAGAAAGAAGAGAGGGAAAGAGAGACATGCACAGTATTATTGACGTGTTGCATGTGAGAAGAAGACGAGATGAGTAATGAGAGAGAAAAGGAAAAGGGGAAGAGGAAACAAAGAAGGAACATAATGAAATGAAAGAGAAGACAGCAAGGGAACTGGGAAGGCAATGAGAGAGAAGATAGGAAAGAACATGGACGGCGATGAGCTTCCACCGTCCATGACAAAAGGGTAAGAAGAGAGAGAAGACATGGGCGGCGATGAGCTTCTACCATCAATGACACATGTCTAAGAAGAGAGAGAAAACATGGATGACGATGAGCTTCTGCCGTCCATGACAGATGAATGAGAGAAAAAAGAGAAGACATGGACGACGATATGCTTCTGCCATCTATGACACATAATTAAGAAGAGAGAGAAAGCATGGATGGCGATGAGCTTCCACCGTCCATGATAGAGGAAAGAGAGAAGAGAGAAAAAACATGGACGACAATGTGCTTCCACATTCTATGATAGAGGAAAGGGAGAAGAGAGAGAAAAGAATGTGCTTGATGGCAATGTGCTTCTACTCTCTATGACACATAATTAAAAAGAGAGAGAAAACATGGATAGTAATGAGCTTCCGCTACAAAGGAAAGAGATAAGAGAGAAGACATGGACAACGATGTGCTTTCGCCATTCATGATAGAGAAAAGAGAGAAGAGAAAGAATACTTGGGACAATGATGTGCTTCAACCATGCATGACACATAATTAAGATGAGAGAGAAAATATGGACGACGATGATCTTCCACCGTTCATGACAGAGGAAAGAAAGGAGAGAGAAGACATGGATGATGATGTGCTTCCATCGTCCATGACACATAATTAAGAAGGGAGAGAAAACATGGACGACGATGAGCTTCCACCATCCATGGTAGAGGAAAGAGAGAAGACATGAACGACGATGATCTTCTACCATCCATGACAGGGGAATGAAAGAGGAGAGAAAATATGAGTAGCGATGAGCATCTGCCGCCCATGACAAAAGGGAAGATAAGGAAACTTTGACAAAGACCCGACCTGCCACTTAGGTTAAGAGATGAAGGAGAGAGAATAAAGAGGAAGGTGAGAGAATAGAGAGAGAGTAGCAAAGAGAAGAAAGAGAAAGGAAAGATAAAAGAAAAAGAAGGAAAGTGGATAAAGAAGATCAGAGAAGAAATAGGTAAGATCGATATAGACAAGAGGAGAAAGAAAGAGAGAGAAGAGAGGAGGAGAGAGAAAGAGAGATGAGAGGAGGAGAGAGAAAGAAAGAGATGAGAGGAGGAGAGAGAAAGAAAGAGATGAGAGGAGGAGAGAGAAAGATAGATAAGAGGAGGAAAGAGAAATTACCTTTGTTAAAGGGTACCAGATCCTTTTTTCTCTCTCCTCTCTCTCTCCAAGACTTGCCCAATATTTGAATGTGAAACCTCTCAAATTTTATTGATGGGTATTGAAAAATCGAGGGTCCTATGACAAGTATCTTGAACATGTACTTATAGAATTGGGCCCAAACATGGGTGGATGCCCAAAAAATACCTAAATTGATGATAATTACAATTTAATTAAATTAAAAGAAATTCTAAAATTGGGTGCAAAATGACTGTTCTGCCCCTTCCTGACAATAGATGGAACTCCAAAACATTCCCAGCTGTAGCCCTAGAACTTGCGTGATCTTCCATGGATGATCTGAGGCTGCTTTCATGCTGGTTTGACCGAAAGATGATTGTTTTCTTGTTGGGCTCGGCATGGGGATGACAATCGATTTGATACCAACTTCGAGCCACAGATCGTGTTTTTAAGCCACAATCATGCGACTTGAAATTTGGATGAATCTCGAAAATTTTGGATCGATATTGTTCTCATTCCTTGATGTTTTTCGGTGATTTATTCACTGGATCACACTAAGCATGCCGTCACGATCATGTGGAAACAAACACAGCTCAATGTTGTGCCCGGATGAAGATTTCACAACTTTGGAGTTTTGGCTAGAATTTGGAATTCCGATGTTGGAATTTTCAGTCTCTTTATTGGTTTCATGTGTAAAATCCAACTGTTCATCATGTAGAGGGTTCGAACTATAAATAACCCTAGACCTTACGCACACGAGGGAACTTATCTCATGTCAATCCGATGCGTGAGCGTCGTCATTTGACCGATCAGTAACTTATCTCTAGCTTTTCTCCCTGGTCGGACATTGTCACGAGGCATGCCACATATTGAAACTCTCGTCTTGACGAGACGACCACGCTCACAAAATTTGAGCGTGTTCCGACTCGGGACGAGTGAGAAATGGGCCTTCGAAGTCACTGCCCAAAACTGTAAAAACAACCACCTTTAATGGTGATTGGGTGCAGGAAGGGCACACAGGAATGGTGTGCAGCCTACCCCTTTGTGGTATTTTATCCAGAACGTTGTTTTGGAGTACCCGATTAAGCCGAAACTTGACCCATAGGGGTTTTCGACCGTGTCAGATCTAATGACAGTGGTCCCACAACACTTTGATGCACTGAAAATGTAGTTCTAGTTATGGGGTCTATTTCAGGGTGCTAGAGGCTGGTTTTTTCGAAATTGTTTCTTTGCTTGCACTGCCTTAGACATGTCAGATTGTGACGAAACTTGTCAAGTTTCCTTTTGAAGTGCCTTGGAAGATTTCTACCCATTTTCGGGCAATTCTAAGAATGTCAAGAATTCCATTGTATATTAGGCTTTATTGTTCGGCTTCCTCTTGATTCTACATCAGGGACCAAGGTGCTGAAAAATGTCTTCAAACACCTCCCAATTCCAAGGGTAGTCTAAGGCAAAAATCTATCCTAGAGGAGGAGTTCTGAGTATCCTATTTTTCCTGATATCTCGATGCCAATTGCAGTTCTCCCCTTTTTAAGGGTGATCTGCCTCCTAGTACCCTTGACTGGTAATTCTCCACTAGCGCGCATAGGCCTCAGTCGCTCGGGTCCTTCTGCCAAATGTGGTACCACATTCTAACTGACCTCAGTCATTTTTAAACATGTGGACCATGCAGTACGGATATGCTCTGGCAATCATGATTCACAGAGAGCCCTAGCTATTCTTTCTTGCCATTGTTCACTCCGCCATGGCATTTCTCAAAGAATACAGAAAAGGGACAACCCTTGTAAAGCCCATGCTGACGAGCAAACCGATGGGGGAAGTACCATTTGAGTCTGGCATTGTGTGGGGTTCGATATGCCAAAACCCCACCTCTGACGCTCTAGATAAACATGAGCTCCTTGATGGTTGTGGAAGCACCATCCGGCTCCTTGCCCAGTTCATCAATGAAGGCACGGTCAGTAAAGCCTCCAACTTGAAAGGTGACTCGGCGCATCTTGGAGAACTCATTCCCCAACAAGTTATGAGCCTCCCATGGACTGTGAAAGATAGCCTTCTGCCCAGCAATCCTCATCAAGAAGGGGCATATCTTCTCCCCCGTGCTCGAACTTCTGACATAAGTGACAGGGAAATAAGCTCCTAGCCCACCCGTATACATAATGGACAAGTAATGGTGTCTTGAAATCCCCTAGGAAAGCTTCACCTCCGATAAGGCCATTGCCTCCCTCTTTGCCTTTATAGGATTTCCCTCTGGAAATGGCTCCGAGTCTATGGTAGATACTACAGAGAACTGGTTATGCAAGGGCATATTGGCACCCCCTCACCATGTCACATGCTAAGAAGATGGAGTCATCATTGGCCTCGAATTGGTAAATTGGAGGCATTACCTTTACAACCGCCTTTCCCTTCCTTCTTGAAGCACCTCGATCACCATCCTCGGGGTAATCCCCGCAAAAAAATTTAACCTGTTCGGTGAAGGTGAACCGACCATTGCTAGCCTTGGAATAAAGCAGTTGGTAAATCTCAAAGATTTTCTGAAGACTAGCTAGCAATTCTTCTTCTCGTAGGCGAGCTTCACCAAAAATGACTGAGTTCCGAGGGACAAACTCATCATACATTGCTCTAATCATTGGAAGACTACAGATAAAGTCAAGATCCAGTAAGGAGATTCCTGCCTCCCCATGCTCAAGGAGCCATGTGTTGCTAACATGACTCCAGGTCTCCAGCAATACCTTAATAGTGTTGGAGCATCAATCATAATAGTCGACTGAGCACTGAACTGCTACTTACAAAGAAGCACGCTCAAGAATGCTTTTGTTTGACCCCAGCACCTGGATGGTACAGGAAGAGTACCCCTACAAGTACTGATGCTCCCCCTGTATTTTGAGACTAGTAGAAGACCATATCAGCCCCTTGGTGTTCACCATCCTCTTTCTTAGAGTCAATAAGTTTGCATCAGAAGCCAAGTGCATGTAATGAAGAAAAGCCATCCCTTCTTCAACACTGATGTTTCCATCATTATCCTCCCAGACCTCAAATCAAACTGAGTCGGCAATAAAAGTGACACTAAGGGGCCACTCCGTTTGCATATTGGGGCCGTCAACCAAACGGGTTCACCCCGGACCAGACTCTCACCAGTAAATTCACTGGTGTCAAGCTCTCCTACCTTTGGAAGGTTCTTCATTTCAGGGATTCTGTTTGTAGGCCCAACCATTAGACTGACTTTAAGCACTCACTACCATGTGGAAATGACCAAGACACAAGGCTATCACCGCGTGTGAAAGACACTGAGTAGCATCACGCGTGACTAATGTCGTTTGCGTCAAATAAGGCCTAACGCTAACTGTACTTGCTGAAAGCTAACACCAGGTGCATTTTGAAAGTCTAGCGCTGGAAATGTTTGCCAAGGCCCAACGCCTGCTATATTCTCAAAGCTCAATGCTGGTTGTATTCTCAAAGCCCAATGCCGGCTGTGTCTTCAAGGACCAACGTCGGCGGCATTTTTCAAAAACTAGCACCAACGGGGTTTTAAAAAGGATAACACCGGTAGTGTCTTCAAGACTATTGTCGCATGTGATTTTTGAAGTGGCGACACTATTTTAAGACATTTTTAAGCATCATGGGTCCCTGATGCGGAAAAAAAGGGCGAAGCCGGGCAATAAAGCCTGACGAACAAAGGAAATTTTGACAATCTCAAAATTGCTCCAGAATTAGCTACGATCTTCATAAGGACTCCTAAATATCTCCTTCCAGCTTTTGTCTCAATCCGACATGTCTAAGGCAGTGCAGACAAAGAAACAGTTTCGACTGAATCAACCTCTAACAACCTGAAACGGATCCCAATAACTTGAACCCTACTTTCAAAGAATCAAACGGCTGTGGAACCCCCTCCATTAGATCTGCCACGGTTGAAACAGGGGTCAAATTTCTTTTGAAATGGACACTCTGTGAAGACGTTATGGGTAAAAGACCAAACCAGGAGGAGCCGCACACTATTCCCGTGCGGGCACCCTGCAAGTAATCTTCATTAAAGGAACCGTCATGAATAGTAACTTGCAATGCTCGTATCTCACTCGTTTGAGATCGGATCATGCTCAAACTTGTTGGAGCATGTTCGTCTCGTCGAAATGAGGACTTTGATATGTGGCATGTCCTGTGATGATGACTGAGCTAGGAGAAAAAATAGAGAGAAGATCGTGAATTGAAGCCGCACATTACAAGTTTCCAGCAGTACCTCCGTTCACTCAAGCGGCAAAAGCACAACCCCCGCGAGCCCGATCGATGCGAGACCAGTTGCATCGCGTGCGTAAGATCTGTAGCTATCACTGGTGTGAACCGCGTGTGTGATGAATGCCTGGATTTCGCACAAGATCAAGTTGATGTCACTGTAGCTTTCGATAGTCGGAATCCCAAATTGTGGCCAAATTTCAAGATTGCCAAAACTTCATTTGGGTACGAAATCACTTCTTGTTTGGTGCAACACGATTGTGGTGACATGCTCAATGCGATTTAGTGAAGAAATCACATAAAAACATCGACATGAAGACGCACTATCAATCAAAAGTTTTAGAGATCTATGTAAATTTCAAGTTATGTGATCATGCCTTTAAAGTGTGATTTATGGCTTAAAAGTGATATCAAAAGGATCGTAACATCAAGCCTTACACGATGGCAATCGTCTTTTTTTCATTCAAATGCCGGATTGTCAATGGATTGTCCGAGAAGAATCAAGAATGTCCTTAGTCCTCAGTAGGGACTATTTTAGAATTTGCCCAATTGTTAGGTAGGGGCAAATCAATTATTTTTCACCCTATTTTCTTTTTTTTCTAATTCACATAAATTGTAATTATCCCCAATTAGGGTTAGTTTTGGGTAATCCACCCATGTTTTAGCTCTAGTCTATAAATAGACATTACCTCTCATTGAGAGGGGATGGCTCTGGGATCTCTTTTTTGGACTCACGAAATCATTATACAAGGACCCAATAAAAATTAATGTTTTCCTTTTGCGTTCTCTTGAGCACGTCTTAGAGTGAGAGAGGAGAGAGAAAGTTTAGGGCGGTACCCCTCCTATCTTCAAGATAATTTCTTTCTCTTCACTTCTTTTCTCTCTTAGGTTTTATTCTTCTCTCCTCTTCTCTCTTTTCTTCTCTTTCTTCTTCTTCGTCAGTCTTCTTCTTCTCTGTTGTTTTTCTCAGAGGCCATGCACGGTAGTGGCAATGCAGACTGCAGACTATCTCTCTTTCCTCTTATGGATAGTAGACGAGGATACCTATCGCCGCCGGCAGGGGTCTCGCCCTACCTCTTGCTTATCGCAAACGGTGATACCTATCACCGCCCGCGGGAGCTCGCCCCTCCTCGTGCCTTTCGCAGACGACTATACCTATCGCTGCATGCGTGAGTCTCGCCCTGCCTCGCGCCTATCCTATATGGTGATACCTATTACCGCTTGTGAGGGTCCCGTCTGACCTTGCATCTCTTGCAGACGGCGATGCCTATCGCCGCATGCAAGGAGTCTCACCCGTGCTTCCCCTCGTGCAGACGATGATGCCTTCCGCCTTCCTTAGGCCTCTTTTGTACTATGTGCCTATTGTAGATGACGATACCTATTGCTGTCAGCGAAGGGTCATTGCTGCCTTCTCATGTCATCGACGGCGATAGCTAATGCCATCTGCAGTTAACTACCCGTCCCTCTGTTGTGAGCAACAGTGTCCACCGCCGTCCAGGGTCCACGACATTGTTACTCCACGACTGTGGATGGCAATGCCTGACGTTGTCAGGACCTACCTTCTCCTTTGTCCCGTGTCTTCTATCCGCTATCTTCTCTTCTCATTTCCTATTCCATGCTTGCTTGACTCAAGGATAGACTCAGTCTAATACTATCATAGCGGTCTGACTATCGAGCAGCATTGCCGTCATGCTGGTTCAGAGTACCATTCCCATCTTGCTGCCACACCATATGAAGACTGTCATATCGACCTTGGTTTCGAGTAGTATTGCCATCGTGCCGGTTTGAGTCTGTCACTGTACTTGTCCAGCTATCATGCTAGTCTCGTTCCCTTGTCAAGTCCTCTTCTCTTTTCTCCTCTTATTCAATCCCTCTTCCTCATCACCTTAATTTGTCATCTTCTCTGTAATGTGAATGTGCATCACCCTAAGAAGAGGGTGTCCCTCTTGTCTTGCAAATTAACCATGTTAGTGCTGTGCAGAAGACAAGGAGATTGCAGGTCAAGGGAGGTGATTCTAAACCAGCTGAAGAAGCTGGGGGGCTTTCCATCATGATCAAAGAGGGTGCCCACGCGAGTCAGACCCAGGAGAGGTTGGTCCTCACCTCACATTTAAAATTCCTCGCTAACCAATTGGGCACATCCCCTTGTTCTGTGAGCAAGGTTCTCGAGAAAGCGGTTTGAGGACCCGGGTCATCCGATCCCGAGTCCCGTATCACTCGATCACCCAAATTCGAGGAGGTAAGATCGAGGCATCCAACCAGTTTGGTGACTCCACTGGGGACTTACTACCCCATTGTCGGTTCGCTCTTGCTTGATCGGCATCACCTTCTTTTTTCTGCATCACATTCCAGAGCATCTGGGTTATTCAACCCTTTCTTTCGAGTAGGAGTTTTTCTTATCCTCGCACTCATGTCCGTCTTGGGGAAGCGAGCTTCTCAAGCCTCGCTCCCTATACTCCTCTTGAGTCATAACTCACAGTCTGACTCCCAGGTTATTTCTCTGATTGGTGCGAGAAGGGACTTGAAGGTCCCTAACTCCCCACTTTCTAGTCTTGGTGGACCCTCCACCAAGGCCCCTTGCATTAGTACCACACCTGCTACCACCCACAACACCCACTCTACTATTGGCAAGTCCCTTGCTAGTCATATTGGTGAGGTACACTTTAAGGTTGCCCTCTCCGCTTTCATGAAAGGCGAGCAGGTTGTCATCTCTCTTGAGGGTTGCCGCAAGGCCACCACACCGAACCTTTGTATCTAGAGGTTCGACACACCAAGGTGGAGATTCTGGGGCCTCCACCTCTCCCACACACTTAAGGGCTCATGGTCTGTTCACTCGAGCCACACCTCAGAGCAACGTTCATGCTACTTGAAGCCTGCGTCCAAGGCTAGGCCTTCTCGGGCTGAACCCTGCTCACGCCACACATCTCCATCCCTTAGCTAGGGACAACATCGGTTTTGTGCCAGCCCGAGCACACGGGGGGCGACCACTTTGTCCTCCCTCTCAACACACACGGCTTCACCCCGTGAGAGATACGCTCTTACCTAGTCCCTCACAGACACAAGGTTGTAGGACTCGACTTCCTAAGGTTGAACCAGCAGATCGATCCCGGGCTCAAGTCACCCCGAGGGCTGCATCCAAACGTGCACATGCACCAGCTTCATAGGTTCCTCCTTGATCCCGACTCAGGCGGAATTGCAAGCAACTACTATTTTCTATCACCCTTTCTTCGCCAGGCAAACACTTCAAGACCTAGTACTCAGGTTTTCCTTAAAAGTACCATCTTGAGTCAGCCACCTCACACCAGCCATGCACCCAAGCCTCACAAGGGACCTCGGGGCAGGGGCCTGATGATAGATAGAAGCCTACAGCATCCAAGGCAGCATCCCAGATTGTCGTTTGTATTTGAACCTCACTCTCTGCTCCAGCTGATGGACACAACCCTCGCATGCTCAAGAAAGATAGGGCAGTCCAAGTCTCAGGCTCAATTTTAGAGTGAAGTCTATTGTAGCCTCAAAGTCGAGCAGAAGAGACTCCTGCAGCTCCTGACTAGAGAGGCCCCTAAGGTGGTTGAGATTACCATTCTCGATGACCTCCTCCCTCACAATTCCTTCTTCCCTCTTTGGATTCCAGAACCTGAGCAAGAAGTCCATGAATATTGCTCGATGGTTACCGTTGCAGGACAAGACCGAGCTGCTAAGATGTCATGGACCCCAGACTATCAAGAACCGGTCCTCACACGATCGGTGTACAAGAACTGAGTCCAGTCGGAGCATGCTGAGGCCCTACAAACCTGCTTGCCACATACGACTCGCTGATCCCGGTAGTCCACCACTCCACATGGCTCTAACCGTCTAGAAGAAATGGTCAGCATCATGATGATCAATGAGCCGTTTGACACTCAAGAAGAGCGGAAGAATAATTTCGAGGTAATTATGCAGTCTATTCTCAAATAGATGGATCGCCTGGAAGCCTCCAGGCCCCTTGCTTCTTCTCCCCATGAGGCCAACTCCCCACCTGTTGAGGACACAGCCACCAAAAAAACTCCCCCACCGACCTCCCAAGATAGCTGTGCTCCTCACATGGTGTCGAAAGACGATATAGATGCCATGGTGACCCACAGTCCCAAGAGCAAGGTCCTGGGCATGCAAGGGCGCTGCTTTACCAAAAGGCGTACCCCTTGTATGTCGAGCAAGTGTCGTTTCCCTCAGACTATCGAAAGAGGAAGCTCCCCTTGTTTAATGGTACTACATCCTCGCACCAGCATATCACTCATTTCCAAGTGGCTTAGTGAAAGACAATAGCCGATGGGCGACTCCTCCTTCATCAGCTTGTCAAGACTCTCGAAGGGACAGTGTTCCAATGGTATGGTCGGCTATCTCCAAGCTCGATGCACACATGGCAGGAAATGGAGCAATTGTTTTACCAATGGTTTTATGAAGTTAAGAGAAATGTGGAAACCAAAGAGCCCCTTGGTTAATCTAGGCCTCCAGATCTGGATGATCGGGCGGCACGAGTCTCGGGTTTCATGGGAAGACCCAGAACGTTTATGAGATCGCTCTCTCAGGAACCTCTTTCGAGATCGGGGGTAGGGGTTACCAACTGGTGAGAGAGGAATTTTCAAGGTAAGTTTAGGACTTACTCGGGTTGGCTCGCATGAGTGCCCTATCAGATCAAGAAGAAAGGCCCCAAGTAATGAAACTGGTTCAGAATCGCCTCCCTTGGCTTGTATTCTTCTTAATTTCTACAATTACACACATATATGGAAAAGGTTGTAAGACGGGTGGGTCAGACCTCACCTTTTTCCTCTTTGGGGAACGTATTCAAGCAAGCATGTTCAAAAAGAAGAAGGGAAGAAAGATGCGAAAGAGAAGAGTTCCGCTGAGAGAGAGGATCAAGCTGGTGAGTATTTGGCCTGACGTGGCAGTAAAATGGGCTCGATACAAAGACCAGCTCACAAGATTACTACTAAATGTCATTACCAATACCGACTAGCTAAGCACGATGGTCAGTTTGTCATGGTAATAAAATAGGCCAAGAAATCTTGGCACAACACCATTACGGCTACACGACAGGACTTCCGTGAGAGGCTAACCTCAATCCCTCTTAGTCGAATGAAATAATAGCAGAGTGGTGGTCATGGGGGAAAAAATGAAGTACGAGAAGAAGGGAACAGACAGAGGGGGAGAGAAAAGATAAGAGGATTAAAAAGAGAGGGAAGGAAGATGCAGTCGGTGCTAGACATTGCCGACTGTTTCATGAGAGAGGAGAGAGAAGAGAGAAAGTACAGTCGACGTTGGCCTTCACCAACTGTCAGAAGAGAAGATAGGGAAAGAACTGATTGGTGCTAGGTTTGCGTCAGTTGCAATGAGAGAGAAACAAGGGAGAGAGATTGAGCCAGCGCTAGGCTTCACCAGCTGTGACATGAGAGGAGAGAGAAATCTAATCAGTGTAAGGATTCATCGACTGTTAGGGGAGAGAGGATAGAGAAATCGAACTGGTGCTGGGGTTCATCGACTGTTACGGAAGAGAGAAGAGAGAAATCCAACCGGTGCTGAGGTTCACCAACTATTTTGTACAAGAAGAGGGAGAAACCCCACCGACGCTACAAATGAAAGAAGAAGAGAGGGAAAACCCGACCAGGCTCTGGGGATGAAACAAGAAGAAGAGAGGGAAAACACCACCCGTGCTAAGGATGAAAGAAGAAGATAGGGAAACCCCACCCAGTGCTAGGGATGAAAGAGAGAAAAGAGAGAGAGGAGAACCAACTGACGCTAGGCTTGGATTAGTTGCAATGAGGGAGAGAGAGAGATAAGAAAAGAGGAGGAAAGAGAAAGAGCGGAGGAGAGAAAAGTTACCTGCTCAAAGGGTATCGGCCCTTTTCTTCTCTCTATTCTCTCTCTCTCCAAGACGTACTCACAGGCTTAAGCAAGAATGGAAATTTCTTTTGAATCATCAAAGAATGAATTGAGCATCCTTTTACAATGAGGCAGTGCGTTTTTATATAGAATTGGGTCCAAACATGGGTGGACACCCAAAATTAACCCTAATTGAAGGTAATTATGATGTAATTGAATTTAAAAAAATTCTAAAAATGGGTGCAAAAAGATTGTTTTGCCCGTTCCAAACAATACATGGAATTTCAGAACTGTCCCTCCTGCTGCTCAAGATCTTGCGTGATCTTCCATGGTTGACCCTGGGGTGTTCTGATGCCTGTTTGATCGAAAGACTACTTTTTTCTTGTAGGGCTCGACATGGCGATCGTTTTGATACCAACTTCGAGTAATGAATCATGTTTTTGAGCCATGATCATTAAACTTGAATCTTGGATGAATCCTGAAAACTTTGGATCGATTTTGTGCTCGTGCCTTGATGTTTCTTCATGATTTCTTTATTGAATCACACTGAGCATGTCTTCATGATCACGTTCAATGAATGCAACTTGATTTCATGTCCGGATGAAGATTTCCTAATCTTGAGTTTTCTGTCGGAATCTTGAAATTCGATTGCTGATATTTACAGCATCTTTGGGGCCTTCGTTTGTGAAATCCAACCATTCACCGTTCGCGACGCTCGGGTCATAGATAGCCTCAGACCTCATGCACATAATGCAATTAGTTTCGTGTCGATCAGGTAGGCGAGCGTCGTGATCTGGCTGCTCGAACAAGTCGTTCTATTGCTAAATTATTTGCAACTTCCTTCACAGATCAACGACTTTCATTTTGCTCGAGCGTCGTCACGGGGTATACCACATATCGAATTGCTCGTCTTGATGAGACGAACACACTCACCAATTTTGGGAGTGATTTGACTTGGAACGAGTGAGTTATAGGCCTGGAAAGTGACTGCTCATGACTGTAAAAACAACCACCTTTAATGGTATTTTGGTGGAGAGAGGCCACACAGGAATAATGTGCGGCTTACTACTTTTTGGAATTTTACCCATAACTATCTTGGAGTAACAGATTAAGCTGAAACTTGACCTATAGGGGTTTTTGACAATGTAAGATCTAGTGGTGGTGGTCCCACAACTGTTTGTCACACCAAAAGTAAGGATCTAGTTACAGGATCCATTTCAGGGTGCTAAAGACTGATTTCGTTGAAATTGTTTCTTTGTGTTCACTGCATTAGACATGTCTGATCGTGATGAAACTTAGCAGGTGGCCTTTTGAAGTGCTTATAAAGATCTTGACCAGTTCAGGGGCATTTTGAGACTGTCGGGAGTTTCCATTGTTTTGTAGGCTTTATTGACCTACTTCCTACCAGGGACCAAGATGCTGAAAAATACGTTCAAACAGCTTGCCCCATCGATTGTTGTGCTTCAAGAGAAATGAGGAGAACAATCATTTGGAAAGTTTTCTTCGAATTTTAATTTTTTCCTTCCTAACCACAAGATTACGTGTGCGCCAAGGAGATACACGTAACGGTGTAACCAGGATGCTCAGATGTTGGGATGCATTGTTCGCAGGTCCATCTGTGGAGACTTAAGGGGGAAGAGACAAATTGGTGGTGTTCTTTGCTGCTACGGCAGGTTTTCTTTTGACAATCAGAGGACCACTATGGGTCTTGTCTACCTAGTCCAGTTTAGAGCAGGTTCTATTACCCGATCCCGAAGGTCTGGTCATGCTCACTAGGCGAGTTGACATCTCTGGCAGGTTCTACCCTGGCTTGTTAGTTTCCTGCCTTGACTAGGCTACTTTGTAACTTAGCCTTGTGGAGAGAGGTCCATAATAGAAGAAGAAGAGGGCATGTACATTTCATGAATGGGGAGAAGGTCCATAAGAGAAGGAGAAGGCATGCACATTTCATGCATGAGGAGAAGGTCCATAAGAGAAGGAGAAGGGATGCACATTTCATGCATGGAGAGAGTCCATAAGAAAAGGAGAAGGCGTGCACATTTCATGCATGGGGAGAAGGTCCATACGAAAAGGAGAAGGCATGCACATTTCATGCATGGGGAAGAGGTCCATAAGAGAAGGAGAAGGCATGCACATTTCATGATTGGGAAGAGGGTCCTTGAAGAAGGATGTTGACTGGGCATGTTGTTACCCAGTTTTGAAGAAGGGATGATGACTGGGCAGGTCGTTACCCAGCTTGAAAGAAGGATGTTGACTGGGCTGGTTGTTACCCAGCTTGAAGAAGGGATGGTCCATGAAGAATGGATAATGACTGGGCTATGTTGTCCCCCAGCATTGAAGAAGGGATGGTCCTTGAAGAATGGATAATGACTAGGCTACATTGTCACCCAGCCTTAAAGAAGGGATGGTCCTTGAAGAAGGGAAAATGACTAGGCCACGTTGTCACCTAGCCTTGAAGAAGGGATGGTCCTTGAAGAAGGGATAATGACTAGACTACATTATCACCCATCCTTAAAGAAGGGATGTTCCTTGAAGAAGGAATAACGACTGGGCTACGTTGTCACCCAGTCTTATAGAAGGGATGGTCCTTGAGGAAGGGATAATGACTGGGCTATGTTGTCACTCAGCCTTGAAGAAGGATGTTGACTGGGCTAGTTGTTCACCAAGGATTGAAGAAGGACGTTGACTAGGCTACCTGTTCACTCAGGAATGAAGAAGAATGTTGACTGGGCTACCTATTCACCTAGGACTAAAGAACGAAGTCGACTGGGCTACCAGTTCACCCAGAATTGAAGAAGGATGTCGACTGGCCTACATGTTCACCCAGGACTAAAGAAGGAACTTGACTAGGCTACCAGTTCACCCAGTACTGAAGAAAGATGTCGGTTGGGCTACGTGTTTACCTAAGACTAAAAGAAGTCGACTGGGCTACTTGTTCACCCAAGACTAAAGAAGGAAGTCGACTGGGCTACCTGTTCACCCAGGACTAAATAAGGAAGTCGACTGGGCTACAAGTTCACTCAAGACTGAAGAAAGATGTCAGCAGGCTACCTGTTCACCTAGGACTGAAGAAGGACGTCGACTGGGCTACATGTTCATCTAGGACTGGAGAAGGATGCCGACTGGGCTACCTGTTCACGCAAGACTGAAGAACGATGTCGATTGGGCTACCTATTCACCTAAGACTGAAGAAGGACGTCAACTGGGGTACTTGTTAACCCAAGACTAAAGAAAGAAGTCGACTGGGCTACCAGTACACACAAGACTAAAGAAGGATGACGACTGGGCTACCTGTTCACCCAAGACTGAAGAAGGACATCGATTGGGCTACCTGTTCACTTAGGACTGAGGAAGGAAGATGATGGATGGTTTTAATGTCTACCCCCTGCTAGACATCTTGATGCGGAAGGGAGTGTTGACTGAGGCTGTCTGTGGAAGTGAATGTTGCATCAAGCTGATTTTATTGCTCCAAGCAACCTTTACGGGTTTTCACCTAGACTGGGGAAGCCGCACCGTAGAGACAGTTTTCACCAACTTCTTTTTATTTGGGGCTCTTTTACCTATGACCTTCTGGCCATGTCCACCCTTTTTGTGCATTTTTACTCACGATGTTCTTTCGAGTTTTCACCATGCCCATTTTTTATTCACAGAACTCTTTTACTCATGGTTTCGTGACCATGCCCGTCCATCATTTTTACTCATGGCATTCCCTTGTTCGGGTATACACCATGCCCTTTTTTTGGGGAGATGGCTCGAAGCCACCTATGAAGGATGGATGATGTATGAAATGTGAGCAGACATTTTTGGTGACTCACTAACTTACAACGAGTGTGGAGCCGAGATAGTTCGCCTTTTTTGTGAGCGCAGATCAGACTCACTAGGGAATGAGATATGGTCATAAAGTGAATGGACACACTGAGGTATTATGAAGATGACACGCTCACACTAACAGATAGGCTAAGGAAGGCGTGTGTGAAAATGCACGTGAAGGCACCTACACATACGTGGGAATAAGTTTATGGTCATACCTCCTAGACCTGTGCGAAGTAGTTAATAGACATGGCAACAGGACATGTACTATGTTTTAAAGTCATACAGCTGGACCGTGGTTATGCTCTTTAAAGTCATACAACTAGGACTATGCAGTTTAAGGTCGTCCAACTAGACCTTCGCTATAGTTTAAGGTCATATAGTTTGGACCATGGTGTTGAACCTTTTATCGTCATGCGACTAGGATATGCACTACTGTTTAAGGTCATACAGCTAGACTGTGGTCATTTAGTTTAAAGTCATACAACTAGGACTGTGCAGTTTAAGGTCGTGCAACTAAACCTCTTCTACAGTTTAAGGTCATATAGTTTGGACCATGGAGTTTAGAGTTGTGCATCCAAACCATAGCTATAGCTTAAGGTCATATAGTTTTCACCGTGGTCATGCAATTTAAAGTCATACAACTAGGACTGTGAAGTTTAAGGTCGTGCATATAGACCTCTGCTGCAATTTAACATCGTATAGTTTGGACCATGGAGTTTAGAGTCGTGCATCTAGACCATAGCTATAGTTTAAGTTCATATAGCTTGGACCATGGTGTTTAAGGTCGTGCATCTAGACCATAGCTACAGTTTAAGGTTTTATAGTTTGGATCCTGGTCATGCAACTTAAAGTCATACAACTAAGACTATGTAGTTTAAGATCATGCAACCAGACCTCCGCTAATGTTTAAGGACATATAGTTTGGACCATGGAGTTTAGATTCGTGCATCTAGACCATAATTATAGTTTAAGGTGATATGGTTTGAACAATGGAGTTTAGGGTCGTTCATCTAGACCATAGCTACAGTTTAAGGTCAAATAGTTTGGACTGTGGTCATGTAGTTGAAAGTCATACAATTAGAACTGTGCAGTTAAAAGTCGTGTAACTAGACCTCCACTACAGTTTAAGGTCATATAGTTTGGACCATGGAGTTTAGAGCCGTGCATCTAGACTATAGCTATAGTTTAAGGTCATATAGTTTGGACCATGGTGATGCAGTTTAAAGTCATCCAACTAGGACTGTGCAGTTTAAGGTCGTACAACTAGACCTCTGCTACAGTTTAAGGTCGTATAATTTGGACCATGGAGTTTAGAGTCGTGCATCTAGACCATAGCTATAGTTTAAGGTCATATAGTTTGGACCATGGAGTTTTGGGTCATGCATCTAGACAGTTTAAGGTAATATAGTTTGGACCGTAGTCATCCAGTTTAAACTCATACAAGTAGGACTGTGCAGTTTATGATCATGCAACAAGACCTCCACTACAGTTTAAAGTCATATAGTTTGGACCATGGCGTTTAGAGCCATGCTTCTAGACCATAGCTATAGTTTAAGGTCAAATGGTTTGGACCATGGAGTTTACAGTCGTGCATAAAGACCATAGCTGCAGTTTAAGGTCATATAGTGTGGACCGTGGTCATGCAGTTTAAAGTCATACAACTAGGACTGTGAAGTTTAAGGTCATGCAGCTAGACCACCACAATAGTTTAAGGTAATATAGTTTGGATCATGGAGTTTAGAGTCGTGCATCTAGACCATCATGTGGGTCGTCAATAGGTGAAGCTCCACAGGGAATTGGTCCGTGGATGGCAATCTGATTCCCTGGGGATAAAATGGTTAAATCCATACACAAGCAGAGGGCTCAGATGGAAATGGCGACCTGATGAAGGATGATCAGCAGAGGCGGACTTCACTAGGGTTGAAGGGGGTAAGCGTATTCTCTAGGGTGAAAGATGGGATTCTATAGAGAATTGGCTTATGATAGCTAACCCGACTCCCTAGGAATAAGGCAGCTTGGTGTGAATCTAACCCACTGAGGATAATGAGTTGTGGTATGGGTGTGACTCTTATTGGGGGATGAGGGGCGGCTCTTGACTCCATTGGGGGGGTTACGATTTGGGTGCGACGGCATGGGTACAAGTCCATTAGGGATGACACATCATGGCTTAGGTGCAACTTTACTAGGGATATTGGTAAGGCATACATTGCTCTAGCCCAGAGTTGGTGATAATGGGCTATTTGTAATACAGCCGGTGCCAGGTGTAGCGATCATGGTTTCTTGCGAAGGTCCCACCTGATTTGAGCTCTCAAAAACACAGTCGGCGTTAAGTCAATAGACGCTAAGGTGGTTCAAAAGTCACCCAGTGCGAGTCAACTAGCACTAGGGTTGTTTTGAAACTCACCAGCATTAGTAAACCGGTGCTAGGGTGGATCGAAATTCACTCAGTGCTGGGCGATGGGTATATGAAAGTTACTTCGGTCCTTGATTCAAAGCTCGACTCGGCTCATCGTTGCTTGGCTTTCCATAGACGCAGCTGGAATTCTCAGTTTGTGAGGGGCATCCGAGGGCAACATAGTCTATATAAGAGGTTAAAACCCTATTCCTCCCTCATTTTTCACCAAGGGTACAAAAAAAACTTAAGCAAAAAGTTTTTTTTAATAGTGAGGAGAGGATGGTCAGTTGAATTTTTGACGAGTAGTAAGACTTCAGCAAAAGTTTTGCAGGGAAGGTTCTTTGGCAGACAGCAAGATTCCAGCAATTTGATGGGGATGACCTTCAACGAGCAGACTTTACCAAGAATTCGGTGAAGTTGCAGGGAGAGCAGCGAGGAAAGGAGAGTTCTCCGAGACGTTTTTTGGGAAACAAAAGAGGTTCCAGGTGTAATTTTTCTAGTAGAAGACGCGAGAAACACCGCAGTGAGTATTTCATCAAGTTTTAGGAGTATTCTGGGAATTTTGAGGGATTTCTCTAGGGTTTTGGTAACTTTTCGACACTGTTCGTGGTGTTGCAGAGATCTCTAGGAACCTAGGGGAAGTTTGGAGAAGTATCTCGGTGAGGTTCTGGTGAAGTCCAGGCCAAATGACATAAGCGGGAGTGTTTTTTTAATGAGTTTCTGGTCATGTGGAAAAAGTTCTGGCCGATGATGAATGGTAACAAGAGGTGGGCCCTACAGTTATAGGAAATGAACCATCGTGGGGTACGGTTGTTGTAGGTAAACCTTTACCCTTTGAAATCGTGTATTCATTAAGACGATGCGAAAACTTAAGCTTTGACAAACGAGAGGTCTTGTGAGGCGCACAGTCGCGACAGGGCTGGCGCTAACAAAAGTGTAATCGTTGTTAAGGTAACGGACGCTGATGATTTGGAGTGCTGATACAACCGATGCCAATGCTCAAGCAAAACAGCCGACGCTAAAGGTCTGGCACACAACCGATGCTGGCCTCTGGAGGACCCAACCGGCACTGGCTTCAATCAGCACTGATCAGCACATTTGGCTTATCACAATGCGGAGAATGATGCTCGCATGTGTCGGTAAATCCCATGTAGGGTTTGCGACGTTCAGCGATGAGCTACACGTGATGATGGTCATGGGCCGGCAAAGAGTCATGAAGGATGTGGCATGGGTTGTGGTACCTGTTGGAAACCAAATCCAGCAGTACGATAGTGGGGTCCAAGTTGTTTTGTGGAGGGGCCCCCACTGTGAACATGATGTGCTTTTCATCACAGGCTAGCTCCTTACCAGGGGAGCCCCTCATGTATGTTTGATATACACGTCGAATGGATCTTACGTCATATGTTTGATATACACGTCAGATGAGGTATCTGGCTTGTATGTTTAACATACACGTCGGATGGACCGAGCTATCTTCTTCAAGTGGCTCTGTTTTGTCTTCTTGCCTATAACCATCCTCATACTCGTCTGATGAATTAAAGTTGACTGTCCAAGTGGTTTTGCTTCTTCTTCATGAGGAGGGCCTTCCTTTCATTGGTTTGCTTCTTCCTCATTGGACAGACATTTTTTTTGGCCTGTAACCATCCTCTTATTCTCAGATGCAAGACACTTGTAACCTCCCTAATAATGGGCTTCGTTGTAAATTGTAACTCATTTTTACTACAATAAAAAAAAGTTAGAGTTTGTTTGGACTATCTTGCTTATTTTTGTGTTGAGTTCCTTTCCTTTGGACATGCATCATGGATAATACTTTTTTAAGTATCGTCCATTGATAGAGGGACATCACCTTCTTTCCATTAGGATGCGCAAGTATGTAGGCTTCCTTGGGCGAGACCTTTTTTACTATAAAGGGACCTTCCCACTTAGGCTCAAACTTCCATTTACGCCGGTCGTGCATGACAATGGGCCTTTTGACAGCAAAGACTAGATCACTGTAGGTGAATGAGCGAACTTTGACAGACTTGTCGAAAGCCCACTTCATTCTCCCTTGGTTGATTTCAAGGCTCAGCTGAGCCTTTAACCTCTTTCCATCGAGTCCGTCTAATTCATGATACCGGACCTTAGCTCTCTCATCTTCGATTATTCCTTGGTGGATAGCCACTCGTAGTGAAGGGATTTGTTTTTCGAGAGGTAAAACTGCTTCACCCCCATAGACCATAGAATACGGAGTCGAATTAGTAGAATTCTGAGTAGTAGTATGATAAGGCCACAGCGCTTCGGGAAGCTTCTCATGCCAATTCTTCTATGTTTTTTATACTGACTTTCTTAAGACATTGCACAGAGTCTTATTGAAAGCCTCAACTAATCCATTCGCCTGAGGGTGGTACATCGTCGAGTACCTCCATTCAAAATCGAACTGATTAACTAAGAGATCGATGTGATGGCTAATAAATTGCAGGCCATTGTTAGATATAATTCGGTCGAGCACTCCGAATAGGCATATGATATGATGTCGAACGAAGTAGGCCACCGTCGTCCTAAGAACCCGCTTAAGTGGAACTGCTTCAGCCCACTTAGAGAAGTAATCTGTTGCAGCTACGATAAAACTATGGCCCATCGTGGAAGAAAGGTCAATAGGCCCTACAATGTCCATACCCCATTATGAGAAGGGCCATGATGCAACCGTAAGGTGTAAGGGCTCTGGAGGTTGGTGAACTAGGTTGCAATGTATTTGGCATACTTGGCAGTTTTTAGCATAGCTTAAGAAATTGGCTATCATGGAAGGCCAATAGTATCCCAAACTTCTTCTAACTCCTTACTTGCTTCTTGGATATCGACGTATCTAAGAGGAATACCATCAAATGTTTGTCTGAAGAGAGCATCTCCTTCGAGAAGGATATACTTGGTGACAATCGACGTATGTTTTTACGTTCGGCATGATCTTCCGGGAGCCTGCCATGTTTTAGGAAACTGGTGATGGTCTCTCTCCAATCTTCTACCTGCTCAATTTTTGCACACATTGGGTCAAAGAATTCTGGTCCTTGATTTTGACCCTTAGCCCCTTGACTATGTGTTATTGCTTGTTCAGTTTTGATTACTTATTTGGCCGATAGAAGTGGTTCAAATGGATAAGGGGGACAGTCAGGGAAGATATTTCTCTTGTCATCCGCAACGACCTCGGTTCTTAGTTCGATGTGTCTCCATTCTGCCACCTAAACATGTGTGGGTCCAGATGACGACAACTGAATTGTAGCACCGATTATGCAAGTGCATCAGCCTGCGAATTTAGCCTCCTGGGGATGTGACTCAGGGATACGTCTTCAAACTAGCCTATATACGATTTTGCAGTATCGTGATAAGGCTTGAGAGTGGATTTTCTCACATCGTATATCCCTTTGAGTTGCCGGATAACCAACTCAAAGTCGCCATAGATCTTAAGCTGCTCCAAGTTGAGATCGAAGGCTATCTCGAGTCCGATTATAAGTGCTTGATATTCTGCCTCATTATGAGAACCGACTTGAGCTAGAGAGAAAGAAAGTGGCAATACTCCTCCTCTCGGAGTCAGCAATACCACTCTGGCGCCTCCTCGATCTGATTGGAAAACTTTGTCAAAGTATAATTCCCACTCGTGAACAAGGTCAGCACATAATACTTCTTCATCAAGGAGGTCACTTGATAAAGGAAATTCTGCTGGCATGGGGTGTGCAGCGAGGAAGTCAGCCAAAGCCTGACCCTTGATGGCCTTTTGTGGGACATACATGATATCGAACTCCATCAACAATAATGCCCACTTAGCATGGCGTCCCAACAAGCATGGAGATGTCATGAGAAACTTTACAAGATTGGCTTTTGATATAAGTTTTACTTCATGACCAACTAAGTAATGGCAAAGGTTTTGTACTGCGAAGATCTGGGCTAGACACATCTTTTCTATGGGGGATAACTTTTCTTGGCCCCCTGCATCTTGCGGCTGAGGTAATATAACGCAGTCACTTTTCTCTCGTCCTTGTTTTGTGCCAACAATGCTCTGAGTGACTCATCAAAAGCAGTCACACATAGAATGAGGGGCATTCTCAGTACTAGTGTAGAGAGTACTAGAGGGTTGAGTAAGTAATGCTTGATGTCATCAAGGGCTGCCTGACATGCTTCATCCCAAATGAATGGTGTATCTTTCTTTAGCAGGTGTGTAAAGTGTTTACAACGACCTGAGAGGTTTGAGTTGAACCAGCGAATGTATTCCAGTTGCCCTTAGAGAGAGCGCAGTTCTCAAAGTGAATTCGGTGATGGCATTTCTTGGATTTCCTTGATCTTAACGGGCTCAACTTCAAATCCTCGATGTCTGACGATGAACCCTAAGAATTTTCTCGAATGTACACCAAACGCGCATTTCAGCAGGTTTATTTTTAGTTGATGGAGACACAAGCGCTTGAACAACTTTTCAAGATCTCTAATATGAGCATCCTTCTCTTTGAATTTTACCACCAAGTCATCCATATAACACTCCACCTCTTTGTGCATCATGTCTCGAAAAATGCTCGTCATTGCTCTCTGGTATGTGACATCGGCATTCTTTAATCCAAAAGGCATCATTGTGTAACAGAAGACCCCTTTTGAAGTTGAGAATGTTGTGGCCTCTTCATCTTCGGGTGCCATCCTTATCTGATTATTCCCGGAGTATCCATCCATGAAGGAAAAGATTTGACAATGAGTTGTGGAGTCGATGAGCATCTCGGTGAATGAAAACGGGAAGTCATCCTTGGGACAAGCAGTATTCAAATCACGAAAGTCAATACATACCCTAATTTGACCATTCTTCTTCTTGACCGGAAAGACATTTGCTAGCCATTTCGGGTACTTGACTTCACGGATGAAACCTGCTTGTCTAACTTTTGTTATTCTGGCACCTATCTGCATCTCAAGTTCAGGCCTGAGCCTTCTTGATCTATGTTTGACAGGTTTGACAGTAGGATCAATGCCTAGACGGTGAACGACGATTTGAGGGTCTAAACCGGGCATCTCATGGTAATGCTAAGGAAAGACTTTGCAGTTTACTCTCAAGAAGGTAGTAAACTCCTCTTTGTCTTCTGAGGACATACTAAGGTAGGTCTGAGATCTGCTTCGTCTCCAAGATTTACTTCTACGAGTTTGTGAGCTATGGTCTGACCACCTTCTTCCCATTCTTCTGGAGCCGCTTGCATCTCTTCATCGTTGTTTTCAGAGATCTTTTGATCGACCTCAAATGCAGAGACCCATGATCCTGACATCTCTGCCTTTGATAGAGGCCCAGGGTGGCTTATAATTTCTGCATCTTCCCCTGTTTGTGGAATGGAAGGGTCTTCGATAAACAGGGGTTGTTTTTCAGACTGCAGGAGTTCGTCTTGGAGATCACAAGGAATTTGGGATTCAACGATTGTAGTGCAAGAAGTATGCCAATGCGACTCGCTCAGCCTTTGAGTAGCTATCTATAGTGTTTGGTCCACACGGGTTGGTGCTTCACAGACTTGTATCATGTGGCAAGTTCCTGAGAATATAAACTTTGCCGCCTTGACTTTCTCAATCTCTACTCAAAGTCAAGCTCAAGTGGCCACTAAGGTTTCTTTGGCTTCGACTTCTTACGCTTCTTTTTGGTAGGTGGCTCTGCCTTAGCTTTAGCTGCCAAGGCACCTGCAATTGTTGGGAATCCTAATGCCTGTGCTAGGGTCTTTTTCAATCGTTTATGTTGCGTCTTTGTTATGTTTGATCCCTCAAGTTCTCTATTGAGAGACTCAAAGTCTGGACATATCAAGGTTGTACCTACAAGAGACACAAATGAGGAAGAATGAGAAGCAGGAGAAGAAGGAGGAGTAGGGTTAGAAGGTGCGGGACTTTTGAGGTTATTCCCCTCATCAGACCGATCTGGCCAGCTTTTTACGTCATCGTCAGAGTTGGACGGTTGCAAGGGGTCTTTTAGATCTTTCCCTTACTTAGAGCACTGGGGAGTGCTTTTAACGTCGTCACCCTCATCAGACGTTTGTTGAGTGGGAGATGAGATGAGAGCACCTTCTTGACAGGATGAAGAAGGAAAAAGGAATGTGCCAAGGATGACGTCCACCAAGGTTGGAAACAGGGGAAGAGGCCTGAGAAATTCCTGCTCGACTATGGGTTGAGGGGTCTTGTTTCTTCGATGAGCAGTCCTAGATGCCCGTTTCTTTTTGGTTTTCTGAAGTGATGTTTGATTCGTCTCGCTGGGGTGGCAAACTGCTCTAGCTTGGTGAACCACTTCTCGTCTTAACGACTTGAGTTTGCTTCAGCCATGGTAAGTTATTCATAGCTGGGAATCTGAGGGTTCTACAGAGTCTGAGTCATCGATATGAAGGTCTAGGTTTGTGAGATCTTCTTGCCCTGATGGAGAAGTGATTTGGGGATCAGTTACAGGGAGATTGTAAAATTCTTAACACTCCCGCAACTTCTTTGCGAATATATTAAGGAAAGTTATGCGTTCTGACAAATAATGACCTCTTATTTGTTGGAATGGGCACCAAATATCTTCAGTCCCCTTAGCAAGGCGGCGGGGTTGCCTTGCCTGCCTCAGTGTGATTATGACTTCCTGAAGTATTATAATGAAGAAAGCGTGGAGGATACCAGGCATTTCGTCTTCCTCTTGAATGGTTATGGCATGGGAGGCCTTAGCTACCCCAAAGGCCTTGCTTTATCTGACCTTTCATAATCAAGGCCTCAATGATATCCTTCAGCGTGTAGCAGTCATCTATGGGATGATTGATCCTCCGATGGTAGGCACAATAATTCTCCTAAATGTCAAGGCCAGATTGCTCAGGGAACCTGGTTTCTGGAAGCTGGATCATATTCTTTTCCAATAATAACCAGAACAGCGCAGGGACCCATTACTTCTCGAAGGGATAGACCTTATTCTTATACCTAGTGAAATAATCACTCTGATAAAATTTGGTTGGTGAAGGTACCCGATTATATGACTATTGCTACTTGTCAACCTAGGGTGTTACCTTAGTCATTCTTACATCTTTAGAGAGGTCTAAAGTTTGGGAGGGAGCCTTCTTTGAATTAGTTACCAAGACGGCTGCACTAATTATCCCTTTATGTTGGCTGCCCCGTGTGTTATTTCGAGAGCTACCATCACCCCTGTTGTTTGCTTAACTTATAGATGGTTGTCATGTCCCACCATGATGGCATGATAAACTCTCTATGCAAACTGATTTAGAGATCAACTCTGACATGGAGGTCGGATTAGAGGCCTTGACATGTAGAGCAATTTTAGGTTGCATGTTCGGCATGCAAGTCTTAATTGCTTCCTTCTCAAGCATAGGATTAGGATAGCGAGAAGCCAAGTTTCTCCATCTTGATATGAATTGATCCACAAGGTCATCAGTTTCTTGAGTCAGGGTTAGAAGTTTGATCGTTTGAACCTCTCTCTCGACCTCATAGAAGCGTTGATAAAACAATTTCTCCATCTCCTCTCATGTATGCACTGAGTTTGGAGGAAGTCGGGCATACCATTGGAATGCCGTGCCATCGAGGGTCTCAACGAACTGTTGGAGAAGAAATCTCCTGTCAGCCCCTATTTCCCGACATGCTGCTTGAAAGTTGGCAATATGCTAGTTCGGGGAGGTGGTTCCACTTAATAAGGGAACTTCCCTTTCTTATAGTCTAAGGGGAACGGGACCGGATTAATATAGGAGGGGTATGGTGTTTGATAAGGCATCGCACCCTATATCCCCGAAATTTGTCTATTCTTTAAGCTATGGGAGACCATAGCGTCAATATCAAACTTCGAGACCGGATGAGGGACATAATTGTCCTATGAGGTAGACGGAGGGTGTTGTCGTGGAGGTGCACCATCAGAGTGATGGGAATTGACCTCATGATTAGCCGACTGGCATGCAACGTCAATACGATCGATCTTTTCCATCATCTTTTGCACCATATCCTCAAACTTGTTCATATGATCCTCCTGCGCATCACCGGGCTCGCATACGACCATTACGCTGACCGTTTCTCTAGGGAGGTCAATGTTAGTGCCAGCTGAAGGCTTGCGAGCTTCATGGGTCGTACTTGGTTGGTCAGTTAGTAGGGGGCAACATGCCCTGACTAAACTGGACTCTTGTAGGAGGATAACATTTGGACTTGTTCTCCAGAGACATGACCTAAGTGATGGGGCTTGTTCTGGATGATACTCTTGGGGAAAACCTTCAACTACTAAGGCTGAAGGTGCTTGCTCGATGAAGAAGGTGCAGGCAGGAGGAGGGTTGACTAATGCGGAGGCATGAGTTAAGGGTGAGGTGCCACATGTGCACCGTTCGAAGAAGGATATCAGGGGACCTGGGGGTCCACCCGGGCTTGTGCAGGTGATTTAGCCTTAGGAGGCCGAGAACTATGAGCAGGTGTTTGTAAGAGAACGGGTGCAGGACTTCCCCTTACAGAGTGCGCTTGTGTGTGCATAGTAGGAGGACAAGGAGGTCGCCTCCTGTGTACTCGGGTTGATGTAATAACGGCATCGCCCAGAGCAGTGAGATGCACATGAGTAGCGTGCACAGGACTTGGCCTTGGAAGGTTCGATCTTGGACACAGACTCATGGTAACAGAAGGGTTGCCCCGAGGTGTGGCTCGAGTGGGTGACCCACGAGCTTTGTGGTGTGTGTAAAGGGTGAAGATCGTGGGATTTCCGCCTCTATGTGTTGAACCTCTAGGGATAGAGACTGATGGTGTAGTAATGTGGGGGGGAGCATTCTAGCGACCCACAGAAACAATGGCAACTTGCTTGCCTTTTGTAAAAAGGGACTGGGCAGCTCTCCGTCTTACCTCAGACACATGATTGGCATGACATGATGGTGGCTAGGTGCATGCTGTGTGGGGCAACATAAGTGCCACCCATGCAAGGCACCTTGGTGGAGTTTCTACCAGAGCAATGTGATGGGGAGTGAGGGACCTTCAAGTCCCTCGTCAGACTGGTCCAGGTTAAGACCTAGGAGCTAGATAGGGGGTCTTTTCTCAAGAGGATGGTCGGGAACGAAGTCGAAGGAACTTGTTCCCTACGGAAACTCTCGAACACGGGGATAAGAAAATCCCCGATCCGAATAAATGCGATGCAGAATTCAACAGCCATAAGTGAATGTTAAAAGAAGAAACTAGCCAAATAAGATTTATCCGACTAAGGGGTAGTAAGTCCCCAGTGGAGTCGCCATGCTGATCAGGTGCCTCGATCTCACCCTCCGGATCTGGATGATCGGGCGGCACACGTCTCAGGTTTCAAGGGAAGGCCAGGGATGTTTCTGAGATCGCTCTCTCGGGAACCTCATTTGAGAACGGGGGTAGGTGTTACCAACTAGTGAGAGAGGAATTTTAAAGGTGGGTTCGAGACTTACTCGGGCTAGCTCGAGTGGTCGCCCTCTTAGATCGCAAAGAAAGCCCCCCAGTAATGAAACTGGTTCGTAATTGCCTCCCTTGGTTCGTATTTCTCTTATTTTCTACAATTACACACATATATGGCAAAGGTTGTAAGACGGCTGGATCAGACCTCACCCTTTTCCTCTTTGGTGAACATATTCAAGCAAGCACATTAAAAAAGAAGAAGGGTAGAAAGATGGGAGAGAGGAGAGTTTGACTGAGCAAGAGGATCAAGCTGGCGAGTCTTTGGCCTAACGTGGGAATAAAACGGGCTCGATACTGAAACCAGCTCACAGTATTACTACTAGACATCATAACCAATACCGACTAGCTAAGCAGATGGTCAGTCTGTCGTGGCAATAAAACAGACCAAGCAATCTTGACACAATAACATTACGGCTAGACGACAAGACTTCCATGAGAGGCTAACCTCAATCCCTCTTAGTCGAACGAAAGAATAACAGAGTGGTGGTCATGGGGGAAAGAATGAAGTAAGAGAAGAAGGGAACAAATAGAGGGGGCGGGGAGAAAAGACAAGAGGATAAAAGACAGAGGGAAGGAAGATGCAGTCGGCACTGGACATTGCCGACTATTTTGGAAGAAAAGAGAGAGAAAGGACATTCGGTGTTAGGCTTCGCCAACTGTCAGAAGAGAAGAGACGGAGAGAACCGACCGGGGCTAGTTTTGTGACTGTTGCAACGGGGGAGAAGCAACGGGGAGAGATTGAGACGGCGCTAAGCTTTACCAGCTGTGACAAGAGAGGAGACAGAAATCCAACCAGCGTTAGGGTTCCTCGACTATTAAGTAAGAGGAGAGCGAAATCTAACTGGCACTGGGGTTCACCGACTGTTAGGGAGGAGAGGAGAGAGAAATCCAACCAGTGCAGGGGTTTGTTGACTGTTAGCGAAGAGAGAAGAGATAAATCCAACCAGAGTTGGGGTTCACCGACTGTTAGGGAAGAGAGGAGAGAGAAAACTCCACTCGGTGCTGAGGATGAATGAAGAAGAGAGGAAAAACCCACCCGGCGCTGGGGATGAAAGAAGAAGATAAGAGGGAAAACCCCACCCAGTGCTGGGGATGAAAGAAGAAGAAGAGAGGGAAAACCCTACCCAACACTGTAAAATTATTAGAAATAAATGTAATATTTTTGCTTTTAGTAAAATTGTGAGATTTCTTTCTACTATTTTTGAATATTTAGACATTGTTAAAATTCATGTGCAAATGACTGCCTTATTATTTGAAAACTGATATTTTTGCATTTGATTATAGCATTGTCTGAGACATGTTTATCTGCGAATTGACATCCCATAAATTGTGATAATTCCGTATTCATGGATTTCTCTAAGAGTTTTCTATAGGTACTGGATTGGCAATTATGCTAGAATGTTCTTACGAACGTCTACCTTTCTGAATTCGAGCCCAAAATATTTGACTAGGTATTTTTGAAATGTTATTGAAAGTAACTGTTATTAATGGTTTCAGTGAAATTCATAATAATAATTTCAGTGACATGTTGAGTACATGATATTGCTGTTTTCGAATGTTTAAAGAGACTTAGGAATACTTTAAGTATGCAAGTGGACTCATCCGGTTTGCCGGTGAGATGTAAGTGGACCTATCTGGTATGTCGGTAGGGATTAAGTGGACTCATCCGGTACGCCAGTGAGGTATAAGTGGATCTGCAGGGATTAAGTGGACCTATCTGGGATGCCGATAAGGATAAAGTGGACCCATCAGGATGCTGATGGGGTATATAGGTGACCTACTTGGGATGCCAGTAGGGTAATTTGTGAAATCCTTTGAATTATGCGCTGTCGTTAAAATGCTATATGCATTTCAATTATTTGGACTATACATAATTATGCATTTTTTAAAGTAAAACTGTTAATACATTTATGTTAGTAGATCTCCTTTTTGAAAATATTGATATCTTTCAATCATGATTATTTTTTAGGATTATGATGATCACTTACTGAGTAGCCAAACTCATCAAACTATGGTAAACATTTTTTCAAGATAACTACGGTTTCATTTTGAGTGCTCGTCAGGATCAACTTTGGAAGATATTGTAGTTGTGCTTAAACTTTCTTTTGTTACTTTGTAAGAATTCGCGACTGTAAATTTGTCCTATTAAGAGATGTATATATGTTTTGACTGTCTCATCTCTGGAATATCAGTATTGTAAATTCTTGGGGTGTGATAAGATATCTTGGGGGTTCAGAGGCAGTGGTCTTGGAGAGTGTAGATCCTGAAGAGGAAGTAGTAGAGGTTCTGGTTCTGGAGGATGCGGACCAGGTAGAAGAGGCCCCAGCTGAGACTGGAGTGGTGGTCCTAGAGGATGTAGGCCAAAGGGAGGAGATAGGTCCTGAACTAGTCGAGAGTGAGGTGGTAGTTCAGGAGGCTGAAGCGTAAGGAGAAGAAGCTGAACTAGAACTTATCGTGGCCATATCTGAGAGCTAGAGGTAAGGAGAAGAGGCTGCTTTGGAGCATGCTAATATTGGAGTCGTGGCCTCAGAAAGAGAAGGTCAAGATGAGGAGGCTGCTCTTGACACTAATGAAACTGCTCTAAAAAAGGAGGGGCAAGGAGAAGAAGTCGGCCCTGAAGTGGTCGACCCTTCTGAGACTGCTGTGGTGGCTCCAAAGGTTGAGAGTCAAGGAGAAGCTTGTCTTGTGAGGATTGAGCAAGGTGAGAATGTGATTGAGGACCCCAGGGTAGAATCTAGCCTTGAGAGGGCTGAGCCTGATGTGAGCAGGGCCGTGAATGTAGGGTCAGGCAAGGAGACTAATGCAGAGGGGACCGAGCAGCCTGAGACTGGGGCTCCCTTTGAATCTGAGGAGCCCGAAGCTTTGGGTTTCACGATTGCTCTAGGAAAGCCAATGACTCACATGGCTATCATCCCTTTGAGCTCAGTCCTCGAAACCGAAACTTCTTCCGTTGTGGTGGCCTCAACAACACTTTCCAGGCCTAGTTTCAATAGGCTGCCTCACATATTTATGGACATGCTTCGCCTAGGCATTTAGAGACTGAAGGATCTGTCTCTTACTGATCTTGAGGATGCGATCCAAAAGTTATGGCTGATCGCCCTTCAAGGGGGTGCACCAGAGGTCCTCCCATACTTCGATGGTGCCGTAAACAAGCTGGAGGGATGGCGAATAAAGACACTTGAACAAGAAACAACTGCACGGCAATTAGAGGATTCTCACTTGGCCTCTTTGGAAGCCTCTCTCATGCATCGTCGTGAATCAATTGAGGCTGATACACAAAAGAGGGATGTTGCGGCTTCTCAGAGATCCGAATGAAGGGGAGATACCTCACTTCAACAGAATGACAACTCTGAAGGCAGAGATACGAAGGATGAGAGAGGAGTTTGATGGGCTCAAGAAGGAAGTGAAAGGTAGGTAAACAGAAGATGAGGGCTTGGCCCAGGAAATATCAGCCCATGACTACACCCTGGAGGAGGAAGTCGCCTCTTAGGAATAAGAGGCTCAATTGGTGACTGATCTGAGGGGACGCATTCAACATGCGAGGGCTTCTTTTGCAACTTTCAGAGCGAAGATCGATGAGATCATTCATCATTTTTTAAAGTGTGATTTTGTCATTTTCTCCTTTTCTTTCTTTGTATAATGACTCTAGTAACGATCTCCGAATTTGTGAGTGAAATAATTATTGTTGTCCTCTGTCTCATTGTAATACACAAATTTATTCTTTTTTTTTTCTTCACTGCATCTCATCTCTTGCTCTTGGGTAGGCCATGCTTTAAGGCATTCACTATTTCTGCCCTTTTGCTAAGGAAAATCTTAAGCCTTGCTTTGTCCTGTGGCAAATTGTTGTGGTTTCAATGACCACAAATGGGAGAGCGGTTGCCTCTTCTACTCTTAATGATTGGTTGGACAGGGGCTCATATTTGTTTTCATTATTTGATGAGCTTGCTCACTGTAAATAGTGCAATCAGGCGGGGCTTTGGCTTCTATTCGAGGTGCATTCACTTCAAGTTATTCACTTCAAGTTCTTCATAGCTCTTGGTCACAGGCACGAAATCCCTTAGATGTTTTGAAGCGATACGCATAACTTCTAATTGGCTCTAGAGACCATGGACTTCGTTCTTAACTCTGCTAGGGGATCCTACTCTTGAGGGAGAGAAGGTTGTCCTTTCTCCAACTGCTCTCCTCCCATAGAATCAAGGAAGCACAAGACTTGTAGCTCACTAATGGCCTGAGCTGACCTTACAGTGGGATGAGGAGCATCCTCTTTGCTTATGGAAACCGAGGTTTGGTGTACCTTCCGTGGTGGCTGGTGCGCCAATTCTACTTTGGTGCAATGGGGGCATGCAAAACTTTTTGTTGGTTCAGCGTGTAGGTGACCTTTGGAGTCAGGAGATCTATCCCCATGACTTCCTCAACCTCAAGAGTGACTTATGGTTCATCTTCTTGCGAAGATGGCTCAGGACTAGAAGCAGAGGGGGAAGCGTCATCTTCAGGAGAATATGGAGTTTCCTCAAGGATGGTAGATGGCATACTGAGATGAGTGGGAGTCAGAGAGAGAATTTTGTGTTGTCTTTCCTCTTCTTTGAAAATGTTCACCAGTGTTCGCTTGATGTCCTCAACATCTTCATGAGGCAAAGGCTCTTTCTTCCTCACAGTGTTGTGATCACCATCATTTGGCTTTTGGAGTGACACTGAATCTATGAAGTAATACTTAGCATCAGCATAGTGAGTTTCGGCTACATGAAACAGTCTTTTATCAGCATAGACTGTATATTTTCTCCCATCTCGATTATACTTGAAGAACTGGTGCAATGTTGATGAAACTACCCCCTGATCATGGAAGCACGGGCGGTCGAGAAGAATGTCATAGGAGGTGTCGGCGTCGATTACATGAAATTGAGCCTGATCATTTAATTCACGCATCTTGAGACGAAGGTTAACCATGCCAGCTGGCTTCTCTCCTGACTGGTTGAACCCTTGGACTGTGATATGGGTCGGATAAAGGTCTTCAGACAATCCAGTGAGAATTCTCCTTTGAATAAGGTTGACTATCGACCCGCCATCTAGAATAATTTGGATGATGGGTCATGCTTGTAATTCACCAATCATGAATAGATTGTGAAATTTTCCATGCAACTGAAGGTCATCCTCTGAGAAAGTAATCGTCGTACATCAACTCAAGATTGTCGAGTCCACTTCAATGGGTTCTACCTCGTTCTAGTACACCTCTGGATCGAAAAGAGCCTGAACTAACGCCATACGGTAATCCCTTGAGAGCACGAGGGCTTCATAAATGCTGAGAAGTGCATGAAGCATCCTCAGGTGCCCTATCACATCATATTTCACATTTTCTTGGTCAGCCTTTTGTGCTTCCAGTCTTTCCATTGGCTAGGGTTGAATTATAGGTTGAGGAGCATGTTTAGGTGTAGGAGGTTTATTTTGGTCTACTGGTTAGCTTGGTTGCGCAGCCGGCTTGGTTTGTGCGGTCTGGGTACATTGGGTGACAGGGACTTGTTTTAGTGGAGTGGAGGTTGGAGTTTGAGGCTTATGAGGTGGTAGGGTATATGGGATCAGAGGCACGCCAGGGAATTTGAGGATGGGTTGATTGTCCGGGGTATTTGGGGGAGAAAGGATCTCAAGGCTCTTGAGGATGGGTAGATTGTCTGGGGTATTTGGGTGAGAAACAAGTGGTGGAGCAAGAAACTACAAGATGCTTGGCCTCTGAGGTGGAGGTTGCAGCATTTTCCCTGATCTCAGGCCCATTTTCCCGGTGCTGGGTGACGCTTATGAGATTTGTACCATGTGACAAACTTCTTGAGAATAGAAGCTTTGTCCTCTTCATCCACACAGCTTCTACTCAAAGTTGGGCTCGGGGGACCACTGCGGTTTCCTTGGCCTTGACCTCCAGTGCGTCTTTGTGGAAGAAGATGGCTCTGACTTGGCTCGAGCCACCAGGGCATCAGCCACTGTTAAGAATCCAGCCGTCTGGGCTAACGTCTTTCTTAGCCACCTTTGGTACGTCCTACTTATATTGGTTCCTTCGAGTTCCCTATCAAGGGCCTCGAAGTTTGGACATTCCTGAGTTGTACCTGCAGGAGACATGGAGAAGAAGAAGAGGAAGAAGAAGAGGGGTTAGTAAATGAGGGAGCATTAAGGTCATCTTTCTCCTCGCATAGACCTGGGCAGCTTTTAATGTCTTAACAGAAGTTGGACATGTGTAGGGGATCTTTTGGGTTTTCCCCCGTCTTAGACCATTGGGGGGTGCTTTTAATGCCGTCACCCTTATTGGACATGCCCCGAGTAGAAGATGGCCCAGGGATGTTCTCCTGATGAGACGAGGAAAGAAGGATGATAGTGCCAAGGATGAAGTCCTGCAAGGTTGGCAATGGAGGAAGAGGACTGAGAAATTCTTGTTCGACCGGTGGTTGAGGAATCCGTTTCTTTCGGTGAGCAGCCCTTGGTGCCCATCTCCTCCTGGTTTCCTTGAGAGGTGCTTGATCCGTCTTGCTAGGTTTGTGAACAACCCTACCTTGACTAATTACCTCTCGCATTAGGGACTTGAGTCTGCTCCACCCGTGATAGATTATCCATGGCTGAGAAGTTGAGGGTTCAACAAGATCAGAAGTATCCTCACAAGAGACTTGTACTGAGATGTCCTCTTGGATGGGGATGTTGACTGGCAGGTATTCTTCCAAGACGACATAAGCAATGTGACCTATTTTCACCTTCTTTGCTATTATGGCTTTGGCATTCACTCAACTTGTGGCCCCATATCTGATGATACGGGCATCAGTGATTCTTGGTTCCCTGATTAAGGCGAGTGGGCTACCTTGCCAAAGTTGGTGCGACGAGTCCCTGTTGGAGCATCATACCGATAAAGCCTGAAGGAGATGTGATGGAAGCTCATTAGAAGAGAGCAGGCCTTCATTTTATCCCAGTATTGTCACCACATGGGAAACCTCAATTGCCCCGAATGCTTTCTTAAGTTCTTCGAGCTTTATTTGACCCTTCTGGATCACAGCCTCAATGAAGTCTTTGAGTGTGTAACATTCCTCTGTGGGGAGGCTTATCCTCCGATGATAAGCACAGTAGTTTGCATGCGTTTTGAGACCAGCTTGATCAAGAAAATTGCTCTCTGGCAGCTCAATCATATTTTGCTCCGGCAATAGTCAAAGCAATGCGGGAACCCATCATTTTCGAAAGGATAAACCGTATTCTTATGCTTGTCCCAATAATCATCTCAATTAAGGTTCGGAGGTGGGGGAACCCGGTTATATGACTACCACTGCTTGCCTCCTTGAGGCACTGTCTGCATCTTTGTTGTGCTTACCCCTTTGAAGAGGTTCAAAGTTTGGGAAGAGGCCTTCTTCGGATAGCTAACGGTGACTGCTGCACTGATTACACCTTTCTACTGATTGCCCCAGGTGTTGGTCCGAGAATTACCATTGCCCTAGTTGTTTCGCGAACTCGCAGATTCTTAACATGACCCACCATGATGGCATGACAGGCTCTCTATGAGAACCGACTTACAGATCAGCTTTGACATCGAGGTAGGATTGGAGACCTCAACATGTAGGGCAGTCTCAGGTCGCTTATTTCGTATGCAAGTCTGGACTTCTTTCTACTCAGACATGGGATTGGAATGGTAAGTAGCCAGATCCCTCCATCTGGCTATGAATTGGTCCATAGGCTCGTCTGGCTCTTGGGTCAAGGTGAGAAGCTCTTTAGTTTGAACCTCTCTCTCGACCTCATAAAAGCATTGGTAGAATAGTCTCTTCATTTCTTCCCAAGTGTGTACCGAATTTGGGGGGAGACGAGCATACTACTGAAGGGCCAGACCATCAAGAATTTCAACGAACTGACTGAGGAGGAGTCTCTCATCAGCCTCTGTCTCTTGACATGTCGCTTGGAAATGCGCGATATGCTAGTGCGGGGATGTTGTGCCATTGAATAAGGGAGCTTCCGTTTTTAGTAATCCGAGGGAAATGGAATCTGATCAATATAGGAAGGGTACGAATTTTGGTAAAGTGTTGTACCCTGCATTCTCGAGAACTGTCTGTTCTTTATGCTGTGGGTTACCATTACGCCGATGTCTTCCTGTGAAAACATTCGAGGGGCAAAGCTATCTAGTGAGGCTGGCGGGGATGTCTGTTTTGGACCTGCGTTTGCTGGGGGATGGGAATATGCCTCATGGTGGGGCGAATTGGCTGCGGATCGCATGTTTTCCATGCGGCCAATCTTCTCCATCATGGCGTGCACCATGTCTTCAAGCCTATTCATGCACTCTTCTTGAGAGTTGCTTGGTTCGTTCACGACCATGACACTAACCATCTATTTAGGGAGGTCAGCCTTAGGTGCAGTTGAAGGCTTCCGAGCTTGGCGGGTGGTGCGCGGTAGATCGGTACGCAAGGGCTCAGCATTCCCCGAATGGACTCGAGCCTTATATGTTGACCACTTGCAGATTGGTTCTCGATGGTAATGGGACCGTGACTGTTGGGTGCTCAGGTCATCTTCTATAATGCTTACCACTATGCAGGATTTGCGCACCTCCTCTTAGAGCCATGTGATTCGAAGAGGGCAGTAGGGGTTCCTATGAAGAGGGTCATCCGAGCTTGGCTTTGTGCCTTTAATAGTCCTCGTGCCAGAACTGCGATTTAGAGTGCAGGTGGTCGGCTTTTCTTGCATAATAAAAAGTTGTCTCCATCAGATGAAGCAATGGGTGTGAACCAGGATCTGGGGCTAACCTAGGCCGGGGAGGACGAAGGACTTGGTCTCCCATTGGGTCTTTGCTCAGAACTCTCTTATGAGGTCCAGAGACATGATCGAGCTGATGGGGCTGGCTCAAGATGGTACTCTTAGGGAAGGTCTTCGAGTACCAGAGCTCGAGGTCCTTGCCCGAAAGAGAAGGGGCAAGAGGGGGCGCGTGTGTGTGCCATTTGAAGAAGGATCATAGGTGACTTTGGGGTCGACCCTAGCTCAAACAAGTGGTTTAGCCTTAAGAGGCCGAGAACTGCGAGCAGATGTTTGTAAAGGAATAGATGGAATCCTGCCCCTTACAGAGTGCACTAGTGTGTGCTGAGAGGGAGGATACAAAGATCGTCTCCCATGTACTCGAGTTGGTGCAACGACGGTGTTGCTCCGAATGGTGGGATGCAGATGCATGATGTGTATAGGACCTGGCCTAAGTAGGCCTATTCCTAAGCACTGACTTGAGGCAATACGAGGGTTGCCTCAAGGTCTGGCTCGAGTGGACGACCCACGAGCCTTAGTGTGTGTGCAAGAGGTAGTCGCGCCTGGGTCTCCCCCTTGATGTGTTGAGTCTCTGAGCATAGAGATCGAGGTGGTGGAGGAATGTGGGGTGTAGCCTTGTGGCGCCCACAGAAGAAATGGCAACTTCGTTACTTTTTACTTCAGCATACCTCGACAATAAGTCGGGAACAAAGCCGGAGGATTTTGTCCTCGAGGGGAACTTACGAATGTGGGGATGAGAAAGTCCCTGATCCGGATGATTGGGTTAAGGCATCCGAAAGCCATGTGTGTTCAATGAAGAAAAACAGAGGAGAAATTAGTCAAATAAGGACGATTCGACAAAGGGGTAGTGTGTCCCATGTGGAGTCGGCAAGCTAGTTAAATTCCTCGATCTCACCCTGGGGGTCAGGATGCTTTGTTGGCACATGTCTCAGGTGTCAAGGAGAACCCGGGACTTGAGACTGCTCTCTCGGGGACCTTGTTAAGAAACAAGGGCAGGTACACAACCGGTATGAGAGGAATTTAATGTGAAGCGGAACACACCTCACCTGGGTCTGTAACTCACTCGGGTTGACTCATTGGGCACCCTTGTAGATCACAACGAAAAGCATCCCAGTCCTACAATTGTTTGAAATTGCCTCCCTTGACTTGTGCTCTCATGTTTTTACAATCACACACACAAAGTTAATTTACAAGACATGTGGGCAAAGGGACTCCACCTTATCTTTGAGCGACTGCACGCAGGTGTGCACATTCAAAGAAGAAAGGGAAGAAGTGATGAGATGGAGATTAGGGTGATGAAAGGAGAAGTGAGAAATAGAATAAAGAGAAGAGGAGAGAAGAAGAGACATTTAATCGGGTGGCTAGCTTGATATAGTGGCTAGACTAGCATGGTGATTGACCTAGTATGGTAGTAAGACGGGCACGGTAACTCATACCAGCATGACGGTAATACTACTTGATGACAGAACCAACACCAACCAGCCAACACAATGGCGAGTCTGATGTAGCAGCAGGACGGGCACAGTAACTCAGACCGATACGACGGCAATACTGCTCGACAATTAGACTACCATTATAGTGCTAGACTTAACCTGTCCCTTGATCAAACGAGGGAGAAGAAAAAAGAAAGGAGAGAAGAAAGAGAGCGAGGAAAGAGAAGAGAGGAAGAAGAAGAAAAATATAAGAGAAGAGAAAAGAAGAGAAGAGAAAGGAAGAGAGAAGAGAAGAAGAAGCATAGAAGAGAGAAGGAGAAAGAGAAGAAAGAGAAGAGAAAGAAGAGAGAAGAAAGGGATAGAAAAGAAAGAAAGAGGAGAGAGAAGAAAGAAGAGGGAAGAAAGGAAGTGATAAGAAAGAAAGAAAAGAGAGAAGATAGAAGAGAGAAAAAAGAGAAGAAGAAGTGAAGAGATGAGAGAAAAGAAGAGAAGAGAGAGAAATAAGGCGAGGGAAGAAAGACAACAAGCAATGAAAAGAGGAGAAAAAAGAAGAAGAGATGAGAGAAGAAGAAGAAGAGGAAAAATGTAGAGAAAGAGAGAAGAGAAGGGAAGGAGGAAAGAAGAAAGAGAAGAAAAAAGGGAGAGAGAAGATACAAGAGAGATGAGAGAAGAAAGGAGAGGGAGAGACGAGAAACGAGAGAAAAGAGAGGAGAAAAAAAGAAAGGAGAGAGAAGAGAGAAATGAGAAGAGAAAGAAAAGAGAAGAGGAGAGAGGAGAGAAAATGATAGAGAAAAGAAGAGAGAGAATAAAAGAAGAAGAAAGATAAAGAAGATAGAAGAAAGGAAAAAGAAAAGAGAGGGAAGAAGAGAGGGAAAAAAGAAGAGAGAGAAGGAAGAGAGAGACAAAAGAGAGAGATGAGAGAATAAGGGAAAAGAAACATGAACGGTGATAGGGTTTCGCCATCCATGACAAAGGAGAGAGAGAGGGGAAAGAGGCATGGATGGCGATAGGTTCCACCGTCCATGACAAGAGAGGGAGAGTAAGGGAGAACGTGGAAGGCGATAGGTTCCGCCGTCCATGATAGGAGAGAGAGAGTAAGAGAGAATATGGACGTTGCTAGACTCCTCCATCCATGTAAGGGAGAGAAAGAGAAGACATGAATGGCAATAGGTTATGTCCTTCATGTAAAGAGAGAGATAGAGAAAACATAGATGGTGATAGGTTCCATCATCTAATATAGGAGAGAGAAAAAGAAAAAACATGGATAGCGATAGGTTCCATCATCCATGGTAAGAGAGAGACGGGTGAGAGAAAAGAAAAGACATGCGCGGCGATAAGCATCGTCGTGCATGTCAAAAGGGACTCAAACACGACGCTACCCGCCACTTGGGAAAGGGCCTGGTTCAATGCCCTTGTCAGAGAATTGGGAAAAAGCATGTCATGCATGGTAATGAGCATTGTCATGTGCAACTTAGGGAAAGAGGAACTTGGACAAAGGCTCGGCCCATCACTAGAGTTAAGGCCCGGCTCACTGTGTACGTTCCAAGAGAAGGAGGACGTCATGCTCGGTAACGGGCACTACCGTGCGTGACTGGAGAGGAGAGAGAAAAGAAAGAATAGAGAGAATAGGAAAGAAAAGAGAGATTCGAAAGAGAGGAGAGAGAAAGAAAAGAAACTGAGGATGAGAGAGGAAATAGAGCATAGAGAAAGCGGAAAGAAGAGAAAGAAAGGCATGCACGATGGTAGCTTACTACCGTGCGTGTTGAAAGAGAAGAGAGAGGTAAAATGAGGGTGAGAGAGAAGGACAAAAGAGAGAGAGAAAGAGAGACATGGACGATGATGCTTACTGTCGTGCATGTTTGAGGTAGAGAAAAGAGACAAAGAGAAGAAGAAGAGGACAGAGAAAGATAAATAAAAGAGGAGAGAGAAAGGAAGAAGAAGAAAGAGAAAGAAAGAATGAGAGAGAAAGAAAAAAGAAGAAAGAGAAAGGAAGAATATGAGAGAGATAAAAAGAAGAGTAGATGATGATTCATGATCAGAAGAGAGAAGAGAGATGAGAGAAAGTTATCTTCGTCGAGGGGTATCGGACATTTCTTTTATATCCTCTCTCTCTCCCTTGGACGTGGCCCTCAATCTCAATGCTAACTCTGAATTTTATTGATCGAATTGGAGGTCCATTACAATGGGGTATAGCATTTTATTTATAGACTTGGGCCCAAACATAGGTGGATGCTCAAAATCTAACCTAATTGATGATAATTACAATTTAATTTAATTAAAATAAAATATAAAAATGGGTACAAAATTAAGGTTTTGCCCCTACTTAAAAATACACAAATTTCCAAAACAGTCCCTATTGCTGCCCTAAAACATGCGTGATATTCCATGAATGATTGGGGGTTGCTCTGGTGCCCGTTTAGCACAAATATGATTAGTTTCTTGTTGGACTTGACATGACAAATAATTTGACACTAACTTCGAACCACGAATCGCGTTTTTAGGCCACGATCACGTGAATTGACATTTGTATGAATCTTAGAAACTTTCGATTGATAGAGTACATTTATGGATGTGTTTTCATGATTTCTTCATTGAATTGCACCGAGCATGCCATCACAATTGCTTGCAACAAACATAGCTCGATTTCATGCCCGAACGAAGATTTTTCCATCTTGGGTTTTAGATCGAAACTTGGATTTTGTCCGCAAAAATGTGCAGCAACTTCGATGCCTTCGTGTGTCGAATCTAACTGTTTCTCACAGACCACGTTCGGACCAGACATAACCCTGGACCTTATGCTCGCAATGCAACTGGTTCTGCGTTGATCGGGTACGTGAGCGCCTCGATATGCCCGCTCGAGTGGGTTGTGCTACTGCTGATTTTCCTGCAACCTTGATCATGAATCATCATCTTTTCTCTAGCTTTTCTCCCTACTTGGGCGCCGTTACAGGATGCGCCATATATCAAAACGCTCGTCTTGACGAGACAAATATTTGAGCATGATCTGATTCATAACGAGAGAGATATGAGTCCTCAAAGTAGCTCCATGTGACTGTGAAAACCAGTCTCCTTTAATGGAGATTGGTGCAAGGAGGGCACATGGAAATAGTATGCGGCCTCTCCTTTTTCAATCCTTCTCTCATAAATTTGTCTTGGAGCGTCTGATTAAGTCAAAATTTGATCCCTAGGGATTTTTGACCGTGCCAAATCCAATGGTGATGATCCTACTGCCTTTTGACGCTTCATTAATAGGGTTCCAGTTATAGGGTTCGTTTCAGGGTGCAAGAGGCTCATTTTTCTGAAACTATTTCTTTTTTTGTACTACTTTAGATATGTCGGATTATGACGAAACTTGACCGGTGGGCTTTTCATTTCCTTGGGAAGATCCTCACCCATTTTGGGGCAATTATGAGACTATTAGGAAATCCACTGTAAAACAGGGCCTTATTAATCGGCTTCTCCTTTATTCTACATCGGGGACCCATGATATCCATGCCCCATTGAACGAAAGGCCTAGATGCCACTGTCAGATGGAGAGGCTCTGGGGGCTGATGAATAAGAATCGAGTAAATTGGGCATACGGAGCATATATTTGCGAATGTGATGGAATCGACGATCATGATAGGCCAGTAATAACCTATTTTGACAATCCTTGTTGTAAAGTTTAAGCCCCGAATGGTGTATTTCACAGATCCCCACATGGACTTCTTTGAGTAACTTCATTGCTTTTCCCTGATCGGTGCATCTGAGGAGTAGATCGTTGTAGGAGACTCATAATAGGGTATCACTTGGCATGTGTATTGTGTAGCTAATCTTTAGATCCTGTTTCGTTCGACTGGATCTTCAGAGAGTTAGTTATGTTGAAGGCACATTTTGATAGGGATACACCAATTGGTTGTCAACTCCATCTCTACGCATAGTTGTTCAGATGATTCTACTCTCCTTCATCAAGTGTTGAGGAATCCGTGGAGGGGGATGTATTCGAGGAGTTTGATTGTTCTTACTCATCATGTTTTTTCTCCTTTCTTCTTTAGGCTCCTTGACGAGTTCAGCGGATCTCCATTCCTCCACCCATATTGGCATGACTCTTCTTAGTGACATTTGTATTGTCAACCCTAATTTAGCGAGTGCATCAGCTTGTGCATTAAGCCTTCTGGGGATGTGCTCTAGGATGACTTTCACAAATTTGGTGAGTAATGATTTCGCCATTTCGAAGTAGGGCTTGAGGTTTTCTTTCCTTACATCGTGCATTCCTTTGAGTTGTTTGATTACTAGCTCGAAATTATTGTAGACACTCAAGTGCTCCAAGTCCATGTTGGAGGCTATCTTTGACCCTATGATGAGCGCTTGATATTCAGCTTCATTGTGCGACTCTACCTCCGACAGAGTGAATGACAGAGGGATTAGATCATTATGGGTGGCAGTGAGTACAATCCTTACTCCTTTTTGGACCTGAAATGCTACGTCGAAGTGCATTTTCCATTCGAGTGAGGCTTCTGTCCGGAAGACGTTCACGTAGGGAAGATCATCGATGAGTTTCGAACCTGGTGGCAAAGGATGGGCATCCAGGAAGTTCGCTAGGGCTTGCCCTTTTACAGCCTTCTAGGGGACATATGTGATGTTGAATTCCATGAGAAGCAATGATCATTTTGCGAGTCGCCCCATCTATCAGATCTGCTTTGGAGATAAGATGTATCTAATGTGAAAGGAGGTAGTGACGTAATTTTTGAATTGCGAAGACCAGTGTTGAATGACATTTTTCATCATCATCGGTCGTCGGTCAATAAAGCTTAAGAAATAGTGGAAATTTCGACAGTCTCAGAATAGCCCCAGAACTGACCATCTTCATAAGGACTCTCAAAACTCTCTTGCCATGTTTCGTTGCATTTCGACATGTATAGGTTTGTGCAGACTGAGAAACAGCTTCGACAAAATCAACCTTTAGGACCCTGAAACAGACCCTATAACTAGAGCTATATTTTCGGTGTCTCAATTTGCTGTGGGACCACTGCCGTTAGATCCAACATGGTTGGAAACTCCCAAGGTTCAAATTTCAGCTTGATCGGATATCCCTAGAAGACGTTATAGGTGAAAGAGTGAAACACGAGTGAAACATGAGTGAAACACGAGTGAAAGGTGAAAGAGTGAAACACGAGCGTTTCGATATGTGGCACGCCCTGCGACAACGATCGAGCGCGAAGAAAAGCTAGAGAGAAGTTGTTGATCCGTGAAGAGAAGAAATTAAACCCACCTTCTTTTAAGGGTGCTGTAAACCCACTGGAAGCCGAGGGATGGATTATGCAATTGGAAAAAATATTCGAGGTTATGGAATGTCTTGATGATAGGAAGGTGGCCTTGGCAGTTTTTATGTTAGAAGGTGAGGCACAACACTGGTGGCGAATGGCAAAAGGAGTATTAGTCAAAGAAAATAAAACATTGACTTGGGAAGTATTTCTAGAGGCATTTAATGAAAAGTATTTCCCAGATTTTATTCGAGACCAAAAAGAAATGGAATTTCTAGAATTAATCCAAGGAAATAGGACAGTAGCACATTACGAGGCCAAGTTTACTGAATTAGCCAGGTTTGCACCACATATGATTAACAATGAGGCAAGAAAGGTGAAGAAATTTAAAAGGGGTCTCAGGCCAGCTATTAGAAGCAGAATATCAGTCTTGAAATTAAGAACTTATGCTGAAATAGTGGATCGTGCCCAAATTGTCGAAAAAGATTTTGAAGATTACGAAAAGACGAAAAATCAGAACAGTCATGTTAGACCTACATCATCTAATCAACAACATCATCTAATCAACAACAGTTTGAAAGGCCAAACAAGAAGCCAAGGCCCTCGCCATTTCAAAACCCAATAGAACCATGTAGAAAATGTGGGAAAAATCATGGATCAAGCCCTTGTTATTGGAATACCGGAGCCTGTTTTAAATGTGGAAAATTGGGACACCAGATTAGACAATGTCCTAGCTTACAGACACAACAGCTTCCAAAGCAGGGTGAGATAGCTCCAAAGCCTCAGATGAAGGGAAGAGTATTTGCGATTACCGAGCAAGACGCTCAGGCCTCAAAGTCAGTGATCCAAGGTACTCTTACTATCTTCCAAAAAGTAGCTCATGTTTTGATTGATCCTGGATCTACTCATTCATTTGTGTCACAACACTTTGCATGCCACTTAAAGGTAGAACCAGAACAATGCGAATACATTCTAGAGGTAGCCACACCGATGGGAAATTCAATTAACACCAATATAGTGTACAAATCATGTGTAATAAAGATAGAAGAAAAGGAACTGTTGGTTGATTTAATACTCTTGGAAATTCAAGATTTTGATGTAATCTTAGGCATGGATTGGCTTTCTGCATACCATGCAAGTATTGATTGTTATAAGAAAATTGTTACCTTTAGTATTCCGAATCAACCAGTATTTTACTTCAATGGTGTCAAAGAAGACTCCCCATCATATTTAATCTCTTGTATTCGAGCTAATCGCCTCCTTCAAAAAGGGTGTCAAGGCTTTCTTGCCTATATCAAAGAAGAGAGGAAGGAAGAAATAAATTTGGATACCACTCCGGTTATCCGAGAATATCTCGACGTTTTTCCAAAAGAATTGTCAGGATTACCGTCTGACAGGGAAATTGAATTCTCCATTGAATTATTGCCAGGGGTAGCACCAATTTCTATGGCACCTTACAGAATGGCTCCTGCAGAACTCAAGGAACTAAAACAACAATTGGAAGAATTATTAGATAAAGGTTTTATCAGGCCCAGTGTGTCACCTTGGGGTGCTCCAGTACTGTTTATCAAAAAGAAAGATGGGACTATGAGATTGTGTATTGATTATAGACAGTTGAACCAAGTGACAGTGAAATATAAGTATCCATTACCTAGAATTGATGATTTATTTGATCAATTACAAGGATCACAAGTGTTTTAAAAAATTGATCTTAGATCTGGATACCATCAGCTTAAGATTAAAAGTGAAGATGTTCCCAAGACAGCTTTCAGAACAAGGTATGGCCATTACGAATTTTTAGTCATGCCTTTTGGATTAACCAATGCACCGGCTGCATTTATGGATTTGATGAATCGAATCTTTAGGCCCTTTTTGGATAAATTTATTGTGGTATTCATCGATGATATTTTAATTTATTCCACGAATCAGAAGGAACATGAGCAGCATGTAAGAATGGTATTGTAAATATTAAGAAAAAAGAAATTGTATGCCAAACTTAGTAAATGTGAATTTTGGCTTGAACAAGTGACATTTTTAGGACATGTCATATCAAAGGAAGGTCTATTAGTTGATCCTTCAAAGGTTGAAGTCGTTGTTAATTGGAAACAACCAAGTAATGTGACTGAAGTTCGAAGCTTTTTGGGATTGGCAGGAAATTACAAAAAATTTGTAGAAGGATTTTCTCGAATCGCAACTCCATTGACTCGATTGACATAGAAAAATGTCAAATTTGAGTGGACAAGTGAATGTGAGGAGAGTTTTCAAGAACTAAAAGTTCGATTAACTTCAGCACCTATTTTAACTATTCTTGAGGGAAGTGGGGGATTTGTGATTTATAGTGATGCTTCACATAAAGGTTTGAGCTGTGTATTAATGCAATATGGTAAAGTAGTGGCATATGCATCCAGACAGTTGAAAGAATATCAGAAAAAATATCCAATTCATGATTTGGAGCTAGCTGCAATAGTATTCGCTTTGAAAATATGGAGGCATTATCTATATGGTGAGCAATTCGTAATATACACGGATCATAAGAGTTTGAAATACCTTTTCTCTCAGAAGGATTTAAATATGGGGCAGATAAGATGGATGGATTTCTTAAAAGATTATGATTGTACGATCCATTATTATTCAGGAAAAGCTAACGTTGTGACCGACGCTCTAAGTAGAAAATCTACGGGAGTCTTAGCTCATCTAATGATCCAAGAAATGTGATTGTTAGAGGAAATAGTGGATTGGCATCCAACTCCGTCCATTAATGGTGTGGTAAGTATGATTGCCAATATTAAGGCCGAACCCCAATTAATCGAACAGATTCGATTGGCACAAAAGAAAGACCCTCAGCTTGTAACAATTATAGAAGAGGTGAAGCAAGGAAAGAGAGATGAATTCTCTATATGTAGTGAGGATTTGCTAAAATTCGAAGGTCGGGTTTGTGTCCCGAATGATGAGAGTGTAAAGAAAGCTATCTTAGAAGAAGCACATCATTCTCGTTATATAATACATTCCGGAGGTACTAAAATGTATCAAGACCTGAAGAAAACCTTTTGGTGGAATAATATGAAAAAAGAGGTAGCACTATTTGTGTCTAAATGCCTAACATGCCAGCAAGTAAAAGCTGAACATCAAAGGCTCGCTGGGTTGTTGCAGCCTTTACCGGTGCCAGAATGGAAATGGGAGTACATCTTTATGGATTTTGTCTCTGGCTTGCCTAGAACAAATTCAGGACATGATAGCATTTGGGTCATTGTGGACCGGTTAACCAAAGCTGCCCACTTTCTACCGATTCGCACGATGTACACTTTGGATCGACTGGCTCAGCTGTACATTAAGGAAATAGTGCGATTGCATGGAGTTCCTGTCAGTATTGTATCGGACAGGGATAATCGGTTTACTTCTAAATTTTGGGCTAGACTACAGTCAGCCATGGGGACGAGACTCACCTTTAGTATTGCCTTTCACCCTCAAACTGATGGACAATAGGAGAGGACCATCCAAACCTTGGAAGATATGCTGAGGGTCTGTGTTATTGACCTTACAGGAAGCTGGGATGATCATTTACCCCCGATTGAGTTTGCTTATAATAATAGCTTCCAAGCCAGTATTCAGATGGCACCATATGAAGCCCTGTATGGAAGGAAATGTAGGTCACCCATATGTTGGGACGAGGTTGGTGAAAGAAAGCTTTTGGGGCCCGAAATTGTCTAGATAACCACAGATAAAATAACATTAATTCGTGAAAGGCTCAGGATAGCTCAGTGTCGGTAAAAGAGTTATGCCGATAATCGAAGGAGAAATCTTGAATTTGAGGAAGGTGATCGAGTTTTCCTAAAAATCTCACCAATAAAAGGAATTATGAGATTCGGCAAGAAAGGAAAGTTGAGCCCACGTTACATCGGACCATTTGAAATCCTGGAAAGAATCGGAGGTGTCGCTTATAGACTTGCTTTACCACCCGAATTGGCAAATGTCCATAATGTCTTTCATGTATCTTCACTAAGAAAATATCAGCCCGACCCATCCCATATCTTAAAATATGAACCTTTACCGATCAGGAAGGACCTATCCTTCATTGAGCAGCCAATTTTGATACTGGATAAAAGGGTGCAAGTGTTGCGTAACAAGGAGATTCCTTTGGTCCATGTATTATGGCAGTACCATTCAAGAGAAGAGTCGACTTGGGAACGAGAAGACGAAATCAGAGAAAAATACCCCTATCTTTTTCAGTAATCAGATACACAAATTTAGAGGACTAAATTTCTTTAAGGGGGGAATAATGTAACAATCCTAAAATTTCAAAAAAAATAAGAAGAAAAAGATGCTTTTAAATAGGTGATGGTCTGTTTGAGTATGATGGTCCTTGGGGACCATCACTATTTTCAAAAATTTTTACTTGGTTTAACTTTTGCTTGCCTGCTTTTGCTTGACTGCTTTTGCTTGCCTGCTTTTGCTTGCTGATTGCCACATCCTTTAGTGGACGTGGTTTTCGTATGTTAAAAGCAGACGCTTAACGCGACACCTCAGGTATGAGGTAGAGCGTAATAAAATATTATAATAATACGTTATAAGAATGTAAATAGGGGAGGTGAGCAGTCCTACCTTAGAAAATTTTGAGATCTCTCTCTCTCTCTAGCCGAATTTTATCGAAGTTCCCTCTCAAATATTTGTGGGTAAGTGACATCGTCTTCCTGAAAAATAGTATATTTTTAATAAATAGTGATATTTCCGTCTAGGATCTTTATTTTATCAGTTTTGTGTGTAAGTGACCTCATTGTCTCGAAAAATAATCCATTCTTTTTAAAAATAAAATGAAATAATTATTTCTGCTTATTATCGTGAATTTTAGGCGCGATAAATTTTATGCACACGTGACCTCATTATCTTGAAAAATAATCTTTTTGATAAAAATTGTGATATTTTATCTATGTTAGAAATTTTAAATGTTGTAAATTCTTAGAAAAATAAATTTATTTATTTTTCTTGGCTATTGTTAGAAAATTTTAGATACTATCAAATTATTAGAAATAAATGTGATATTTCTGCTTTTAGTAAAGTTGTGATATTTCTTTCTACTGTTTTGAATATTTAGACATTGTAAAAATCATGTGCAAATGACTGCCTTATTATTGACATTTTTGCAATTGAATATAGTATTGTTGTGAAATGTTTATTTGTGGATTGATATCCCATAAATTGTGATAATTCCGTTTGCTTGAATTTCTATAAGAGTTTTTCTATACATATTAAATTGGCAATTATGCTAGAATGCCTTTACAAACTGCTACCTTTCTAAATTTGAGCCCAAAATATTTGATTGGTTTTTTTTGAAATATTATAGAGAGTGACTGTTATTAATGGTTTAAGTGACATTCATATTGATGATTTCAGTGATATGTTGAGTACATCATATTGCTGCTTTCGAATGTTTAAAGAGATTTAGAAATAATTTAAGTATGCAAGTGGACTCATCCGGTTCGCCGGTGAGGTATAAGTGGACCTATCTGGGACGCCGGTAGGGATTAAGTGGACTCATCCGGTATGCTGGTGAGGTATAAGTGGACCTACAAGGATTAAGTGGACCTATCTGGGACGCCGATAGGGATTAAGTGGACCCATCTGGACGCTGATGGGGTATATAGGTGACCTACTTGGGACGCCAGTAGGGTATTTTGTGAAATCCTTTGAATTATGCACTGCCGTTAAAAGTGTTATAAGCATTTCAATTACTCGGATCATACTTAATTATGCATTTATTGAAAGTGAAACTTTTGATGCATTTCTGTTAATAGATCTCATTTTGGAAAATATTGATATCTTTCAATCATGATTATTTTTAGGATTATGATGATCACTTACTGAGTAGCCCAACTCATCAAACTATGGTAAACATTTTTTCAGGATAACTACGGATTCATTTTGATTGCTAGTCAAGATCAACCTTGGAAGATACTGTTGTTGTGCTAGCTTTCTTTATTTACTTTGTAAGACCTCGCCACTGTAAATTTGTCCTATCAATAGATGTATATATGTTTTGTCTGTCACATCTCAGGAATAACAGTATTGTAATTTCATGGGGTGTGACAATCCCTATCTCTTGATGAGGCTTGCAGACGACGCTCCTCATTGCCGTTTGCAGATGTATCCTCGACGACTCAGTGAATAACACAAACGATGAAACTTATTGCCACCCGCAAGGGTATCTCCCTATTGCGCACAAATTCTAGACAGCAATGCACATTGCCGCCCATGAAAGGTTGCGCAACAACTTCGTCGTCTGCGAGCTTCCTTTGTGCGCTTAGTGCCTATCACCGTCTGCGAGCTCCCTTCGTGGGTTAAGTGCCTATCGCCATCAGTGGGCTTCCTTCGCACGCTCAGTTCCTATCACCGTCAGTAAGCTTTCTTCGTGCACTCGGTGCGTATAGTTGAAAGATATTTTTCTGCATCATGGGTCCCCGGTCAATAAAGCCTAACATATAGTGGATATTCCAACAGTCTCATAATAGCCCCAAACCTAACAAAGATCATCATAAGGACTCTCAAAAGTCCCTTTCCATGTTTCATCACATTCGATGTCTACTGCAGTGCATATTGACAAATAGTTTCGACAGAATCAGCCTTTAACATCCTGAAACGGACCCTAGAACTAGAGGTATATTTGTTTTGTCTCACTTTACTATGGGACCACTACCATTGGATCCGGTACGGTTGAAAACCCTCAAGGGTCTAAGCTTGAACAGACATCCCAGGAAGACGTTATAGGTGAAAGAGAAAAACAAGACGTGTTGCACGCTATTCCCATGCAGCCACTCTGTAACTCCACACCATTAAAGGGACATTCACGAACAGTGACTATTGACGCTCACATCTCACCCATCCCAAGACGGATCGCACTGAAGTTAGGTAAGGATGTTCGTCTCGTTATGAAGACCATTTCGATATGCGACACGCCCCTCTACAATGCCCGAGTGCGAAGAAAAGCTAGAGAGAAGTTACAGATCTGTGAAGAAAGTGCAGAAAATTTAGTACCATTGTGCCTCGCTAAAGTGCCCAAATCACACCGTTCGCAACCCTGATTGATGTGAGACTAAGTCCATCACGTGCGTAAGGTCATAGGCTATCTCCTACCCGAACCCCGTACATGATGAATGGTCAGATTTTACGCATGAACCCGACGAAGTGACTGCAAATTTCATCGTCGAAATTCCAGATTTTGACCAAAATTCAAAAGTTGTAAAATCTTCATCGAGACATAGAATCGAGCTATGTTTATTGCCCCGTGATCGTGATGGCATGCTCAGTGTGATCCAGTAAATAAATCACATAAAAACATCAAGTAACATGCATACAATCGATCTAAAGTTTCAATATTCTTTCAAATTTCAAGTCACATGATCGTGCCCTAAAAACACGATCCATAGCTCGAAGTTGGTATCAAATAGATCGGCATGCCAAGCCCAACATGAAAACAACTAGATTTTGATCAAACAAGCATCGGAACAACCCCGGATCGTCCATGAAAAATCATGCAGTTCTAAGGCAACACAGGGACTCTCTTGAAATTTTGCAACTTTTTAGGAAGGGGGCAAAGCAATCATTTTGTACCGTATTTTCTAATTTCTTTTAATTCAGCTAAATCTTAATTTTCAGCTATTAGGTTTAATTTTGATCAATCCACCCATGTTTGGGATCAATTCTATATACACCACGTACCCTCATTGTACGCATAAAAGGCTTGGAAACCCTTCGCAAAAGAGAATTTTTATTGAATTAAATTCCCTTTCCTTCTCATTTTTGGGTCACATTTGGAGAGAGAGTAAGGAGAGAAAAATGTTTGGACAGGTACCCCTAGGCTCAAGGTAAATCTCCTCTCTCTTCTTTTCTTTCTTCTTCCTCTTCTTCATCTGAGCCTCCCTCAGAGGCCATGCACGGTAGTGACAGTGTCGTACATGCATCTTTCTCTTCTTTTTCCCCTCCATGTGGTTTACTGGTTGTGCATGGCGATGACAGCGCCATATGCGAGCTCCTTTCCCCCTTATGTTGGTTCATCCCTACCTCTCGATGAGGCTTGCAGACAGCGCTCCTCATTGTCATCCGTAGATGTATCCTAGACGCCTCAGTGAATAGCACAAACGATAAAACTTATTGCCACTCGCAAGGGTATCCCCCTATTGCGCATCTATCGCAGACAGCAATGCACATCGTCTCCCACGAGAGGTCGCGACAACACCTTCGTCGTCTGCGAGCTTCCTTCATGCGCTCGGGGCCTATCACCGTCCGCGAGCTCCCTTCATGCATTAAGTGCCTATCGCCGTCTGCGAGCTTCCTTCACACACTCGGTTCCTATCACCGTCTGCAAGCTTTCTTCGTGAGCTCGGTGCCTATTGTTGGAAGATATTTTTTAGCATCATGGGTCCTTGGTCAATAAAGCCTAACATACAGTTGATATTCTAACAGTCTCATAATAGCCCCAAAACTGGCAAAGATCTTCATAAGAACTCTCAAAAGTCCCTTTCCATGTTTCATCGCATTCTGACATGTCTACTGCAGTGCAGACTGAGAAACACTTACGACAAAATCAGCCTATGACATCCTAAAATGGACCCTAGAACTAGAGGTATATTTGTTTTGTCTCACTTTACTATAGGGACCGCTACCATTGGATCTGGCATGGTTGAAAACCCTTAGGCATCAAATTTCAGCCTGAACGGACATCCCAGGAAGACGTTATAGGTGAAAGAGCAAAACAAGAAGAGCCGCACGCTATTCCCATGCGGCCACCTTGCAACTTCACACCATTAAAGGGACAGTCACGAACAGTGACTATCGATGCTCATATCTCGCCCGTCCCAAGATGGATCGCACTGAAGTTTGGTGAGCATGTTCGTCTCATTATGAAGAGCATTTCGATATGCGACGACGCCTGAGCGCGAAGAAAAGCTAGAGAGAGGTTATTGATCTGTGAAGAAAGTGCAAAAAATTTAGTAGCATTGTGCCTTGCTCGAGTGCCCAAATCATGCCGCTCGCGAGGGTAAGATCTCGGGCTATCTCCAACCTGAATCCCGTACATGAAGAATGGTCGGATTTTGCACAAGAACCTGATGACGTGACTGCAAATTCTGTCGCTGGAATTCCAGATTCTGACCAAAATTCAAAAGTTGTAAAATCTTCATCCAGACACGGAATCGAGCTATGTTTATTGCCCCGTAATCATGACGGCATGCTCAGTGTGATCCAGTAAATAAATCACAGAAAAACATCAAGGAACGAGCACACTATCAATTCAAAATTTCAAGATTCATTGAAATTTCAAGTCATATGATCGTGCCCTAAAACACGATCCATGGATCGAAATTGGTATGAGATTGATCGACATGCCAAGCCCTACAAGAAATCTTTAGATCAATCGGGCATTAGAACAACCCCGGATCATTCATGAAAAATCATGCACGTTCTAGGGCAACATAGAGACTGTTATGTAATTCAACAAACTGTTAAGAAGGGGAAAATCTGTCATTTTGAATCCTATTTTCTAATTTATTTTAATTCAATTAAATCTTAATTTCCAACAATTAGCTTTAATTTTGATCATCCACCCATGTTTGGGCACACTTCTATATATGCCTCATCCAATCATTATACGAAAAAAGGCTTAAACCCTTCACAAAAAAGAGTTTTTACTTAATAAAGTTTCTCTTTCTGCTTGTTGTTGTGTCACATTTGGAGAGAGAGTAAGGAGAGAGAAACCTTTGGATCGGTATCCCTAAGCTCATGGTAAATTTTCTCTCTCATCTTTTCTCTCTTCTTTTTCTTCTTTGTGTGAGCCTCCCTGAAAGGCCATGCACGATAGTGGTAGTGTTGTGCATTCCTCTTTCATTCCATTTTTCTCCTTTACGTAATTACACAGGTCGTGCATAGCGATGGCAGTGCCATGCGTGAGCTTCTTTTCCTCTTCTGTTTACGCGTCTCCATCTCTTGGCGAGATTTGCAGACGGCGTTGTTCATCACCGTCCGTAAGTGTGCCCTCGATGTCTTAGTGAGGAACATGAGTAGCAAAGCTTATTGTCGTCCATGGGAGCTTCGTCCTGCCACATGACTATTGTTGGCGGTGATGTTCATTGCTTTCCGCGAAGGGTCGCGGCAATACTCACCATCGTCCATGAACTTCTCTTTTGCACCTAGCACCTATCGTCTTGCACAGGATTCCTTTTTTCGCTTGATGCTCATAGCTGCGGAGGGGCTCCTTCTGTGCCTATTTATGTTTATCGTCGTGCACAAGCCTCTTCCGTTCACTCGATGCCCATCGCCACATGCTCGCTCCTTCCGCTCCTCTCCACATTTATCGTCGTGTGCAAGCTTCCCTTGTGCCTCGTGTCAATTGCCATGCGATCCACGAGAGGTAATTGTTGCGTCACACATGTGAAGTTATCACCGTATGCCTCGCAAGAAGCTATCGCCGTCAGCAAGAGACGTGTGGCCTTCTCACGTTGCCAACTACAGTGCTTCTTATCGTCCGTGGGTTTCTCTCATGTCCCATGTCTAGCACCGTGTGCCTCACATGGTGCTATCACCATGAGCCTCACCAAAACCCATCGCCACCCGTGAGGGAGACGGTGTCTGCTTGTGATGCCAATGACGAGGCCCATCGTTGTCTGGATTCTTCCTCCCTCCGTCATCTCGCTCTCTCTCTCTCTTCATTCCCTTTTCTTCTCTTCTTTATTTTTGCTTCTCATATGACTGAGGGTAGACTTGTCCTAACACTACCGTACTAGCCTCGGTTTCGAGTAGTATTACGGTCGTGCTAGTCCTGAGTACCATGCCCGTCTTGCTACCACTACGAGTCGGAAACTTTCCAGTTGTCACTCTAGTCTCGCCTCTTCATCAAGTTCTCTTCTCTCTTCTATCATTATTTAAACTTTCCACTTCATCACTCTAACTTCTCACATTCTTTAACATGAGAATGTGCATTGCTCTAAGATAAGGGTGAGCCTTTCAGCCCACTTGTCTTGCAAGTTAATCATAATAGTGTTGTGCAGAAAACAAGGTGATCGCAGGTCAAGGGAGGGGATTCTGATCCAGCTAAAGTAGCTCGAGCCTTTTTTCATGATCTAAGAGGGTGCTCATGCGAGCCAGCCCAAGTACGTCCTAAACCCATCTTAAATTCCTCTCTCATCAATTGTTATACATGCCCTTGCTCTTGAGCAAAGTTCTTGAGAGAGCGATCTCAAGTCTCTGGTTCACTAGAAACCCGAGATATGTGCTGCAAAATCATTTAAGTCCAGAGGGAGGGATCGAGGCACCTAACCCACTTGACGACTCCACTGAGGACTTATTACCCCTTCGTCAGTTCGGTCTTGTTTGATTAGTGTCATCTTTATCTTTTTGCACTACTTTTTATGGTACCTAAGTTATTCAACCTATTCATCCGAGTCGGGGACTTTCTTATCCCCGCACTCGTGACTGTTCCAGGGAAGTGAACTACTCAAGCTTCCTTCCCTACACTCCTTCTAAGTCGGGACTCACAGTCCAGCTCCCAAGTTCTTTACTGGGTTGGTATGAGAAGGGACTTAAAGGTCCCTGACTCCCAGCTTCCTCGCCATGGTGGACCCTCCACCAAGGCCCCTTGCGTTGGTTGCACATCAACTACCGCACACATAACAACACAACCTGCTACTGGCAAGTTCCTTGCTCGTCATATCGCTGAGGTATGTCGAAAGGCTACCCTTCCCACTCTCGCGAAAGGCAATCAAGTTGCCATCGCTTCTGAGGGTCGCCGTAAGGCTACCCCTCGAACTCCTTCACTACTCCGAATCTCTACATCTGGATGGTCGACAAATGGAAGCAGAAATCTAGGGGTCTCCACCCCACACACACACCTAAGAGCTCGTGGTCTAATCACTCGAGCCACACTTTGAGGCAACCTACGTGCTGCCTCGAACTCACCTTCAAGGCTCGGCCTTCTCAGTCCAAACCCTGCACCCACCATGCATCCCACATCTCAGGGCCGACAAGATGGATGTCAGCTCAAGCACTTGAGGGTTGACTACTTTGTCCTCCCTTTCACCACACACAGCTTCACCCTTGTGATAAATTGGCTTCTACCCGGTCCCTCACGTATACAAGCTCATTGCTCTTGACTTCCTAAGGTCGAACCAGTTGAGAAAACCTGGGCTGACCCTCAGGTCACCCGAACAGCTAACCCTAAAGGTGCACACACGCCTATTTTGCTGGTTCCATCCCGACCGCGACTCAGGCGGAGTCATGAACTAGCTCCTTCTTCTGTCACTCATCTCTCACCAGGAAAGCACCTTGAGACCTGGTACTCAAAGGTCTTCCTTAAGAGTACCATCTTGAGCCAGCCTCATGTCAGCCTTGCACCCTGGCCCCACAATGGAATTTGGGGTAACAATGTGATGTCAAACAGGGGCCTCCAACCTCCAAGCCAGCAACCCAGGTTGCCCCCTATCCTTGGACCCCATTCTTTGCTCCAGCTAATAGACACGGCCCTCGTCTGCTCAAGAAAAGCAGGGCAGTCCAATTTTTAAGCTCGGTTCTGGAAAGAGTTCTATAGCCCCCTAAGGATTAGGTAAAAGAAAGGTCTACAGATTTTGACCAAAGAAACCCCCAAGGTAGTTGAGATTACCACCTTTAGTGATCTCCTGCCTCGTAATCCTTTCTTCCCTCTACAGATCTCAGAGCCCCAGTCAGTCTAAGAGTATTGCTCAATGATCACTGCCTAGAAGTCACGGTCCCAAGACCATCGAGAACCGGTCCTCACAACGTTGGCATACAAGGCTTGAGTCCAGTCGGGGCAGAGTCCAGTTGGGGCATGTTGAACCCCTACAAACTGACTTTCCACACATGACTCGCCAACCTTGGCCATCCATTACTCCACCTAACTCAGACCTTTCGGAAGAAATTGTCAGTGTCATGGTGATTAACGAATCGGATGATGCCCAAGAAGAGTGGATGAACAGATTCGAGGTAATGATGCAGTCCATCCATGAAAATATGGAACACCTAGAATCCTCCGAGTCCCCCTCTTCTCATCATGAGACCGATTCTCCGGCTAGTGAAGACATTATTCCCAGGCAAACTCCCCTACCTATTCCTCAAGACCGCTCTACTTCTCGTGGGGTTTCCCAAATCGACATAGATGTCATGGGGGCCCACAGTTTCAAGAACAAGGTCCCATGCATATAAGAGGCGATGCTCTACCAAAATCCATACCCTTCGTACATCGACTAAGTGTCGTTTCCCCCGAACTACCAAAATGGTAAGCTCCCCCTATTGAATGGTACTACATCCCCACACTAGCATATTGCCCACTTTCAACCAACCTATCGAGAGCTAATCACTGATGAATGACTCCTCCTCTGTCAGTTTGTCGAGACTCTCGAACGGCCCGCCTTCCGGTGGTATGCGCGGCTGCCTCCAAACTCGGTGCACACATGGCAAGAAATGGATCAGTTGTTTTAACAACGCTTCTACGAAGTCCATAGGAACGTGGAAACCATCGAGCTCCTCACTCTGACTCAAGAACCTGGTGAGCTGGTTGACAAGTTCATTGCCTGATGGAAGAGCTAGCAACCTCTCATGCCACTCCCATGCTAGAGAAAGAAGCTGTCCAGACCTGCATACGAAACATGCTTCCTGAGATTGCCTTTCATGTCGAGGCATCCAATCCACCCTCCATGTTAGAGCTCATCACTAAAGCAGTTTGTATTGAGGGTCTGTACAAACAACATGGTGGATCTCGTCAACAACCCTCGCGCTCGAACCCCTACTCCAACAATCAGGGCAACTTGTAAAAAGAAGTGATCAGTGCAGCCGTCATCATGTCTAACACTAACAAAGCCGCCCCTCAAACCTAGGACCTCTCCAAGGCACAAATGCCTCAAGTCGGGGGACACGAAGCAGTCCTACAACAAGGTCCCACCCCCTAAAACCATAAAGCGAAGTGACTTCTTGACCTAGCACTAGAATAAGGTGTATCCCCTCAATAAGGAGTGGACTCCTGCACTGCTTCAACTACTACTAGAGCAAAACATGATCCAGCTGCTAGAGGTCATCACTCTAGAGATAGGAGATGCACAAGAGGTATTGCGCCTAACACAGGAAAGTAGGCCACCCCACTCACGACTATTATAAGCTCAACGACACTATGGAAACCCTTATTAACAAGGGTCAGATAAAGCTCAAAGAGTTAAAGAAAGTGTTTGGGGCAACTGAGGCTTCTCACATACTGACAATACAAGAAGATGACGGGGCACTCGCCATCCGCCGTGCACTATTTTCCATAATGCTCGAAGAGGGACACATCACACCAAAGCCGACAAGGTAGCCCAAGTTCCTGACCCTAGGAACTGAGAACCTCTGGTGCTCGTATCACCTGATACGAGGCCATGACGTGAGCGAATACACTGGCTTCCATGAACTCCTGGTAAAAAGGAAGATGCAGGAATGCCAAGAAGCTCATGGTAACTCACAAGGATGCCCTCAAGTCCCTCTTCCACCAGTGTAATAAGGACTCATGACATAATTCTTGAGAAGCGCTGAGCTAGACCCTTTGCAAGCCCTCTTCGAGACAATGCTACAACAGGGTCTTGTACTCTCAAACCTCTCAGGCAACCTAAGTGCCTTGCCCAGGGTGGGGAAAACCTTTGATGCCCATATCACCAAGTATGGGGCCACGAGCTGAAGGAATTCTCCAGGTTTGAAGTTATAGTCACTCAAAAGGTACAGGAAGGCCACATCATTTGTGCCATTCTCCTAGAGCACTTCCAAGCCGTCCCTCTCGTCCAAGAGGAAGCCCCACTACAGGTCCCCTATGAACATACACTGGACCCTTTGGGGCCTTCGACTTCTCAACGTTGGGAAGTCTACCATGGGTGAAGTAGGCTCAAATCCCTGAAGCATGAGGTAGTCCACCAAGCCAGGGCTACTCATCAGCCTGACAGGGCGGACCAAACACCTCCTCAAGCCTCCAAATGGAGATGGGCATCCAGGTCCACCGACTGAAGGAATCTTCTCCCTCAACCACCAGTCTAGGAAGAGTTTCTCAAGCCCCTTCCTCTACTGCCAACCTTACAAGACTTCATTCTAGGCGCAGCTTGCCTTATCCTGCTGTCCAATCAGATGAACGTCCCTGAGTCATCGACAGCTCAAGAGACCTTCATTATGGGTGACGACTCTAAAATGACCCCACAACAGTCACGTCTAAGGCAAGACCTAAAATATCCCCTATAGCTATCAAATATGGGTGACGACGCTAAAAGCACCCCACAATGGTCAAAGTCAGGGCAAGACCTAAAACACCCCCTGCACAAGTCCAATTCCTATGATGACATAAAACGCTGCCTAGAACATTCTAACTCTTCCCTCCTCCTTTATTTTCTCCACAGGTGCAGCTCGACAATACCCAGACTTCAAGGCTCTAAACAGAGAGCTCGGAGACACCAGCCTCAGCAAATCGCAATAGAAGCCCCTCAGAGAGATGCTGGCCCAGGCTGCTGGATTCGCGACTGTCATTGACGTCGTGGCTGCCCAAGCCAAGACCGAGCCATCCTCTCGCTCCTCTTCCAAAGAGGCCTCCCACATGGTGTAGATCTTGGAAGTACCACCCAGCATGGGGCAAATGAACCTGAAATTGGGTAAGAAGCTACACATCACATCTCAGAAGCTCAAGATCCTCAAGTTTCCTGATCATTCCCTTTTCCCTAAAACCCAACCTCAAACCTCTACATCCCTAATACAAATACATAGTGGCTCCCCATGAACCCAAATCTCACCGGCTGAACAACAAAGTCCGCCAGTGTCACAAGCTAAAACTCGACCAAAACCTGTTCCTAAGCCAACCCTACCACCTACACCTGTGACTGGATCAGAAACGCATAAGAATAATGAGAGTAAAGTGAAATACGATGTAATTGGGCACTTTAGGAAGCTTTCAGCCCTTCTAAGCATCTATGTGCCCTTCTGCTGTCTAGAGACTATCATATTTCCCTAGTGCAAGCTCTTTCTAACCCAGAGGTATACGAGACTGAAGTGAAGCCTATTGAGGTTGACCCAGCCATCCTGAGTGGGTGCTTGGGAATGTCCTTTTCTGAAGACGATGTCCAGTTGGGAGGCAAATTCCACAATTGCCCCCTCTTTGTGATTGGTGAACTACACGTCTGCCCTATCAACTGGATCATGTGGGATGGAGGGTCTGCAGTCAACCTAATCCGAAGAATGATCCTCACCCGATTAGGATCTGACGACCTCACTCGTACCCACATGATCGTGCAAGGGGTCAACCAATCAGGAGAAAAGCCAGCTGACACAATGCATCTTTGCCTTAAGATCGGTGACCTCAACGATTGCGCTCAGTTTCATGTGATCGACATCGATACATATTATAATGTCCTCCTCAGCCATCCTTGGCTTTATGATCAAGGGTGGTTCCTTCTACGCTCCACCAATTCTTCAAGTACAGCCGAGATGGGAGACAACAATGGTCTATGCTGACAATAGACCGTTCCCTGTAGCGAAAACTCATTACGTCGACGCTAAGTAATTTTTCACAAACTTTCCAGCACCAAAAAAGTCAAAGGACGATGATTGGAAGCCTGTGAGAGAGACAGGACCCTCGTCTCACAATGACACTGAAGATTTGGGACGAATGATTACATATACTTTCAAAGAGGAGGAAAGACATGGAAATCCCCTCCCGATGACTCCTTTCTGCCCAAGTATACCTTGTCATCTCTCCGAGGTCATGGTGCCTTCTCCTGAAGACAAGCTTCCCCCTCTACCTCTGCTTCTAATCCGTCAGAACAAAATGGCGAGCTAGAAACTACTCTTGAGACTAAGGAAGCCTTGGTGGTAGACCTTGCAGCAACATGGGTTACCTATACACTGGACCAACAAAAGGTCCTGCATATCCCCATTACTCTTTTAAAAGCAAAATTGGCACACCAACCTCCAAGGAAGGTACTCCAAATTCCATCCTCCTTGAACAAGGAGATCACCAGCAACCATGAGAAGGCCCTACATCTCTCAAAGGCTCCCAAAGAGGAACAGGTGGTCAAGGGTCAGCCCTCCAGCTCTCAGTAACAAGACCCCATGGCATAGCTGAGAAGCGAGGTTTGTGGCCCCCATAATCAGTTGGAGGTTATGCGCGTTGCTTCAACGCACTTGAAAGAGTTTGTCCATGAGACTAAGACTTATGACGAGCTCAAAAGCAATGCACCTCAAATTGAAGCCAAGGCTTTGTCAGATTGGAGTATTTACAGCGAACAGGCTCACCAAATCATGCGAGTAATGAATTATGAAACCCTGTCAAATCAAACATTAAGGGGTGAGAACGTAATTTCTCCCCATTCGAGGTCATTAAAGCCATGATAAGCTATCAAAAGATGAAGCAAGGAGTGCGATATCCATTTTCATCTCACACGATGGAATGGCATAATCAATAAAAAAAAGAAAAAAAGAAGGAAGAATAGGAGATATGCATTACATAGAAAAAGAAAAGAACTATTTCATTCATCAGAGGGAATATTACAAATGTATTTTCTTTGCAATAGAAAGAAAATGCTAAAAAAAATGATCAATGATCTCATTGACCTTCCCCTTACACTCTTCGACCGAGGCACTCGCTCTCTCGATGCCCACTCTCAATTCAGCCACCTGCCCAACCACGTGCTCCACTAGGGCTAGCAGCTCACACAACGAATACTCGTGTTCCAGCAGCTTCTGGCCCAGGTCCTTATCTTCGACCTCCCAAACTGTCATCTCCTCTTCCAACCTGGCAAGCTCTTTTGCCCATTTGGCAATCTTTTCCTTTAGGGTCTACACCTTGTTATGACACGTTAAGGCCTTCGAGGTAAGAGCAGACTTCTGAGAGACGGTAGCATCCATCTCCCCTAATTAGACCTCTACTAGCTCCAGGTTCTGTGTTAGGAAAGCCTCTAATGACTCTAGTTGTTAACCCTCTAGACGCGTTGCGGCCTTTTCCACCTGCAGAGCCCTCATTCTCCATCCCTCCAGCTCATTGGCAACATTGTCAAAGTAAGGGAGGACTTCAAGTGCACTCCCTAAGGTGATCCCCCTCAATTGTGGGATCGTTGTTCCACTCTCTTGAAGAGATAGCTCCTTCAGCTTCTGGAGGCCTATTCAAAGCATCTCAAAAATGACGCTTGACAGCCCATTGAAAGTAGGTCAAGGAAATACAGTAAAGGGGACCACAGTGGGAGGGTCTCCAGTTGCAGCCAAGACCTCAAGCTCCCTAGATTTAGGGGCAACCTCAGGCTGCCCTGGTAGCTCAGCAACAACTCTCTCGCTCAGATCCCCTGCCAAGACTACTTCGGGCTCGACCCTCACGCGCTCAGGTGCTGTAGCTTCACCCTTTGTAAGCTCTGTAGCCTTAGTCGAGGCAAGGCTGACATCCTCACATGGAGCTACTACCTTAGTGTCAGGCTGTACCATGACAGCCTCCTCTCCCAGGACAGCAACTTCTCCCTATGTCCCCTCCAGTTGCCTTCTCCACCACAGTAGGTTCGACACCTTCTCCGTCACTTTCTTCACCTTTGTCTCCCACGACGACCACTTCAACTAAAGGCTCTCTCGCGGAGCCTGCCTCCTCTACAGTTAGGGGTGCTGCCTCTGGGCCCTCAATGCCTGACCCCTGCTGAGAATGTCCTACCTCTGCATCCCCTACAACTACATCACTTGAGGCAGCAACCTCCTACTGTTTGGGTGGTCCTTCTTTAGTCCTTGAGGCTCCAACCTCTTCAATGACCACAAGATCTATCGGGATTTCCCTTTCTTCGGTAGGCACAACAAACTCTGAAGCTCTAGGGGTCCTCTCCACCTCTACCGCCTCATCACAAGCAGCCTTATCAAGGGCAGCCTCATCAACCCTATTCACCTCCATCGGGATTGGGCCCTCCCCTTCAGCCACTAACATCACTTCCCAGTCTGAAGCAATTTTGATCGGGGCAGTGGGGTCTGAGGCATCCGCCTAAGCGTCTGAAGGACTAGGAAAATGTTCAGGTGAATGAGAAAGTGATTCCTCAAGAGAAAAACGTGATACAAAAATAGCAGGAGACACGCAACCCTCTGAAGAAACCGAGGGTGAGGAGCCATCTTCCGGTTCGAAGACCACTCCAACCCTATGCCCTTTGCATTTTGAGGCCTTGGTTGTCTTCTCGGCCTGAACACGAGGAGCCACTGGGGCAGTCTGCTTCCTCTTCTTGCCCTTTTCTTGGGTGGGTGCAGCAGTTGCAGGAGCAACCTTTCTAGAAGAATCGACGGTGCGTTGCTATGAGGTCCACTCCCTATCAACTCATTCAGATCCAGGACCGAGCCCCCTTCATACCCCGAGACCTTGTGACCGGCTTTTCATTTGAAAATAGTAGACAGATTGTAAAAAATGCTCTCTGTCTCCTTGTCCATGTCGAGAAACCAGTGTAGAGACCTGTCCATGACAATTTGGTGAGGCTGCCTAAGGGTGCGTCAGTCCCAAGGAAAGCCCAGCGTGAATACCTCCCCTAGTGGAGGAGTCCTTGCCATCTTCCTCTGCCTCATCTCCTTGCTCCAGCAAGAGTTCTCCCCTTTCCAGGGGTGCCAACATCCCAATACCCCTTGTTGGTGATTGCCACCAAAGTTCATGAGCTTCAGTCGCTCGCACTCGGCTTTCGAAATATGGTAGCATATACATATTAACCTTCGTGAGATTAAAGCACGTGGTCAGGGGTATGGAAGATTCCTTTCTGCCCGATAATCCTCAGTAGAAATGGGCACATTGTTTCCTCCAATTCTGAGAGAGGTGCCCGGGAAATAATCCCAAGCCAGTCATATACATAATGAACGGGGAAAGGCGTCTTGAAGTCCCCTAGGAAGGCTTCACCATCCACTATGTCTTTCCCTCCTCCATCTCCTTACTAAATATTTCCCCTAGACATGGCTCCTAGGCCATAGTAGATACACAAAAGATCGGCTGTGAAAGTGCATATTTTCGCCCCCTCACCATGTCACAGGCCACATACATAGTGCCTGGACGAGTAATGTCGGCGCCACCGGGGACTGCAAACTTCCACAAGAAACGCACCAAATAAGTGGCCAAGAAGATGTGCTCATTCTCCTTCCCTAGCTCAAAAGTTGGTGGGGCCTCATGTTGGAGGGTATTTTTCATCAACATGGGGCCCCCGATCAATAAATCCTAGTAAATAGTGGAAATTCCGACAGTCTCTGAATATCCCTGAAATCTGTTAAGAACTTCATAAGGTCTCTCAAAAGTCAACTGCCCAGTTTTATCACATTCTGACATGTATAATGCGGTGCAGATGGAGAAGCAGTTTCGGTAGAATCAACCTCTAACACCCTGAAATAGCCCCTATAACTAGAAATATATTTTTGGTGTCTCAAATTGCTGTGGGACTTCCACCATTAGATCCAACACGGTCAAAAACCCTTAAGGATCAAATTTCAGCCAGAATAGACACTCCAGGAAGAAGTTATAGGTAAAAGAGTAAAACATACGGGTCACATTCTATTCCTGTGCAGCCACCCTGAAACTCCATGCCATAGAAGGGATAGTCATGACTGGTGACTTTCGATGCTTATATCTCACCCACCCCTAGTCAGATTATGCTCAGATTTGGTGAGCACATTCGTCTAGTCAACACGAGCAATTCGATGTGAGGCACGCCTCGTGACGACACCCAAGGGCGAAGAAAATCTAGAGAGAAGTTGTTGATCCATGAAGAAAGTGCAGGAAATTCAATAGCATCGTGCTTCGCTCGAGAGGCTTGATCATGCTAATCGCGAGCTCGATCATCGAGAGACCAATTCCATCGTGCGCATAAGGTCTCGAGCTATCACTAACCCGAACCCCATACGTCATGAATTGTCAGATTCTGCACACAAAATAGATAAAGCGACTGCATATTTCGTAATTGGAGTTCCAGATTCTGGCAAAAATTCTGAAGGGGAAAAATCTTCGTTCGGGCACGGAATTGAGCTGTGTTTGTTGCCCCACGATTGTCACGGCATGCTCAGTGTAATTCAACGAAGAAATCACCAAAAAACATCAAGGAACGAGTACATAATCGATTCGAAGATTCAAGATCCATTGAAATTTCAAGTCACATGATCGTGCACTAAAAACACGATCTATGGCTCAAATTTAGTATCAAATCGATTGCCATACCGAGCCCTATAAGAAAAAAATCATCTTACATTCAACCGGGCATCAGAAGGACTCCGAATAATAATCGCAAGATCACACAAGTCCTAAGGCAACATAGGGGCTTATCTGGAATTTCACAAATTGTTAGGAAGGGGCAAATCTGTTATTTTACACCCTATTTTTTAAATTATTTTTATTCAATTTAATCTTATTTTTCTAAATCCATCCATGTTTGGGGCTAATTCTATATGTACATCTTAACATTATACGCACTAGAGGACTCAACCTTTCACAAAAGAGAGTTTTTACTTAATACAAGTTTATCTTTCTTGTCATTGCTGGGTCACATTTGAGAGAGAGAGCGAGGTGAGAGAATTTATTTGCCGGTACCTCTAAGATCGAGGTAAATCTTCTCTCTCTTCTTTTCTTTTTTTTCTTCTCTACCTCTTCTTTCCTCTCTCACCCCCCCCCACCCCCCTCCTTCTCTATATGAGTCCCTCGCAGGGGTCATGAATGGCAGTGGCAGTGCCGTGCATGCCTCCTCTGAGGTCACTCATGGCGATGGCAACACCATGCGAGAGTCTCCTTCCCTTTCTGTTCTTCTATCTTCCTCTTGTAGTGAGGCCTGTAGATGGCGCTGCCTATTGCCATCCACAGACGTAGTTTCAATGCCTTAGTGAAGAACCCAAACAGTGAAACTTGCTTCTACCTGCAGGGGTCCTTCTCCGTTGCACGTTTATAATAGATGGCAATACCCATTGCTACCCTCTAAAGGCCTCAGTAACCCCTATCGCCGTCAACGAGCTTCCTTTGCATAGTCGGTGCTTATCGTTGTCCTTCCTATGTCCCACGCCTATCATCGTACGCCTCATGAGGATTACCATCATGCGCTTCACAAACGACTATCGTTGCACGCTCTTCACAAACGACTTCACCGCACGCTTCATCAGAGTCTACTGTCGCTCGCACGGTGGCGTGTCATCTCTTTATGTTTCCAACGGCAATGCCTAGCGTCGTCCGTAGTTCATTTCTCACTCTCTAAACCATGAGCAGTAGTGTAGAGCGCCACCCAAGGGCCACGACACTGCTACTCCACGATCGTGAGTGGTAACGCCTAGCGCCATCGGACCCCATCTCTGTGCCGTTTCGTGTCTTCTTTCAACTTTATTTTATCTTCTCACTTGATTGAGGGTAGACTTAGCCTAGCGCCTCCACATCGGTCTCGATTTTGAATAGTATTGCGGCCGTGCTGGTCTTAAAGACTACGCATGTCTTGCTACCACTCTGAGTCGAAGACTTCTCAAATGCCATGCTAGTCTCGCCTCTTCATCAAGCTTTCTTCCATTTCCTATCTTTATTTGAACCTTACTCTTCATCGCCCTCTCATATGAATGTATAGTTCCCTAAGACAAGGGTGGGTCTCTTTGTCCCACTTGTCTCGCAAATTAACCACAGAAGTGTTGTGCAGAAAACAAGAGGATTGCAGGTCAAGGAGATGATTCTGAATCAGCTATATCAGTTAGGGGGCTTTCTTAATGATCTAAGAGGGCGTCCACGTGAGCCAGCCCGAGTAAGTCCCGAACTCACCTTCGATTCTTCTCTCATCAATTATTATACTTGCCCTTGATCTCGAGCAAGGTTCTGAAAGAATGATCTCAAATCTCGAGTTCGCTAAAACCCCGAGATACATGTTGCTAGATCATCTGGATCCGAAAGGCAAGATCGAGGTACCTAACCACCTTCTTATCCCCTTTCCTCGGTGATGGACCAGCTTCATCATCACAGCCCCCATAGGAAAAGGTCACCAACTTGGTGAAGGAGACGCGCCCCTTCTTGTTGTTAGCCTAGAGCAGCTGGTAAATTCCAAACAGCTCCTGAAGCCCAGCCGATGGAACTTCTTTCCTGACTTTCTCCCCTCCAAAAATGACCGAGTTCAGGGGCACAAACTCATCATACATGGCAACCCACCAATGAAATACAGATCTAGTAGAGATATCCTTGCTTCCCTATGACCGAGCAGCCATGTGTTGCTAACATGACTCCAGGTGTCCAAAAGCACCTTGACCGTGTTCAAGCATCGGTCAAAGTAGCCTACGGAACACTGAATGGCGGCCAACAGGGAAGCACGCTTCAGAATGTCCCTGTATCGGTCGAGCACTCTTATGGTCCATGATGAGTAGCCTTCAAATATTGGCCCTTGCACCCGCAGCCTGGCGAAGGACCACTTCATGCTAGGGGCTTTTACTATCCTCTTACCAAGAGTTGCCAAGTCCTTATTCGAGGCTATGTTTCAATGTAGGCAATGTAGGAGACCTACCCCTTCCTTTACACTCACATTGCCGTCATTATCTTCCCTCATCACCAACCAAATAGGGTCACTAACAAAGGTGATACTTAAAGGCCATCTAGGTTCAAATAAAACCTCGGTGAGCCAGATGGGCTCACCTCTCACCAAGCTTTCACCAGTGAATTCATTAGTGCCGAGCTCCCCTACTTGTGGGACGTTCTTCACGTCAGGAATAGCAACTGAAGGCTAGGCCATTTGATCAAGAAGCTTCGTTGTCAAAGGACACTAAGCAGCCGCGTGTACGTGGCATGTGGCCGCGTGTGCGAAAGGTGACCGTTCGCAGCCTCACAACCATTTGCGTTCCCGATCATTACAGGCCAGTGATGCCTCTGGTTCTCACCGACGCTTCCTCTTCTCCACGGGAACGCACTCCTGTTCACCGAAAAACTCTGACTCGCCTTCTGCCCGTCACCAGAATTGACAGAAAACCACCAGAATCCCCAGAAAGTTTCCCTGTGACCCTGCAGAGTTTCCCTTCTCCCTATTTTCGCTCTTCAGTAGTTCGCTACAAATTAACTCAAATTCCACTGCGTTTTTGGTGAGTACATTGTTGCTCCTTCTTCTTCTTCTTCTGATAGGCAGAAGATCGTCAGCTCCCCTGATTTCTCTGCAACCATCCCTTCAGCCACGGAACTATCGCGAAAGCTCCACAACTCCAACAAAACACCACTGCAAATCCTGCAGCTTCACGAAAAAGTCTTGATGAAGCTTTGAGTAGCCCTCGTCTCTTGCTTGAGAAGCCTTAGTACTCCCCGAAAACCACTTGCAAACATGGTGTGAAGCTCCAAGACCTGCTCAAGCTCGTCAGAAAGCTCTTTAGGACCTAGGTATTGCAGATTTTGGTCAGAAAACTCTAGCCAGGAAAACTCTTGACGAAGGCTGCAGCTCTCTCTCTCTCTAAAAAAACACACACTTTTCAACTTTTTTACCCTCGGTAAAACAGTAAAATGAGGTTTTCCTCCTTTTATACTCATCAGTGCCACAAACTGCCCTGCACAGGTTTTCCCTCTAGCTGATAGGTCTAGAATTTTTGGTTACATCTGAAGCGCCCCGACTGGATCACACTGGATAGGACCTACAGAAATACCCTGGTCATCAAAAGCAAACCTAATGTAGCAGCGAACAATGCCGACCAAAGGTTCATAACATTTGACATCCAAATAGGTTTTATTCTTGCCAATGAGGTCCTATCAGAATCACAAATAGTCCGTCGACGGTGAGGACTTCGACAGGATCCCTCAAAAGTCTCTTCTCCCCTAACGCCTCCATGGATGGATCTGCACCTTGCATCCAAACATCTGAGCACCCTAGTTATGACATTGGATGGTTCTCCTTAGCATTGACATAGTCCTATGGCTTTCCTAGTGAAATTTATCAAATTATTGTACTTCTAGCTTCTCTCGAAGCATAACATACGGGGGGGCATGCTGTTGGAAAATATTTTTCATCATCATGGGTCTCCGATCAATAAAGCCCAACATACAATGAAAATTACGATAGTCTAAAAATAACCTTAGAATTGGTCAAGATCTTCATAAGGACTCTCAAAAGACTCCTACCATGTTTCGTCGCATTTCGACATGTCTAAGGTAGTGCAGACTAAAAAACAGTTTCAACAGAATCGGCCTATAACTAGAGCTATATTTCCGATGTCTCAATCTATTGTGAGACAACCGCCATTGGATTCGACACGGTTGAAAACCCTTAGGGTCAGCTTTCATCTTGAACAGACATCCCAGGAAGATGTTATAGGTGAAAGAGCGAAACAGGAGGAGCTGCACGCTATTCCCATGCGACCACCCTGCAACTCTACACCATTAAAGGGACAGTCATGAATAGTGACTTTCAACTCTCATATCTTATCCATCCCAAGATGGATCACGCTCAAATTTGATGAGAATGTACGTCTTGTCAAGATGAGTGATTCGATATGTGGCATGCCCCACGAGGACCTCCGAGCACGAAGAAAAACTAGAGAGAAGTTACTGATCCGTGAAGGAAGTGCAAAAAATTCAACAGTGTCATGCCTCGCTCAAGTGGCCAAATCACGCTGCTCACAAGCCCAATCGATGTGAAACTAATTCCATCATGGGCATGAGGTCTCGGGGTATCTCTGACCCGAACCCCATATATGATGAACCGTCAGATTCTGCATAGAACCTGATGAAGTGACTTCATTTTTTGTTGCAAGAATTCTAGATTTCGCCCAAAATTTGAAAGTTTTAAATCATTGTCCGAAAACAGAATCGAGTTGCGTTTATTGCTCCGCGATCATGATGGCATGCTCAGTGTGTTTTAACGATGAAATCATAGAAAAACATCAAAGAACGAGCACACTATCGATCCGAAGTTTCAAGATTCACTCAAATTTGAAGTCACATGATCATGCCTTAAAAACATGATTCATGGCTCGAAGTTGGTATCAAATCGATCGTCATGCGGAGCCCTATAAGAAAACAGTCTTTAGATCAATCGAGCAGCAGAACAACCTCAGATTATCAATGAAAAATCATGCATGTTCTAGGGCAACACAGGGACTGTTTTGAAATTCTATAAATTGTTAGGAAGGGGCAAATCTATCATTTTGCACCCTTTTTTTTAAAGAGAGAGTTTTTACTCAATAAAGTTTCTCTTTCTTCTCATTGTTGGGTCATGTTTAGAGAGAGAGTTAAGAGAGAGAAACTTTTGGACCGATATGACTAAGCTCAAGTTAAATTTTCTCTCTCATCATTTCTCTCTTATTCTTCTTGTTTGTCTGAGCCTCCCTCAAAGGCCTTGCATGGTAATAGTAGTGTTGTGCATTCCTCTTTCTTTCCTTTTTTATCCTTCTTGTAATTACACAGGTCACGCATAGCGATGGCAGCGCCATGCGTGAGCTCCTTTTCCTCTTCTCAGGGAGATTTGTAGATGACATTGTTCATCGTCGTCCGTAGGTGTGCCCTCGACATCTTAGTGAGGAACATGGGTAGCAAAGCTTATTGCCATCCACAGGAGCTTCACCTTGTCGCGTGACTATTACCGACGGTGTTGTTCATCGCATTCTATGAAAGGTCACGGCAATACTCATCATCGTCTGTGAACTTCTCTTTTGCCCCTAGAACCTATCTCCGTGCGCAGGCTTCCTTCGTGCGCTCAATGCCCATCGCCGCGCCCGTGCTCCTTCGGTGCCTCTCCACGTTTATCGTCATGCATAGGATTCTTCCGTTCACTCGATGCTCATCGCCACTTGCAGGCTCCTTCCACTCCTCTGCACGTTTATCGCGGTGTGCGAGATTCCCTTGTGCCCCACGTCAATCACGGTGTGCTCCACAAGAGGTAATCGTTGCTTGACCCATGAGAAGTTATCGTCGTGTGCCTCGCCAGAAGTTATCGCCGTATACAAGAGACATGTGGCCTTCTCGTGATGCCAACGGTAATGCTTCTTATAGTCCACGGGTTTCTCTCGTGTCCCACGTTTAGCGCCGTGTGCCTCACATGGAGCTATCATCATGAGCCTCACCAAAACCCATCGCCACCTGCGAGGGACACGGTGTCTTCTCGTGATGCCAACGGCGAGGCCCATCGTTGTCTGGATTCTTCCTCCCTTTGTTGTCTCGCTCTCTCTCTCTTTATTCCTTTTTCCTCTCTTCTTTCTTTTCTCTTCTCACTTGACTGAGGTTAGACTTGGCTTAACACTACCATATCGGCCTCGGTTTCGAGTAATATTTTCGTTGCATTGGTCCCGATTACCATGCCCATCTTGTTAACACTCCGAGTCAGTAACTTTCCAGCTGTCACTAGTCTTGCCTCTTCATCAAGTTCTCTTCTCTTTTCTATCTTTATTCAAACTTTCCACTTCATCACTCTAACTTCTCACATTCTTAGCCTTGCGAATGTGCATTGCCCTAAGACAAGGGTGGGCCTTTTTTCCCACTTGACATACAAGTTAACCCTATTAGTGTTGTGCAGAAAATAAGGTGATTGCAGCTCAAGGGAGGAAATTCTGAACCAGCGAAGCAGCTGGGGGGCTTTCTTCTTGATCTAAGCAAACGCCCATGCGAGTCAGCCCAAGTAAGTCCCAAAAATTCCTCTCTCATCTGTTGGTATACCTGCTTTTACTCCTGAGCAAGGTTCCTGAGAGAGCGATCTCAAGCTCCTGGTTCATTAGAAACCCGAGATACATGCCGCCAGATCACCTCGGTCTAGAGGGTAGGCTGTGGCACCTAACCACCTATCGTCGTGTGGAGGCTCTTCTTGCGTCCCACACCTACCACCATGTGCCTTAGCAAGAATTGCTGCCATGCACCTCGTGAATGGCTATCACAGCACTCTTCACAAGATGTTATTGCCGCACTCGCAGGGTTGTGCTGCCTCCTTGTGTTGCCCCAACGACGATGAATAGCGTCTTCCGAGGTTCACTGCTTGCCCTCTAGCAGTGAGCAGTAGTGCCTAGGGTCATCCAAGGGCTGTGACACTGCTACTCCATGGTTATGGGTGGTGACACTTAGCACCATCAAGACAGCATCTCTTTACCATCTCGTGTATTTTCTTCAATCTATTATCACATGATCAAGGGTGGACTCAATCTATTGTTGCCATAACGGTCTGACTGTCGAGCAGTATTGCTGTTGTGCTGGTCCCAAGTACCATTCTCGTCTTGCTGCCACATCAGATCAGGACAGTCATGTCGATCTGGGTTTCGAATAGTATTGTCGTTGTGCCGGTCCAAAATACCATGCTCGTCTTGCTACCCCTCTGAGTCGGTCATTGCACTGGTCCAGCTATCATGCTAGCCTCGTCCCCATGTCGAGTACCCTCTTCTTTTCTCCTCTCGTTCAAACCTTCCACTTCATCACCTTAACTTCTCACATTATTAGCCATAGGAATGTGTGTTGCCCTAAGACAAGGGTGGGCCCTTTGGCGCACTTGTCTTACAAATTAACCATAGTACTGTTGTGCAGAAAATAAGAAAATTACAAGTCAAGGGAGGTGATTCCGAACTAGCTGAAGCAGCTAGGGGGCCGTCATGATCTAAGATGGCACTCGCGTGATTCATCCCGAGTAAGTCAAGGACCCAGGTGAGGTTGGTGTTTGAAGATTTTTTTCAACACCTTGGTCCCCCGATCGGTAAAGCTTAACAAAATAATGGAAATTTTGACAGTCTCAGAATAGCCCCAAAATTGGCGAAGGTCTTCATAAGGATTCTCAAAAGTCTCCTGCCAAGTTTCAATGCATTCTGACATGTTTAAGATAACGCAGACTGAGAAACAGTTTCGATTGAATCGGCCTCTAACACCTAGAAACCCTATAACTAGAGATATATTTTTGGTATCTCAATTTGCATTGAGACCATCACCATTGGATTCAAAAATATTGAAACCCTCAGAGGTCAAATTTCAGCTTGAACAGACATTCTAGGAAGAAGTTATAGGCGAAAGAGTAAAACGGGAGGAGTTGCACGTTATCCCCGTGTGGCCACCCTGCAACTGAACTCCATTAAAGGGGCAGTCATGACAATGACTTTCGACACTTATATCTATCTCATCGGATATTGGATCACATTCAAACTTGGTGGAGTGTGTTCGTCTCTTCAAGACGAGCGTCTCAATATGTGGTACGCCTTGCGATGAGGCCCGAGCGCGAAGAAAAGCTAGAGAGAAGTTGTTGATCCGTGAAGAAAGTGCACGAAATCAGTAGTGTGATACCCCACTCGAGCGGCCAAACCACACCTTTAATAAGCCTGATCGATGCGAAACCAGTTCCATCATGTGCGTAAGGCCTGAACCCTGTGCATGATGAACGATCAAATTCTACACGTGAAGCTGACAAAGTGATTGCAAATTCTATTGTCGAAATTTCATATTCCAACAAAAACTCCAAAGTTGCAAAATCTTCATCCAGGTGCAGTGTTTGTTGCCTCCCGATCGTAACAACATGCTCAATGTGTTTCAATTATGAAATCATAGAAAAACATCAAGGAACGAGCACATAATCGATCCAAAGTTTTAAGATTCATTCAAATTTCAAGTCACATGATCGTGCCTTAAAAACACGATCCATGGCTCGAAGTTGGTATCAAATCAATCGCCATGCCGAGCCCTACAAGAAAATAACTATCTTCCGATCAAACTAGCATCAAAACGACCCTGGATCATCCATGAAAAATCATGCACGTTCTAGAGCAACAGAAGCACTGTCTTGGAATTCCACAACTTGTTAAGAAGAGGAAAATCTGTCATTTTTCTCCCTCATTTCTAATTTCTTTTAATTCAATTAAATCTTAATTTTTGGTAATTAGGTTTAATTTTGATCATCCACCCATGTTTGGGCACAATTCTATTATATACCATGTACCATCATTATACGCAAAGAGGCTTGAACCCTTCACAAAAGAGAGTTTTTACTTAATAAAGTTTCTCTTTCTTCTCATTGTTGGGTCATGTTTGGAGTAAAGTGAGAGAAAATATTGGACCCATACCCCTAGGCTCAAGGTAAAATCTTCTCTTTCTTTCTTTTCTTTCTTCTTCTTCTTCGTCCAAGCCTCCCTCAGAGGCCATGCATGACAGTGACAGTGTCGTGCATGCCACTTTCTTTCTTTTTCTCTTTCCTATGGTTTCACAACTCGTGAATGGTGATGGCAGCGTCATGTGTGAGCTCCTTTTCTTTTTTTGTTTACACGTATCTATCTCTCGGGGAGATTTGCAAACAACGCTGCTCATTACCATCCGCAGGTGTGTCCACGTCATCTCAGCTAGGAAGGCGGGCAGTGAAGCTAATTGCCGTCCGTAGAGGCTTCACCATGTCACGTGACTAGTATAGGCAGCGATGTCTATCACCATCTGCGAAGGGACATGGCAATACGCATCACCGTCAGCAAGCTTCTCTTTTACACGCGGTGCCTATCGCCATACGCAGGCTTCTTCCATTCTCTCAGTGCCCATCGCCATGCGCAGGCTCCTTTCGCACCTCTCAACGTCTATCACTGTGCGCAAGCTTCCCTTGTGCCCCACGCCTATCATCATGCGCTCCACGAGAGATAATCGCCACGTGACCCATGAGAGGTTATCGCTGTGTGCCTCACCTAAAGCTATCGCAGTCTGCAAGAGACGTTTGGCCTTCTCAAGTTGCCAATGGTGATGCTTTTTACCGTCTGCGGGTTTCTCTCATGTCTCACATTTAACGTTGTGTGTCTCATGAGGGAGCTATGATCGTGAGCCTCACCATAAGTCACCGTGGACTGCAAGGGAGGCGGTGTCTTCTCATGATGCTAACAATGAGGCCCATTGCCGTCTGGATTCTTCCCCCACCTTCGCCATCTCTCTTTCTCTCTATTCATTTCCTTTTCTTCTCTTCTTTTTTTTCTCTTCTCATTTGATTGAGGGTAGACTTGGCCTAGCACTATCATATCGGCCTCAGTTTTGAGTAGTATTATCATCGTGTTGGTCCCGAATATCATGCATATCATGCTACCACTCCG